>NC_050466.1:67366717-67966717 GCF_903995425.1 Onychomys torridus
TCCATTGCATACTGTGATATTAACATAGTCACACTCTTCAGTTAAATGCATCCAGAAACCCCATGGCTTTTCATAAACACAATGATACAATATACTATCTCATGGGGTTTTTATATTTGCTTGAGTATAGTTAGCAAGTATAAAGACTGATGACACATGCATGGCTTATAGTTGAGATACTTTAATGATCATTCATTAATCCAACAAGAATTTATGGAGGCCTCCTATGGGTAAGATACTACACTGAGCACAGTGGGAGAAACAGATACAGATAATACAAATCTTTCCATAAAGAAATGATACATTTAGAGAGAGGCAGGGAACTAAGAATAGGAAGAGAACACAGTACAGATATAAAACATATACCAGTCTTAAATATCCACTGATTAGAATAAATGGTAAAGTTCGTGAAAATATCTAAAGGTCTTAAGAAGAGAGAATAATAACTAAACAAGATTCAGTAGGGAAAGAAGATAATTAGGAGGTTAAAGGTTTTAGCACTTTGGAATGTAGATAGGAATCTAAAAATGTACAGATTATCATGGTGTAGAGAATATGCAAGACCTTTGAAGAAATATGAAGGTAGACAACTTAGGAAAACAGAGAAAATGTGAAAGGACAAAGGGAGGCAACATGTCTGTTAAAACCAAAAATTAAGAACTTTATTCTGGTCTTAAAATTTGAATAAAATATACACTGTGTATGGACACATCTCAACCATATAAAAATGCTTGGGGAAAATGAGCCAAAAGTTTACTCCTTAACCATTAATTTGACAATAAATGAAATGTTAGTGGAAAGTTTGAATCCAGCTTGTATAAGTTGTATGAATTTTTCCTTTTTTTTTTTTTTTGCTAAAATTAGAGAGATGCCATTGTTGACTTTGTGTTTTAAAGATGGAATGTTATTAGTCTGCTTGGGCCACCATAATGAAGTACCATGGACTAGGTAGCTTAAATTAGAAAAATTTATTAGGGTTTTTGCTTTTACAGCACTCAAGGCTAGAAGTCAGTTATCAGGATATCAGCAGGGCTGGGTTTGGGTGAGAGGTTTCTTCTTGGTTTGCAGGTAGCTAACTTCCTGCTATGTTCTTATATGGTGAAACTTGAGATCATGAAATCGAGTTCTCTGGTGTCTCCTCTTATATGAACATTAATTTCACAATGAATGTCTCACCTTACAACTTCACATAAATTTGTACCATCATAACAGGAGATAAGGATTTAATATATAACCTTGTTGGGGAGTGCAAGGAGGGTTCATTCCACACCATGTCTAAAGTGGTAATTTTACTGAGTCTATATGCGAGTTATATTGAGATGCTGACATGAGTTCCTAAAACATTGCTGTGTAATGACTTTTGAATGGTATTCTGGATCTCTCTTGCAAAACCCTTTCTTGTCTCAGCCCATCTTTCTTCTACCATCACTCTCCTTAATTTGCTCTTCTGTCTGCCCAGCAGCCTAGGATCATGTCCTCAAATAAATAACTTGTCTGAGAATTCTCTCTAAAGGGCAGTTTTCTTTGGAACACACAGGCTTAATTAGCAAAGTAGTATACTACCCTTTTCACCTATATTTTAAACATGGATTAACTTATTTCATAATGAAGACAATGGTTTTGAAATTTGCACTTATACTAAGTTACGGAATTTTTAATGACAAAGGAAATCAAAGTCAAGAGGATTAGTAGTGGAAAGAATATTAGTAAGTTTAGATGAATGAGTCATAAATTTGTGTCCAGGAGTCACATGACTGATGGCAGTATATTCCAGAAATTAAGATTTAATTGGCTTTGCTTAAAGCCTGAGCACTGCACTGAAAAATATTTCCTATGAGTTTCTATGTCTAGAGACATATTTGAAATCCACTGGTGTGCATCAAAGATGGGTGGGTCTCTATGATACAAGCTTTCCCAGTGATTTTTTTCCCCTAGGTTTTCCAGAGGTAGCCAGAATCTCCCAATGGATGCTATTAGGTGGAGGTATTCAGAGCAACACTGTTCACAAATGAACTATTCCACCACGCATAAGTCCTAGACATGCAAATGTCCTCAACATGTATTTCAAAGAAGCAAGTGAGCTTGGTATATTTGATTATTTTCTTTCCATCTTCTGAGGGTCATCCTTGATTTAAAAAAGCCAGCTAGCAAGGGGAATTATGTGATACAATTCAAAGTGGATGGCGTCTCTGAGACCAAGAGAAGCACTAATATTAGAGTTATACAAAAAGAATGAAGAGAGAATGGGAATACAATTAATGATGGACTTCACAGCTTCCATAGTTGCATATGAACTATAGTTTTCATCTCAACATTATGTCTACTGTGGTTAGATCCTATTGATAACCAAACAGGTCTTGTGTGAATTACTCTCAATTCTGTCCCTTTCATGTCAGAAATACTGTTAGCACTGAAGGACATGTCCTAATCGTATGCCTATTTATTTTTTCAGGATAATAACTATATAATTCTGAGTCTAGAACATCTCAATGGATTCCTTTGCTCAACATGTGTCATGTGAAGAACACATGAACATTCTAGTGAGCCAATGGAATAAGCTTAATATGGACTGCAGTAACTTGCTATCTGAAAGTTCAGTATGCTAGCTATGCTAAAATCATCAATAGCTGGTTCCTGGCCCCAGTAAGAGTTCCTCCTAATAACTCATCCCTGGATTTAATAGACTTTATGCATTCTATGTAGTTCACTGTGACTCAATCATCTGCAAATATTTGCAAATGTAATTTTTCTTAGTCTATGTATATATAAAGTTATACTTATCAAACATGTATTTAGCTCTGAAATGGTTAAATTATATCATGCTATATTATTTGTAAGTATATTGGAACAAATTGGCTCACATGCATATTTTCTCCTCATTGCAAGAGTAATTTTAATAACTTAATTCTTGTGTGCCATTAGATGGGAAATACTCTTTCTAGTTACCAATAGTTCTAAATATCCCCTGTTGTTTTATACAGAGCCACATCACTTTCAGTACCTGCATGATCTCTGCTATCCATAATGATATGTCAATTACATAGGAACTATGCACTTATTCAAAGTGCTACAGCTACTTACTAAGGAAAATATAATGAATTTTTCTTTAAACATTAAAATTTCTGCAGCATTAAAAACTTGATTCCATTTGCAAACAACTTGTTTTATGCCAAACATTTTAGAAATATAATATTATATGAAGCTAAATATTTGAAAAAATGAAAAGTGATATCAAAATGCTAAAGACAAAGCATTTTGGAGGGAGAAGTTTTTCAGTAAAATGCAAAGAAATAAAGGCTTCCAAATAAAGCCTTGTGCAATGCATGTACATGTATGTGTATATATATGATTAATAAGAATAAAGCATCATACAGTGATTGAGTAACCAAGAACCTGAGACTAGATACCCCAGGGACCTAGGATTAAACCAAATAATACTTGTATAAAAAATTTTTTAAATGTAATGATAAAATGACTCCTAATGATATTCTATTATACTCTTTTTAAAAAAAAAAAACTTTCTTTTTATTTAATTTTTGTTTCTTTCACATTATACATCTCAATCTCATTCATTTCCTACCCCTGTGTACCTGCCCTCTACCCTTGCAGCCCCCCCAATTAAACTTAAAAGAAGAAAGAAAGAAAGAAAAGAAGGAAGGAAGGAAGGAAGGAAGGAAGGAAGGAAGGAAGGAAGGAAGGAAGGAAGGAAGAAGGGAGAAATTTGTCATGGAAGCTTGACACAGTGAGTCATACAGTGTACCCTTTATCCATATATCTTTACTTGCAAGTGTTCATTACAAAGACTCATTGATCTGATCCAAGGCCTCTGGTTGCTGATACACTATTGATGCTGGGCCCTCACTGGAACTCCTCTTAGAGATCAATCTCTTATTTAGCCATCAACATGGAAACTTCCTCTACACCAGAAGAGAGCAAATACAGAGACCCACAGCCAAACGTTATGTAGAGAGTGAGAGACTTTGAAACACTTAGCCCTAAATGGGATGTCTCCATCAAATCTCTTCTCTCAAAGCTCAAGGAACCCAGTTCGAAAATAGACACACAGAGGCTTATATTAATTATAAATACTTGGCCAATCACTCAGGTTTATTATTATCTAACTCTTACAATTTAAATTAACCCATATTTCTATTTATGCTTTGCCATGTGGCAGTACCTTTATCAGCATAGCATGTTCATCTCTTGCTCCCCTTGTTCCTGGCTGGCAACTGCTGACTCTACCTTTCTCCTTCCCATCATCCTTAGTTTGGTAGCCCCACCTATACTTCCTGCTTGGCTATTCACCAATCAGTGTTTCATTAAACCAATTTGAGTGACAAATCTTTACAGTGTACAGGTGGGATTATTCCACAGCACTAAAGAGTGTAAAATCCAAAAAGGTGGAGGACACCAAGAATACAAAGCCCTCTAAATCAACATGAGTGAAACTCCTATGAACTCACAGAGACTGTGGCATCAAGCACAGGGCCTGCATGGATCTGCACCAAGTCTTCTGTGTATATATTATTATTTCCAGTTCAGTGTTTTTATGGGATTCCTGAGTGTGTGAACCAATGGGTCTCTGATTCTTGTGCCTTCTCTTGGGTTCTTTTTCTTCTGTTGTTTTCTTTTTCCAACTTCAGTGTGATAGTTTTTGTTTTATCTTATGTTTTCTTGTGTAGTATTTTTTTAATGAGTGAATGAATGAAAACCTAGCCTCTAAGATAAAGGTAAATGACTGAACTGTCACTTATATCTGCTGGGAGAGGGAAAATCAGTTCTATCCAATAGAATGACACTGGATATATTAACCACTCCAGGTCAGGACTCATGTTCAGGAGTAGTTTACCAACATATAATGGACTTCACAGCTGTTTTTGTGTGTGCTTTTATTTGGCTACAGATTCTTGGGGAGGGTATTTTGTTTTCTTGGTTTAGGGGTTATATTTTTCTATTGGGTTCTTGTTTGCTTCATTTTTTTAAAATAAAGAACTTAAAGTTAGGGAAGGAGGGGTTGAAGATCTGGAAGGACTTGCAGAAGGAGAAGAATATGGTCAAAATATATTTAAATTTAAACATTTCTTTAAATAATAAAATATTTCAAAAAGAATAATGATATCATTTTTTCTGCTAGGTCACATCTCTCTATACTTCACAACATGCAGAAAATATGTCTCTCATGTACGCAGTTCTAATACCTCATATGCTGATTAAGTACTCTATTAAAGATCTGGAATCATCCAAAGATATAACAAATGTTTAACTGGATATGTCAACATTATAGTAGCTACTTTAATCACCCCAGCGTACCTACTCTCCAAATTATAAACTCAGAAATCACTACCAAAAATCCAGGCAAACCACCATGTAGTCTGGAGACACTGGACCAACAGAAAAGGTTGCTGCCTCTGCTCTCATCATCTATTACAGTGTATTAATGTCTGATAGGGTGTGTTATGTAATAAATGGCCTTCCTTAATAGCCATTAATTAATTATACTAATTAATTATACCTAGAAAATTCCTATCCGTCCAAGGCATGTACTGCAATATGCCAGGTAAGGAAGAGCAAATTTCTAATTTGATCTTTCAAATGTCTCTGTGTCTCTGTAAGGTACAATATAGAGACAAATGAAAGTTTTTTGCTTCTTTGAAGGTTGCCTCATTTAAATTCCTAAGCTGGGCACCTGCTCACCTTGATTCGACACTAGAATCTCATTATCATTGAGATTCAAAACCCATTTTCAGAAGATAGAAACAGGTCAAAGTCTTAAAATCAGAGAGTAGAAAATCAGATCCCAACCTTAGGCTGGCCCTCAGTTTCATGCTGTATTTCCTATAAGTTAATGTTGTGTGACTAAAAAGGATACAAAAGAATACATTGCACATGGACATAGGGCTTTACACCTCACAGTATATAAAATAAAGGAGCCAGGCACGGTGGCACATGCCTTTAGTCCCAGCACTCTTGAGATAGAGGCAGAGGATCTCTGTGAGTTTGATTCCAGCTTGAACTACAGAGTGAGTTCCAGGACAGCCAGGGCTGTTACACAGAGAAACCCTGCCTTGAAAAACTGCTAGGAACAGAGGGCCACCAATGTATCAAAGACCGGAAAATAGAAGGTGCTGCTTTTCACTAACAGTGAGCTTTTATTGATTGCTTTTGGTGACCAATGAACTTGAAGAGGGTAAAATCTCCCTTGTATTTTTTCTCAGTTCTGTCCTAGTGTCTTCTAACTTCCTTTATTCCTTTCTAAGCCAGGGTCTCCATATTTATGTATCTCTCCTCTTGCCCATCTGTCTCTGTGAGCATGGGCGAGGGCATGTACATGTCTTATTCTACCTCTTCTACTATTCCCAATCTCTTTCCCTGTAAATTCTATTGTAATAGGAAACTGTTTTTTTCACATTTTAAATTTGCTGAAGCTATTCAGTTAACTTTTATGACTCATGTTCTTAATATTGAAACAAGTAAATAGGATACTTTGTATTTTTTTGTGAAGACGTAAACGGCTAAAACCTCTTGATATTTTTCCTAGGAAAACTCACATCATGGTTAATGGGGGAAATGTGGAAATATTTTCATCTTTCTTTATTTCATAGAGCTTTTGTGGAGAAAGGTGTATCTTGATGCATCTCAAAGCATTAGCTACTTGGTGACTTATATTTCCTAAGTGCTTAAAGAATAGCTAGTATGACAGGAGAAATGAACTTTTATCTCACATGATTTTAATTTTTAAAAACCACACACACCTAGTAGCCACATAGCAAACAAATCAACTGTGTGTTACTTGCCTTGACATTATATGAAGTATATCTAAAAAAAGTGCAGCAATTCTCAAATGCTTCAGTATCAAACCAGAAAAACACCTCTCTCCCTAACTCTCTCATAAATCCAGTGCCACAGTCATATATGAATTACATAATAATGTAATTATAAATAAAGCCAGTCCACTCGGTGAAAAATTTTTTCTACTAGTCACCTAGGAGCTGAAAACCTCCTCTCAAGGGAAGAGCTTAATTAATTGTATGTACCAGTTGGACCACCTTTGTTTGTTCCACTTGAACAAAGACCAGGAAGTCACCACATGAACAATCCAGTCACTTATTAGTAGACATAGTCAATCTCTCCATCGGTCACTAAGCCAGAATAAGTCTTACTTCCATGCCGTTTGGATGACTTGGGCTCTCATGCAATCTCAGAACTTCTATGAACCTCTTAAATCAAGATGACTTTAACTCACTCTAATTTCAAGGCAAATAAATACATCACACACACCCCTTTCAAAGCTAGTATGATAAATAAAGTGAACTGAGATGGGGTCAATTTTTCAACAGAACTGTAGAATAACTGGCCAGCCCCTCATTTAAAAACTACTATGTTATGACATCTCAGCCCATTTTTAACTTTTTTAAAACAGTTTTTAACTGTTGCTCAATAAGTCTTTCCTCACCCAGGATTATTATAACTGACCAAATTTCCCTGGAAGAAATCTGTTTTCCCTCAATGTTTAGCATGCTGTATATATTTAGACCTTACATATTTATTGTGTTTGAAAACTTATCACTTAACAATCAATTTCATTAAAACTAACCTTCAATACTTACAATGCTGGCAGGTGAGTAAAGAAGTCTCATTGTTACAGATTAGGAAAATTAGACTCAGAGTGACTAATTCATACCAAAAAGATCCAATGACACAGGAAAGAATTTTTAAGTCTAATGTGTATAGAAGGAAGTTTGGCTCAGTGGGCTGAAGAATCATATCGAATTCTCCACTGTCTTAAACATAAAACATAATACACTTTGAAAAGTAGAATTGCTACTTCATGTTGAATTAATCACATTAAACACCACCCAGGCTACCCCAAGGCAGATTTAGAGAAGTAGAATTAGAGAAAATGCTTTTTGAGTCTTTGTAAAGCACATGGTATTGTTTTTAAAACATTAGACGGTTTTATTGTTGTTTTTCTAAATTAAGGACTTGCCCAGTATTTGAGGTTTACACAATGGCAAGACCAGTCAGAACCCTAACCCCTCATCACACGTTTGACATGATAATTAGAATATTTAGCTTTGTTAAGTTTTTGTCCAATTATATAATGTGTGCCAAGTCTGTGCAAGAAACTTATTGAACTCAGTCTAAACCTACTGAAGAAATTTACTTAGCCCTGAAATTGACCTGTTTCAAACACTGAGCCATATTTTTAGTGATAAATTAAGAAACAGTTTCCAGCCTGAAGTCCTTTTCCCTAAATTAAATCTATGTGAGTAGCACAGAACTTTTACAGTCTCTATTTGAAGTTTCAACACTAAGTGATATTCTGTTGAATATGTTTCAGGTAGCCATGGCAACAATGATTATCACCACATACTACCAACGAAAATACCACCTGCATCTACATCTATTCCAATCTTTTAATTAAAAAGAAAAGCCCATGGGAGATAACTTTAAAAAAATTGGGGGGAAATTTATTTAGGTATTTCTTCTGTGTTTGCTTTATAGAGGGCTTTTATTTTATTTTTTTTTTCTTTCAAGACAACTTAAGTTTGACTCTCTTCTTGCCCACATCAGAACCACCCACACAGTTAAGTTTCTGGGGAAACAGAGGTTTCAACATTTCCTTTTCTAAAGATTTCATCAGTAATGAGAGCTCTAAAGATACTCCCCCGACCTCAAAACTATTCCTTTCAAACAGTTATCCATGTACAAGAGAATTTTAGGTTTGTTTTTAGTTTCTCTGCTGTAAGTTAGGATGTGGGTTGGAAAAAAGAAAAGAAAAACAAAGACAAAAGAAAAAGGAAGATACAAAAGGAAAATGAATGAAGAAAATGAGGAAAAGGAATGGAAGATAAAAATAAGAGCAAACTAAAGTGAAGAGGTAGAGAAGCAGGTGGGGGTTGCACAATTCATGGTACATAGAAACATCGTCCATTATTAGCTTAAAACAGAAGCTTTTGAAATCGACTGTCTACAGGGGAAGGGGCCAGTTCTTCACTCCTCTCTATTTCCATCTTTTGCTCTGTAACCGGAGTGCCCACACCCTCAGACTACTGACCCAGTCACATGCCTTCCTTGACTTATATCACATTGGCAAGCATGGTGTGAGCAGAGACTTAACAGTTCCTTGTACAGCTAGACTATCTTGTTTTATTACCACTGCGGAGAGAACATCCTAGGCTAGCTTCCTGGAAAATGAAACACACCTAGAGGTAAGGTGCTCTTATCTTCATTGTCAAGGCCATCTCAAAACACTAAATAGGATACATAGAGCTGTATCAGCCAATATCCAAGCAGCTGCAGCTGATCATGTATAGGAAAAGGAGCAATGAATCCACTGAGTAACTGATCTACTGCAGAGGTTTCTTACACACTATCATTGTGGCAATGGGTAACCAATAATGATGCATTGTACTACATTATATTGATACTTATCGTATAATATTGTATAGATATGAAAAATTCATAGAAAAATAAAGGATAATCCTAAAATGTATACAGTAAAATAAGGATTTTATTTTAATCTAATAGGTGTTGTTAACTGCTAAATAAAGCCTGGGACATTCTCCAAGATGAGGTCAATGGAATTCTCCAACTAGAGAAACTTGGAAAAAAGCCAACCAATCTTGTTTTAGGATAAATTGAATTTAAGTAATTAAGAGGACACAGGAAACCTTTATCCATATTCTCTAATGTTGCACTAACTAAGAGACTAAAGAGTTTGCAAATCTCAGGTGCCCTCTTAATTGAAGCTGAATCGTTATAACCATAAAATCCATTTTCTCCAACTGTGGGCTTGCGGGTAAATGGGATAGGTGATCCCTGATGCATCTGTGCTGCCAAGTGCAAGAATGGAGGGCAACAGCTGCTATCAACACCACAATCCCCAGATCACCATAAAAATAACAAATGAATTGTCATCTGAACAAAAAATAATACCTGGAAAACAGACGTAGAGAAATACCGATTCACCTTCTGTAAACACTGCTGGAAAGTCCACAACAAAAATGATTGGATTGGAAATGTTTCCTTCCTTATAAATCTGAGGTACATTTTTGTTTCAGTTGAGAAGTGGTTGGCATGAGGACCTGATTAGAGGGTTATTTGCAAAGGGACATCTAAGTGAATGAGGCAATCCTCTCTGAATCCCAAACAAAGAATCAAAGACTGGTTTTGGTATGCAGCTGAATCAACTGAAAAGATCATATTGAAATAACATCAAATGGATTCCTGACTCACTGTAGTAATCAAGGAACAACACAATGAACAATCTTTGAGTCATTTTATTATGACCTTGGAAAGCACTTTTGATTGACAATAACTTGAAAAGAGATTTAAATTCAGCTTGAGAGAACATGAAGAATTTCTGGTTTTGTATTTTAGTTTTTGTCTAATTTAATCATGGTTCCCATGGTATGAGATACTTCACCAGTGTCTCTCTGCCATAACAGAACCACATTCTTTCTCCCACATTCCTGGAGTAGATAGCAGAGTAAGGAGAAAATAATGATTGTATTTACAAGGATGTTCTTAAGTATATGAGGAGTGAGGAGGTATCTGACTTATTCCATTAAACTTTTCCTTCTTTATTTTTTTCTAATATTTCTTTTGTTTCTTAAGGTCATATAATTACATCATTTCACTCTTTTCCTCCCTCCAAATCCTCCATATATCCCTCCTTGTTGTCTTTCAAATTCATGGATTCTTTTTCAATAATTGCTGCATATATTCCATATATATATATGTGTGTGTGTGTGTGTGTGTGTGTGTGTGTGTGTGTGTGTTGTGATATTAAACTGAAAGAATTGTCAACAAAATATTTTGTTTTCCCTGTGTGAATATATTTCATATTTCATTTCTCATTTTTTGTCCTTGGGGGGAAAAGTCCAAGGAAAGTTGCCACTGGCTAAGGATAAGGAACACAAATGCCATGCACTTTCTCAAATGAGCTCCTTGGATGTATTGTCGATTGCACTACAGGGAAGGGCATTTTTGTCCTTACCACCTAACTTCTACTCTTTCCTTTCTAGAGAATAACTATAGGGCTGAAGCCAATACAACTTTTTCAACTATTTCACAAAATTACTTCAGGGTATAAACAAATTTAAGCCAGAGAAAATTAAGAGGCCATGTTTTACAGATGTTGTTTGTAGTGCCAATGGGACTTCTCTGCTTTAAAGGTTAAAAGTAAAGACAATCATTTTCTGGATCTCAGTCCTTCAAATTCTCCTTCAGGGAATGAATGACCAATGTTAGATTGTTGAGAAAAGCAGGACTCAAAGTGGTTGGAGCAAAGGTTGCAGATGAAGTAGCTAAAACTAGTAGCCTTTAAAATATTATTTTTCTGCTATATTACCTACAACTAATCTATTTTCTGTTTATCTGGCTATGAAAATCTTTTATATGCTAAGTGTACATGGTGATTGACATATATCTGTAAACCTAGCACTTACCAGGCAGAGGACAAACAATTACCATGAGGCCAAGGCTAGTCTGGGCTGTAACATGAAACTGCCTCAAATAATAATAATAATAATAAAACCATACATTGTTTTTGTAAATTTTTTTTAAAACAAAGCAAAAAGAATGAAAAAGAAACATATAGAACAAACTCATTCTCTCCTTTCAATCAATTCTCAAGGCAAGGATAAAGAACCTGTAAAACCAGTGAGAGCACAAACAAAACAAAGCTAACCTGAGTGCAATTGAAAAACATTCTGGATAAGATACATATGACTCTTTAAGGCAAGACATCAGCCTAAATTGGAAGGGGTGGTTATTCTCTTTTCATATTTCCTTTTCCCCTGGAAGGCAATTTAGGCCAGAAATTTAACCTTTCATTTGGAAGCACTTTACAGTGTATTAACACATATGTTACTGCATATGACTTTCACAGCCACTCTGTACATTCAAATGTGTTAATGTTCCCATTTGCTGGATTGTAACTCTGAGTTTAAAGCAGATCAACAACTTCCTGGAGCACATGAGATATATGTAACTTATACAGCATTCAAAGACAAGCTTTCTGATCCCAACTAGTTCCTTAAAACAACACACCATTTTTTCTTCCCATGCTTTAAGCGAAAGGGAAACAACTTTTTCAGAAACAATTGAAAGGGGAGATGGAGAGATGGATAAGTAGTTAAAAGCAACAAAGCCTATCAAGCAGAATTTGATCCCTGTGAACCAGTAACCAAAAAAAGACAACTGACTCCCACAAGTTGTCCTTTGACCTCCACAAGCATGCCATGCCACAAACAGGTATGCCCACTCACACAATAAACCAGCAAATGATACAATAAATTTTCAATCAACGAGGAAAATGGAAATGATGCAATGAATAAGAAAAATTAACCATAAATGACAATAAGCCCATGTCTTAGGTATTTGGCTTTAGTACTTACTATTCATCTATCTGTTAGAATCTATTATAAAACCACAGTTATAAATAGAATATCTAAAGGTTGATGATCAATTGAGAAAAAATATTTCATTGCATCTCAGAATATATTTTATATTTTATATTTTTCTCAAAAAGCCCTTTTCTGTTTCTACATGGTGTGGTATTAGATTTTTGTCAAGAACTAAGCATTTAATAGAAAGGATTCTGACACTTGCTAGAATTGTATGGGCTGATGGCATGTACAATGCAAAGTGTGCATGCTGTATGCTCCAAACCAAAGCTTCAGTGAAGTTACATAATACAACACCAGCAAGCACTTTCAGAAACACTTAGGATTCATTATGTCTTTAAATTTGAATTAAGTTCATAGAATGGAGCATTTAGAACAGAAAGTTTTTACTATTGGCAATTTTTTTCACAGACTTCACATTGAATTATATGAACCCATATGGGATCATAACTCACAGCTTAATAAAGCTGTGTTTCAATTCTTCACAGACCTGGAAAGAACAATACTAGACTTCATATGGCAAAACAAAAAACACAGGATAGCCAAAAGAATCCTCTGTACAATAAAACAACCTCTGGAGGCACCACAATCCCTGACTTCAAGCTCTACTATAGAACTACAGTAAAAAAATAAAAATAAAAAAATAAAAATAAATTAAAAAAAAAACCAGCTTGGTACTGGCATAAAAACCGACATGTGGACCAATTGAAGACCCTGACATTAATCCATACTCCTATGAACATATAATTTTTTACAAAGAAGCCAAAACTGTACAATGGAAAAAAGAAAACATCTTCAACAAAAGGGGCTGGCATAACTGGATGTCAACATGTAGAAGATTGCAAATAGATCCATATCTGTCACTGTGCACAAAACTTAAGTCCAAGTGGATAAAAGACCTCAACATAAAACCAGTTACTCTGAACCTGATAGAAGAGAATGTAGGAAGTAGTCTTGAATGCATTTGCACCAGAGATCACTTCCTAAATATAACACCAGTACCACAGACACTGAGGGCAGCAATCAATAAATGGGACCTCTTGAAACTAAGACGCTTTTGTAGAGCAATGGACACGGTCAATAAGACAAAGTGACAGCCTACATAATGTGAAAAGATCCTCACCAATTCCACATCTGACAGAGGGCTGATCTCCAGAATATATAAAGAACTCAAGAAACTAGACATCAAAATACCTGGCAGTCCAATTAAAAAATGGGCTATCGTGCTAAACAGAATTCTCAACAGAAGAAGTTCAAATGGCTAAAAGACATTTAAGGAATTGCTCAACATCCTTAGTCATCAAGGGAATGCAAATCAAAATGACTCTGAGATACCATCTTATACCTGTCAGAATGGCTAAGATGAAAAACACTGAAGACAGCTTATGTTAGAGAGGATGTGGAGCAAGGGGAACACTCCTACACTCTTGGTGGAAATGCAAACTTGTATAGCTACTTTGGAAATCAGTATGGTGGTTTCTCAGAAAATTGGGAATCAATCTTCCTCAAGACCCAGCTATACTACTCTTGGGCATATACACAAGGAATGCTCAATCATACTACAAGGACACATGCTCAACTATGTTCATAGCAGCACTATTTGTAATATCCAGAACCTGGAAACAACCTAGATGCCTGTCAACTGAAGAACGGATTAAGAAAATGTGGTACATATATACAATGGAGTACTACTCAGCAGAGAAAAACAATGACATCATGAGGTTTGCATGCAAATGGATAGAACTAGAAAATATCCTGAGTGAGGTAACCCAGATTCAGAAAGACAAACATGGTATGTATTCACTCATAAATGGATACTAGATTTAAAGCAAAGGATAACCAGACTGCAATTCACACCTCCAGGGAGACTAGATGGTAAGGGGGACCCTAGGAAATACACAAGGATCACCCAGAGACATAGAAATGGATGTGATCTACTTGAGCAAGCTGGGGATGAGGTGGGCCATAATGGAGGGCAGGGGACAGGGGAATGAGAGCTTAGGAGAGCTGGATCAGGAACACAGTGGGACAACAAGGAAAGAGATACCAAGATAAATGAAGGCACCATAGGAATAGGGAGAAACAGAATACTTGGGAGTTCCCCAGAAATTCACAAAGATGACTCCACCATAGACTACTGACAATGGCCGAGAGGGTGCCTGAGCTGACCTACTCTGGTGATTGGATGGCTGAATACCCTAACTGTCATTATAGAACCCTCATCCAGTGACTGATAGAAGCAGATGCAGAGATCTACGGCTGGTCCCAGGCAGAGCTCCAGGAGTCCAGTTGAAGAGAAAGAAAAGGGATTCTATGAGCAAGAGATATTGAGACCATGATTGCAAAGAGTACAGAGACAAATAGCCAAACTAATAGAGACCAATATTTGAGGAGCCCCCATGGTACTGGACTAAGCCATCTGTATAAGCGAGACAGTTGTTTGTCTTGAACTGTTTGGGGGTGGGGGCAGGCAGTGGGACCGGGAACTGTCCCTGGTGCATGAGCTGGCTTTTTAGAGCCTGATGCCTATGGTGAGACACTTTGTGCAGCCTTGGTGCTGGAAGGAGGGGTTTAGACCTGCCTCAACTAAGTGTACCAGGCTCTGTTGACTCCCTGTGGGAAACCTTGCCTTGGAGGAGGTGGGAATGGAGTGTGGCTTGGGTGGGAAAGCTAGAGGTGGAAGGAGGGAGGATGGAGCAATCTGTGGTTGATATGTAAAATGAATAGAAAATCTCTTAATGAAAGAAAGTTGTGTTTTAGACGATTATTTCAGTCATAAAGCTAGAACATGACCCTCTCCTTTAGGAATATGAAAAAAATGACTTGATTTCCTTGCTCTTGTGTCTGTTGGTAGGTGATCTTGGCCCAGGTTGGCTGAACCAAGCTAGAGTCCAGACTTCACATGTTTGATAGGTCTTCACCATTCTGGACACAGACAGTATGTGTGAAATGTTCTTTTAATAATATATTGCCAATTTGCAAGAGACCAAGCTAAATCACCTGAACGTTTTCACCTTCTGCTCATCTGTTAGCTAATATCTCATCATTCAAAGCAAAACGCATAACGAAACTTTGCATCAATGGAATGAGGAAATCAATTCTGTCTTTTCTAATGACATGTACCAGACAGCCAGTGATTTGTGTATAAATTTGCTACTAGAAAGGAGTAAAGAGTTGGAAAAACTCAATTTTATCCACAGTATATGAAACTGTCTTAGGTCATGATCTATTATGAGACCGCTTTGATATTCTTAGAATTTTCTTGAATATATTCTGCTTTTTATACTTAATAAATAAGTGATCATTATTTGTATTTATAAAAAAGGCAGGACCATAATCATGTAGGACAAGAATCATGCAGGCTAGCATGAAACTCACCAAGCTACCTTCAAATTCACAGGCATCATTCTGTCTCAACATCCCAAGTTGCTAGCACACATGTGCTACCACACTTGGACAAACAGTGAGCTTTCTAATACTGTGGTTGTGTAGTACAGGTGCTAGCTAGAGTTTTTATTGAATAGTCTAAACTAAATAGTCTCTAGTTCACAAACAGGCTAATATTCAAGTAAAATCTGGTTAGTCAATTGTTTCAGTGTTAAAATATATTTTGTAAAGTAATTCAAAATATATAATTTCTAGAAATGTTAAAATAAAAACTCAAATGTTTTCCATTGTTTCTTTTGCATTAAGTCAACCCTAGGATCATCCATGTAACATGTGTGCTCTCTTCTAACAATATTTACCTGGTAACTAGAATATGCAAAAGAATCACAAAAGGATTTTGGTGAGCTATTGCCATCACCTTTCTGTCTCTGTCTTTGTGTATCTGTCTCTGTGTGTCTGTCTCCCTCCCTCACCCCCTCTTCAAGACATCAGCATCTTTCTGCCATTTAAATACCAAAATGTAGACTTCCCCTCTGCTCTGGATGTTCCATACCACTAATAGAATCCTCTTCTCCTTTCCTTTCTCTTTATTTCTATTTGTGTCTCTCTATCTCTTATTCTCTTTCTTCTTCTTCCCCTCTCCAGAGCACAGTTTTCCCAACAGTGATCTAAATTATACATTAGAAGACAAAGCAATCAGACTATGCTAATTCACAGCAGATGTAAATCACTACAAATCATTTTATAGGAATCACATGCTTCTGATATTTTTGCTCATATAAACTAATCTTTCAACTCTGTAAAATTTTAAATTTAATTTCAAATGCAGAGTAAAACAAAACACAGAATGTAGAAGTCATCAGATAGCAGGTCAGCTACTATTCCTCTAAACAAAGCCATAAGTAAAATATCTTTTTCTTTTTTGGTTCATTAACCTGGAGACTCTTCTTTAAAACAGCTTTGCTGTCTTGGCTGCCAGGTAACTATAGGAAAAATTATTTCTCTCCAAAGGAGTCTCAGTGGGTATGTTAACAACACTTAAGGGTAGGTTCCATGTCCAGCAGTAAATGGCCAACAGAAAATAAACTCAATGATATTTTTATAGACTTTTGTTCTAATATTGCTTCCTTGGGCTTTTTTATTATTATTATTTTTGGCTTGTTGGCCTTTTCCTTGTAAATCAAGTTTTCTGATTTTATGTTTTTATTGGTTTTGTTTGCTTGATTTTTTTTTTTTTTGGTGTGTGTATGTTTCTTGTGTTTTTCAATTCTGGTTTGTTTCATATAGTTGGGAGTTTTCCTGGGTCCTGTCTGGTCCTGAAGACACTCAGACACACACACACACACACACACACACACACACACACACACACACACAAAAAAAAAAAAAAAAAAAAAAAAAAAAAAAAAAAAAAAAAAAAAAAACAGAGACTTATATTATTTTCAAACTATGGCCATGGTAAGCTTCTTGCTAGCTAGCTCTTATATCTTAAATTAACCCGTTTCTATAAATCTATACTTTGTCACATGGCTCATGGCTTACCAGTACTTTACATCTTGCTTCTCCTGGCAGTGGCTAGCAGTGTCTGCTCCACTCTCCTATCTTCTCTTCTGTCTCTCTTGGATTTTCCCGCCTGGCTCCATCTTGCCCTGCCATAGACCAGTGTAGCTTTATTATCAACCAACCAGAGCAACACATATTCACAGCATACAGAAAGATATCCCACAGGAGTTTTGTTGTTTTGTTTGCCTACTTGTTTGCTTTCTAAAGAGAAATAAAATACATGGAGTTGGGTAGGTGGGGAGGTGGGAAACATCTGGGAGGAATACGAACCAGGGAAAGCATGATCAGACTATAGTGTATGAAAAAAAATGTTTTCAATTAAAAAAAAAAAACTGTGTTGAGGTATGGTTGATCTCCAATAACCTAAGTACAATTTGATAAATCTTAGCATGTGCATATACTCTACTAATGGAAGCATTAGCATATCTGGGGACTAGAGTGTTGGCTCACTGGTTCAGAGCACTTGCTGCTCTTGCACAAAACCAGGATTACCAGAAGCCACATGGAAACTCACAACCATGTCCAGTCTCAGGAGATCCTTCTTCCTACCTCTGTGAGCATCAGTCATGCATGTGGTACATATGCATATATGCAGATAATCACTTATACACATAAAATATTTTAAGTTTTATCATATCCAAAGGTTTCATCATATATCCTTGTAATCCACTGATTTGATTTTGGTCACTGTAAGTGAGCTTGCATTTCATAGGATTCTTTAATATAAATGGAATCAAACAGTTTAGACATATGGAAAGATTTATGTTTAGATATAGGTTTAGCTTCTATTTATTTGGTATCATTTATTATCATATTTTAATACATGAATAGTTAATTTCTTTTTTTCTTTATTATTATGTGTTTTAAATTTTATACATCAGCCATGGGTTCCCCTGTCCTCCCCCCTCCCACCCCCACCCCACCTTCCCCCCAGCCCATCCCCTCCATTCCCATGTCCTCCAGGATCAAGACTCCCCTGGGGATACATTTAAACCTGGTGGATTCAGTACAGGCAGGTCCAGTCCCCTCCTTCCAGACTGAGCAAAGTGTCCCTGTGTAAGGCCAAGGTTCCAAATAGCCAGCTCATGCACTAAGGACAGGTCCTGGTCCCACAGACTGGGTGCCTCCCAAGCAGATCAAGCTATTCAATTGTCTCACTTATCCAGAGGGCCTGATCCAGCTGGGGGCTCCACAGCCTTTGGTTCACAATACATGAATAGTTAATTTCTTATTACTCAACAATATCACAGCCAGTAGATACACCATAATTTCTCTTGTCAGTTCGCCTACTGATATATTAGAAGAATTAATATTGTTGAGATGTCTGTACTATACAAAGTACTATACCACCGAGATTACTCCAACAGTAATCTACAGACTTAAGATAACCATTCAAAATCCAATACCATCTTCACAAAACTATCTAAAAAACTCTAAAATATTAAAGAAATCTGATCCCTCTCCACCCAAAGGACATTAAAAGCATCATGCTACCATATATAAAAATGTATTACAATGGCTATAATAATAAAAAAAAAAACAGCTGCCAAAAATCAGACATGGTAACCAGTGAAATACATCACCAAAATAAATCCACACATTTATGATCAACTTATTTTCACTGAACATTTCAAGAGTATGCAATGTAAAAATGGGAAATCTCTTCAATAAAGAATTTTGTAAAACTTAGTGATCTATAGGCACAAAAATTAAAATAGGTCCTTACCTCATCCCTTAAATGGGAATCAATAGCTCATCACTGATATGGGAATCAATTCAAGGCACATTGGCACGTTCCTACAAACCCAGCAATCAGGAGACTGAGACAGAGATCACAAATTCAAGGCCAGCTTGGGTCACTATTTGCTATCAAAATGAACAGAAGAGTCAAAAGGAATTCAAATAGGCTATATATAATAGTCAAATATAATGCCCCAAAGAGTAGTACATATGTCTGGGAAATTATTTCTTAGATATGATGTCCAAAACAGACAACAAAAGCAAAAATGAACCAATCCAATTGAATCAGACTACAAAATTTCTACAGTAAAGAATAAAATTAAAATAGTGAAAAGACAACCTAAAGTTTAGAAGAAAACATTCTCAAATCATACATCCGATAAAGAGCTAATTTGCAAAATGTACAACTAGTACAAACTACTCAATAATAAAACAATGATTCAATTAAAGTAGGCAAAAGACATGAATAACATTTATGAAAGGAAGATAAAAACAGGCATTTATATGAATAATTTAAGAGCCAAAGGACCAGGAAGTCCTGCTGAAAGATTATATCTTCTAGAAACAACAAGGAAACTTAATCCATGAGACCTCAACAATACAGCTGCCTAAACAAGGACAACACCAACAGATATGTTAACATGAAATGGGGAAATCTCACAAGGCCCAATCTTTAGACAATTAACTACATGCAACTAAAAATTCTGAGCCAAGTAGTGGTGATGCATGACTTTAATTCCAGCACTTCAGAGGCAGAGGCAGGCGAATCTCTGTGATTTCCAGGACAGCCTACTCTACAGAACAAGTTGCAAGTTCCAGGACAGCCAGGATTACAGAAAGGAAGAAAGAGAGAAAGAAAGAAAGAAAGAAAGAAAGAAAGAAAGAAAGAAAGAAAGAAAGAAAGAAACAAAGGAAGGAAGGAAGGAAGGAAGGAAGGAAGGAAGGAAGGAAGAAAGAGAGAGAAAGAGAGAGAAGAGAGAAAGAGAGAGAAGAGAGAAAGAGAGAGAAGGAAGGATGGAAGGAAGGAAAAAAATTGTGATAGTGAGAAAATCTAAAAAAAAATGAGCTCTGTAATTGGTTATCCAATATCAAATGGTCAGCCTTGGAATCATATACATACAAGTAACACCGATTGAACTCAGCAGGTTGTATTTTATATAATTATGCATTTGTATAGGTGTGCAACAATAATTACAACAGAAAAATAGGCCATGTATTTAAATTTGAAAGGGATTTGGGTGTGTGTAGGATGAATTGGAGGAAGGAAAGACAATGTGGGAAAATAAGATAATCATATTTAATTTTTTAAATGTAGAACATTTCTAATCAAAGACATCTCTAATACAAATCACAACTACAATGAGATATTACTTGACATTGTTAAGATCTCTATTATCAAAAAGATGAAATATAACAAGTATCAGTGACAGTGTACAAAAGGAAAGCCCTTGTGCTCTATTGTTGACATAATTTAGTACAGTCACTTTGGAAAACCACATAGGGGTTCCTCAGAAGTCTAAAAGTAGAACTATCATATTATCTCCTTCTGGTTATATGCACACAAAGCAGCTGATATCAGTGTTTTGAAGAGAGAGTTGCACTCCCCTATGGACTGCACCATTATCTTTGATAACAATGGTATGAAAATTAAAGTGAGCATCCACAGATGACTGAATAAAGAATTGTGGCATATATACACAAGAGAATACTATTCAGCATTTCAAAAGCAGAAAACCCTACTAAATGTTCAGTTTCACTAGGACATGGATGGTGAAGGTTCCAAGTTCAGCTCCTAGGAAAGAGGTAGGTGTGCAAAAGGGAGATGTTAGTCAAGTTTCAATTGCAAAGAATATGTTCCTATGAGTGATCACACTGTTAATACTTACATAGGGTGTATTTCAAAGTAACTAAAGGGAATATTAAATGTTTACCAAAAATGATATTTGAGGTGATGGATATGTTATTTAATCTGATTAGATCATACTGCATCATATATGTATGTATATATGTATGTATGTATGTATGTATGTATGTATGTATGTATGTATGTATGTTTGTATGTATGTATGTATGTATAACCAAATCTACTTTGGGAGGAAAGAGTTTATTTCAGCTTATAACTCTCAGTTCTCAATTCAACACTGTGATAATTAAACCAAGGGCTAGAACCGAAGCAATGACCATGGAGTAATGCTGTTTATTGGCTTGCTTCCAATGGCTTGCTCAGCCTTCTTTCTTTTATAACCCAGGACAGCCTGCCCAGAGGTTATACTGCCCTCCATGGACTGGGTCCTCCTCTATCAATTAACAATTTTAAAAGTCGTCTATAGACTTGCCTATACAGATAATCTGATAGGGGCATTTTCTCAGTTTAGGTCTCTTTTCCCAGATACCTCTGGCTAATGTCAAGTGAACAAAACAACCAACCAGGACAATCCCATATATATATAATGATATGTCAATTTAAAACAAACTCAAAACATGAAGTTGAGATAAGCACATTTGTGTGGAAGTTTTTATACATTTATCTTGGGTAAAGATCCAAGAATTTAAAGGATTGGTCATATGGGAACCTGAAATATCTTTGAAAACTCAAAGTAGGCTTTTAAGAGGATCATTCCTCAGTCATTCCCAAAGGTCCTCAGACAACCAGAAGCCCTGTGAGGTGCAGAGATGAGAAACATTTAAATGTTTGTAATTAGAAAATTGCCTCTGTTTGTGAAATAAGGCTTTATGAATTATCTCTCATTCTTCCATATCTTCTGACCCAAAGCATTGACAATTTGAGGAATAGAATAATGAGTCATAGGGGAGTGGTTGTGAAGTATTTACTTACTTCAAGCTAATAAAAGAGTTTGCCATAATTCCATGGATGCTAGCACATCTTTTCAAGGATGCTGATACAACACAGATTAAGGCCAGCCTGACATCTAGGCTTTCAAGTCTAAAGAGGTGCACAGTCCAAGAGTCATGCAAGTGGCTGGGGTGGAAGGCCAAAATTGAGAGTGAGTGCTTCCTTAAATGTTAAGCCATAGTCACCTCACATTGGTGTCACTATAGTCCTGAACATATGTGACAGACTGACAGATACATTATCTCTCTCAGTGGAGAGCAGAGTGGAGATTCATTTCTCTACAGACAATAAAGGCAATTCTCCCCAGAATGGAAGACACTTTCAGTGACTGCAATTTCAGAGGTAAGCTGGGATGTAAACTCACTATGTGTGGAATATCTACATAAGGTCACTTATGTGTCACCTCCTTGGATTAATGAACTTGTTAGAATCTTATTAAAGAGTTTTACTTTCTGTCAGCATCCATGAGACTGTGGAAAATTCTCTTACTGGCTTGTAAGCAAAGAAATACCTTAACCACTCACCCTTAGGCTTTGACTCCTGTTTTCACAGAAGGATGTATAATCCATTGTCTTGGTGTAGAGAAGTAGAGAACATTAAGGGAGCATATGTACACGCTGCATGTTCTTAGGCAAATAGCCCAAAAGAATGAATTCAAATTACTCTCTGCATTCCAATAATGCACTCATTTATTCATTCAGCAAATATTTAGTAAATTGTGTACCAAACACTGTGTGAGGTAGTGATATTTTAAAGCATATAATTGTAGCTTTCCTGGATTCACATCCTAGGAGGACAGGAAGATATGCAAATAAAATAATTACACTCTCAGCATTCCTTCAATGCCTGTAGTTTCTTGTATAAGATTGAGCTTTGTGATCTTTCTCCTGTCTACTTTGGCATGTTCAATTGGTGTTGTCCTTGTTTAGAAAATTTATAGGTAGTCATGTTGGTGAGACTTTGTAACTGTAACTTATGACATTACTAGGCAACAGTCTCACAACAAACTCCTTGATCCTCTAGATCTTAGAATCTTTCTACCTGCTCTTCCACAATGTTCCCCAAGCCTTAGGCACAGGAGTGTTTTATAAATGTATCCATTGTGACAAGGCTCCACAACTCTACATTTTGAACAGTTGTGGTTTTGTGTGATAGTCTCTGTCTGTTCCAAGAGGTTTCCCTAGGGAATAACACACCAATTGGTTATGCAATACAAATGGTCAGCCCTGAAAATATGCATACAAGTAACATTATATAGACTGAGCAGATTAAATTTAGGAATATATTTGTATGTATATATATATATACATATATATATATATGTATATATATATGTATATATATATACATATATAAGTATATGTATATATATATATATACATATAAGTATATGCACATGTGTTCATGCAAATATATTCCTAAATATAACATGTATTTCATTAACACAGTTAATAAAAAGAAGGCCATGAACTTGAGGTATATGAGACTTTATGGTGGGGGACAAGGGAAAGCGGAAATGATATAATCTCCAAATAAAAGAAATAATAATAAAGATGATGATGATGAATGCAATTCAAAGATATTACTGCTAAAACAGAAATGAGAAGTCAGGGGAGGTTTAAGAGATGGTGGTATGAGTCAAGTCAATGAAACTAAAGATGAGAACAGGGTAGAGGAAACAAGCATGTAAATATCAATTATATCTAAAGGAGAAAGTTCAAGGAAGGGTGATGATTTCACTATGACAAAATCTGATTATGCATATTGAAGAGGAGGAAATGAAAGAGCAGCAATTGCAGGAAAGGTGCTGAAAGAGAGACTCTGAAGATGCAAATATATAAGAAGGATCTGGAAAGCAAATCTTAAAACATGGGGCTTTTTCATTGCTCTCCCCCTCCATCCCTTCCCCAGCTCAACCATCCCATTCCTTCATGTTCTCATCCCCATCCCCTCCCATCTACCACCCTCTACCCCCTGCTGTGAATATTGCTCTGTGTAAATAAAGTTCTGATTGGCCAGTGGCCAGGCAGGAAGTATAGGCGGGACAAGAGAGAAGAGAATTCTGGGAAGTAGAAGACTGGAGAGAGACACCGCCAGCCACCGCCATGAAAAGCAACATGTAAAGACACTGGTAAGCCACAAGCCATGTGGCAAAGTATAGACTAACAGAAATGGGTTAATTTAAGATAGAAGAAGCAGATAACAAGAAGCCTGCCACAGCCATACAGTATCTAAACAGTGTAAGTTTCTATGTGCTTTCTTGGTTGGGTCTGAGCGACTATGGGACTGGCGGGTAAGAGAGATGTGTCCTAACTGGGCCAGGCAGGAAAACTCTAGCTACAAATGGCGCCCAACGTGGGGCAAGAGTTTCCACCTAAAACCTGAGAAAAAAGATTCTAAGACGGAGCTAAAAACAGCTTCCTAGTTGTCTCCCTCATGTTAGCGGCAGCCTGACGGTTTGAGCTACTATGGCGGGTTTCTGGCTTGTGCGTCTGACCTGTAGTGTGGCGGGAACAAGGAGTCTACAAGCAACACTTTGCTCTGCTGCATGGTGGATTTAGCCTTTGCTAGTTTAAAAAAAAAACAAAAAACCAAAAACCAAATAAGGGTTTCTAGGCTATGCACTGCTTTGATAGAACTGCTTCTGATAGTTGATGGTACACATGGCTCCAGACCCAGAGCTGGCAGTAAACTGTACCACCGCCATGTTGGGAAGCAGAGGTGGGCAGAGCCAGCAGCCAAAGCAGCGTTTCAGTCTTACAAAGATGGATATTACACAGAGAATCTGGTTTATGTTGTCTTTGGGATTTTTAACTACAGAAAAAGATTTGATCATAAAAGCTGTTGAGTTAAACAAATATGTAAATTTTAAAGGTACCTTGACTTCGAAATTTGGATATAAGGATATGTTGCTTTGGAAAGGAGTCTCTGCTTTTGTTTCCACAGAAAGCCAGAGGCTGTGGATTTGTTCCAGATTAAGATACATCAGGTTTGATCAGCCAAGACCACCTGAAAGATCTCCGATGACGCCATGGCCCAGATGATCCAACATCCAGAATGGTTTCAAGGCAACTGGCTCAGAGGTTCACCCTAATGGACTACTCCATAATCCTAAAATTTTCTTTGTGTCCCCATAAGATGCAGCGCCCCCCTCCAGCAGGAAGTAGTAAGAAAAACTACGCCCACATTCCCAAAATTATCAATCTGGCTTTGGAGATGGAATTGGCTCACTCCTTCTCTAAACCCAGACATATTGCTAAAAGAAAAGGTTAAGAGATTCTTGTGTCCCAAATCAGAAGAGCCCTCTGGTGTGGGACAGAGAAAAACCAGTATTTTTCTTTAAAATAGATTGATTATAAACATGATCTCTTTCTAAAGAAGAAAAGGGGATATGATATAGATATAATAGGATGAAAGGGTAGATTAAGGAAGGAACTTACTTCTAAAGAGCAACAACTTGTTTAAAATGTTTTACATTGGTATAGATTTTAGTCTATTGATACAAATTTAAAGTTAATTTTGTTATACTGTGTGCATATTTCTACTCATGTTTAAGGTATTATGTTTGTATAGCTCCTTTAAATTGTAATGGATAATTGAAAATAGATTAATAATTAGTCATCTATGATAATCATACTCGTAGCCATGTTAGTTAAGTCTTCTAGGTATACACAGAGATATTTCAGACAGATAGGTAATCTTCAAATACTTCAAAGACCTACAGAATATGGCATTTAACATACTTTTAAAATTTAGACTTTCTGGACAGTGAGACATGTCTGCTCCTGGCAGCACTGATTTACTTCAGAGAGGAGGATGGGCATTGAAGACACTTCATATGGAGTTTATCTTCACCTTGGCAAAAACAGCCATTTGGGCAAGAAACTGTTCTTGCCTGGACTGCTCGATCAACTGGACATGCAGGACCCATAGAAAGGTGACCACTGAACTTTGCTTGACAAAATGGTCCTTCAGGTTCCTGCTTCACAGAGAAAACTGCCAGACATTCTACAGGACACTAAAAAAAGTGACCAAGAGACTCTAGCCCTGTGGGCTGAAGACAAATGCCCCAACTTTACAAAGGAACATTAGGTGACTGTTCAGGCTACCAGCTGTCTCTGTCTACTCTTGCAAGACTCCTAAAAAATGCTTACATCCTTCTCCCGGTTCTCAGGTAATATTATATCCTTCTGAGGTCTTTGATGTGGTTGAAGACTAGATAGTTATAATTTCCTCAATTATGATAAAAGATAAGTAAGATATAAAACCTTAGACTCACAAATATAAGATAGATAGGATATCTTCTTTAATATTATAACTGTAATTCTTGCTTGATAATTGTAGTGGGTAGCCATCCCAGCATTGGCCTGGAAGTTCCAACCCCCATTGAGGCTTCAGTAATGATCACGCCCACAAGGTGGGGCAGAGGAGGGAGCGCAAGACCGAGGAGCAGGAGGAGGTGGCTCTCTTGGTTCCAGGACGCCGGACGCTGGAAGTAGACCGAGCAGAGTTCTCCAGAGAACACCGCCAGACTACCCTATACCTTTGCCAGACCCTGCAACCTACCCCTTCATTTGTAAGTTACCCCACAAAATAAACCTCCCTTTTAACTACGTGGAGTGGCCTTAATAATTTCACCAAAAGATAATTGTTTTGTTATATGTAATTGTACTATGTAAAAGTTAAAACCTTCCTTAAAAAAAAAGAAAAGGGGAAGTGCTGTGAATATTGCTCTGTGTAAATAAAGTTCTGATTGGCCAGTGGCCAGGCAGGAAGTATAGGCGGGACAAGAGAGAAGAGAATTCTGGGAAGTAGAAGACTGGAGAGAGACACCGCCAGCCACCGCCATGAAAAGCAACATGTAAAGACACTGGTAAGCCACAAGCCATGTGGCAAAGTATAGACTAACAGAAATGGGTTAATTTAAGATAGAAGAAGCAGATAACAAGAAGCCTGCCACAGCCATACAGTTTCTAAACAATGTAAGTTTCTATGTGCTTTCTTGGTTGGGTCTGAGCGACTGTGGGACTGGCGGGTAAGAGAGATGTGTCCTAACTGGGCCAGGCAGGAAAACTCTAGCTACAACCCCCAGTTTACCCAGGAGATTTCACATATTCCCCCTTCCCAGGGCAATTCATGAGTCCCTATTAGGGGCCTCCTTGTTACCTAGCTTCTCTGAGGCTGTGGGTTATCCTTTGCTTTACATCTGGTATCCACTTATCAGTGAGTACATACTATGTTTGCCTTTCTAGGTCTGGGTTACCTCACTCAGGATGATTTTCTCTAGTTCCATCAATTTGCCTGTAAATTTCATGGCATCATTGTTTTTATGGCTAAGTAACTCTATTGGCTTCTAGGTTGTTTCCAGTTCTGGCTATTATGAATAAAGCTGCTGTGAACATAGCTGAGCAAGTTTCATTGTGGTATGATTGAATGTTCCTTGGGTATATGCCCAAGGAAGAGTATCCCCCTATTCTACATCACCTCCAACATAAGCTATCCTCATCTTGAT
Organism: Onychomys torridus; assembly: GCF_903995425.1. Lineage (NCBI taxonomy): Eukaryota > Metazoa > Chordata > Mammalia > Rodentia > Cricetidae > Onychomys > Onychomys torridus. The sequence continues at coordinate 67,394,187 of NC_050466.1, forward strand.
AGAAGGAGCCATTATTGGGTTAGGGAGAAACCTGGTGCTAGGGAAATTCCAAGGAATCCACAAGGATGACCCCAACTAAGACCACTAAAAATAGTGGAGAGAGTGCCTGAACTGGCCTTCCCCTGTAGTCAGATTAGTGAATACCCTAACTGTCATCATAGAGCCTTCATCCAGTAACTGATGGAAGCAGATGCAGAGATCCACAGTCAAGCACCAGACCAAGCATCAGGCACCCAGTTGAAGAGGAGGAGGTATTGTATGAGCAAGTGGGGGGGGTGTCAAATTCATGATGGGGAAGTATACAGAGACAACTGAACTAAGATCATGGGAACTCACAAACTCTAGACTGCCATCTGTGATGCCCACATTGGACTGAACTAGGCCCTCTGCAAGTAAGAGACAGGTGTGTAGCTTAGTCTGCATGAGGGGCCCCTGGCAGTGGGTCCAGTATCTATCCCTGGTGCATGAGCTGGAATTTTGAAGCCCATTCCCTATGGTCGGACGTCTTTCTCAACCTTGATGCTGGGGGGAAGGGGCTTGATCCTACCTCAGTTGAATATACCAGGCTTTGTTGACTCCCATGGGAGGCCTTACCATTTTGGGCGAGTGGGTGGGGTGGTGAGTCTAGGGAGGTTGGGTGGGGGAGAGTGAGAGGAGAGCTGAGAGGGAGAACTGTGATTGCTATATAAAATGAATTTTTTAAGTGGGGCTTTATATAAAATGGATGCTTCACAGTTGACTTTTGCTTTTTAGTAAGGAAATTATAGAATTCTTACTCATATAAAAATTTGTCTGCTATGTTTGAATGCTTCATGAGACTAGAGTTGCTACTCAAAAAATCGTGTTAACTAACACATCTTACCAAATGAGTTACTCAGCAAATATTAACTTCCCATCTCAGATAATCTGTATGTACTACATAATTCATCATATCCTACTTTGGAATAATTAAAACTAAGCAATGAGAAAATTAGAATGTTTCTGATATTATTAAACAAATTATCATTCTAGGTAATGCCTTTTCTTTACCACTACTTTATGTGGTATACTTGAGAAGGGTTCAGTACTTATCTCTGCTCTAAGTTTTATACCTTTTTAATTAAATATACTTCTTTTCAATTTATGAGGTACTATGTGTTATTTATTCATTGACAAATCTTGGCTCATGCTGCAGATTGTATATCATTTTTCTATGTGTCATAAATGGTCATTTGAATTGAAATTGAACTTAGAGCTGGTGAGTTATTCTCTCATTTCAAACTTATTTTCTGGTCACTTCTCTGCCAAATGTTATGGATGAAAAAGCTTTCATCCAGACACTTAGAAGAAACCCATGTTCCAGCACTGATTTCCTCTTAAAATACTTTCCTGAGACTAAAATTTTGATAAGTAAATAGGAAATGGAAAGCTATTGATAGAAAATTCATTTACTTTTCACAAAGAAATATGAATCCATGTAGATACAAAGTTTATCATGATTTTATTTGACTCTAAGTCCATTTCATTCTAACCTTTCTTTCAATTCAAAGATCTTTGCTAAAACAATTTATAATTCTAGAAAACTTACTAATCAAACTTATTCATTTCTAATGCACTGTAACATTTTTTATCATTCTTGCAAAATGTCTAATTTCCCTACAGTAGTCTATGTTGAAGTGTGATCCTAATTAGTCTTATCAATAAAATCCTGGAGTCAGACATTAGGGTGAAATCTGAAAGATCAGAGAAGCAGGGCAGCAGTCACTAGGGACTTCTTACCTCTCTGAATCCTCAGACCAAATGGGGCCAAGATCCTGTCTCCATCAGCCTTATATTCCTGTCTCCACCTCCCTAGTGCTGAGATTAAAGGTGTGCACCACCACCACTCAGCTCTGTTTCTCTTTTAGACTGGTTCAATCTCATGTAGCCCAGGGTGGCATTGAACTCCTGATCTTCCTGCTTCCTGCTCTCAAGTGCTGGGATTAAAGGGGTGTGCCACCACTGCCTGGCCTCTATGGTTAACTAGTTGCTAGCTCTGCCCTATGATCTTCAGGCAAGCTTTATTTGTCAGAACACAAGCAAAATATCATACAACACTATGTAGCTTAATAGGTTCAATATCTTTCTAGATATATCTCTGTTACTGCAGAAAGCTACATAGTCTTCCTACTGAGGAAACACATGAATTATGAACCAAAAGCTGTGGAGCCCCCAACTGGATCAGGCCCTCTGGGTAAGTGAGACAACTGAATAGCTTGAATTGTTTGGGAAGCACCCAGGCAGTGGGATCCGGACCTGTCCTTAGTGCATGAGCTGGCTGTTTGGAACCTTGGCCTTACACAGGGACACTTTGCTCAACCTGGAAGGAGGGGACTGGACCTGCCTGGACTGAATCTACCAGGTTAAAACAATTTTAAAAAGCAACAACAACAACAAAAAAGCTGTGCAAATTTGAAAAAGAAATCAAGGTGTCTCTCTTTGAAAATGCTCTTTTTTTTAAATGATCTTTTTAAATTCTTCTCTCATATAGTACATTCTGAGCTCAGTTTCGCTCTCTCCTCTACTCCTAGTCCCTCCCCCACCTCCCCTTCCCCCAGATCCACTCCTCTTCTGTTTCCCCTCAGAAAAGAGGAAGTCTTCAGGGATATCAACCAAAGACGGGATATCATGTTGCAATAAGACTAGGCACATAACCTCATATCAAAGCTGGACTAGGAAACCCATTTGGAGGAATAGTATCTCAAAAGCAGGCAAAAGAATCAGAGACATCCCCTGCTTCCACAATTAGGAGCCCCACAAGAACACCAAGCTACACAACTATAATATATATGCAGAGGACCTAGGTCAGTCTCTCTGATTGTCACTCCAGTCTCTGTGAGCCCCTATAATCCCTGCTTAGTTGATTCTGTGGGCCATTGAAAATGATCTTCATATATGAGAAAGCCCCAAAATGTTCACCAAGAAGTTGTTAATAAGTGACCAACTAATAAGTGAATCCATCAAATTGCAGATTACCAAACCAACATGCCCGAATAAGTACCATTGTTATGTTAATAGACAAATATCTGAAGTACAAACCAAAAAAAAAAAAACCCACTTATAAAAGATAGAAAAATAAATATCTCCTGAGAATACAGCTCATTGGCAGAGTACTTGTCTAGCATATGTAAGGTACTAAATTTAATTACCAGCACTGAAAAAAATAAAAAATAAGTATCAAAGAATACATTTAACTAAAGAAATGAGAGAGCCTATAATGAAAAATATGTAATATTGATAAGAGATTGGAGGGGACATAAAAAAATGGAAGACATGCATGTTGAGTGCATGTGTAGCATGGAATAATCAATATTGTTAGAATCCCATATTACTCAAAGCAATCACTATAATCTCTAACAAAGAAATTCTGTACAGAACTAGAAATTTTTTTAAATTTTAAAATAATTTTTAAATTTAAGCAAATCACAAAAAAATCCAAATGATTAAAGCCATCTTAAGCAAAAGGAAAGCAAGCAGGTGTTGTAGTGTCTGACTTAAAACTTATTCTACAAGGCAGCAATAAACAAAATAGCATGGTGGTGGCATAGAATCAGACACAGATACAAATGGACAGAATAGATAGCCTAGAAGTACACTCATGTATCTAGAGCTAACTGATTTTCATCAAGGTTAGTAAGGGCATGCACTGGGGAAAGTACTCATTTTATTAAATTATGCTAGGAAAAATGTAGAAGACTAAAGCTAGCATCCCATCTCTCACTAATTTTAAAACTCAAAACAAAAATGGTTGAAAATATCAATGTAGCTTTCCACGTAGAGCCTCAGAGCGCGAGCTGCTCATTCAGCATGGCAGGCGGGCAGGGGAGGCCTGGGGCTGCGGAACTCAGCCTGTCCTGGGGCTCTTCCAGGTGCAACAAAACCTGTCTCTGGAGGATGCTTGAACAAATGTTTTCCAAACCTTGTCATGGAAAGTGATGTAAACAAGCCACCAAGAGAACAGTAACAGGGAAGGTACAAACATTAAGAATATGGTAGCTGCAGGTGAATCTCCAAAGTCAGTAGTTGTGATGTTTACAAACACTTCATTGTTCTGTGTGCAGCACAAACTTTGGAATGTAAAATGAAGAATTGGTCAAGAAACCATAAACAGAAGCAAGCGATGAGAATTAGTATTTTATTTGATAGTACTAAACAATAAATTATGTAGAAATAAAGAGCTGATTGTTGTGGGCAGTAAAAAAAAGAAAAAATGAAGATATCAGTGTAAAGCATGAACCTATGAAATGGATATCAATTTTTAGAAAAGAACTGAAAAGCACAGGGAACAAGAGCAATAATAGATGAATTTGCTTACTTTAAACTAAAAAGTACTCTTGTTACTTGTTTACTTTGTTGTGCAGAAACTTCTTAGTTTAAAGTAAACAAATTTAACTATAATTGGTGAGTGTACTTCTAGGTTTTCTACTCTGTCCCTTTTATATCTGTGTCTGTTTTGTTTGTTGGGAGAATATTTGCAAACTGTACTTCTCCTCTGACTCAACAGCAGCAAAGTGTAACTTGATTTTAAATCAACATTTCTTAACAGAGACCAAAAGAGATGAAAGACAAAGAATACCACATAGATGCAGAGAAACAGGAACTCTCAAGAACTGTTGGTGTGAATATAAATCAGTTCAGCCATTAGGGGAACAGCATGGAGCTTCCTCAAAATAACTAAAATTAGAATACCAGTATGATCTAACAATCTCACTTCTGGGTTTAACTCTGAAGAAAATGAACTCAACATGTCAGTGGTTAGTTAGATAGTAAGTTACAGATAGGCACGAAGGTATGAGTCAAGAAGAACACACTCAGGCTGGTGAGATGGCTCCCACAGGTAAAGGCTCTTACTGCTAAACCTGAGGACTTAAGTTCGATCCCTTGGACACCACAGTACAAGGAGGGAAGTGCCTCCAACAATCTGTCCTTAGACCTCTGCACTGGCTTGTTAATGCACACAGACAATTGCAAGAAAGAAGAAAGAGAGGAGAGAGAGGGAGGAAGGAAGGGAGGGAGAGAGAGAGAGAGAGAGAGAGAGAGAGAGAGAGAGAGAGAGAGAGAGAAAGAAAGAAAGAAAGAAAGAAAGAAAGAAAGAAAGAAAGAAAGAAAGAATCATAGAACCAATATTTGACCTACCCTTCTCACTACACTCAGGTTGAAGAGTCAGAAGCAGGAGAATTGAGACAGAATGATACCTTAAGGCTATATCAAAACCTCTAGTTTACTGTTTATACAGTGGGCTAATGACTGACAACACTAATGACCCGTGTATTTCAAAAGGCTACAAGAAAGGATTTTGAAAGTTTCAGCACAAAGAAATGACAAATGTTTGAGGACATAAATATGCTTAACTTTATTCAAGCATGTATTTGAAATATATGTATATATGTATATTTAAAATATACATTTTAATGAGGCATCTCATAATAATTTATGTATTTATAAATTATATTTTCTTTATTACTAATGAGGATGAACTGCAAAAATAATATAATGGTATTTTTTCCTTTTTGTTTTGTTTTTGTTTTTCAAGATAGGCTCTGTGTAGCTTTTGGAGCCTGTCCTGGAACTCACTCTGTAGAGCAGGCAGGCCTCAATCTCACAGAGATACACCTGCCTCTGCCTCCCAAGTGCTAGAATTAAAGGTATGTGCCACCACTGTCCAGCTGTTATTTCTTCTCTAATTGACCTGTGCATAGTACTGGCTTGTTTTACTATCCTAAGGTTTCTTTATGCATTTTTGAATGCGAATCCTATGTTACATGTCAAAAATATCTTCCCCACATCTATTATTTCCCTTGTATTTTTGCATATATTTGACTAGTAAAAGTTTCTACATTGATGTATTCAAATGTATTTTCCTTCTATATAGTGTGGAGTTTCTGACTTTGTATTCTTAAAAGCCTTCTTTTCCTTAGTGCTATAAAGACATACCATAATTTTTAAGTTTTTTTATAATCTTATTATTAGTAGGCATGTACAGGGTATGTGCAAGTGCAAGGATACATATGCCATGGTGCCTGTCCAGGTTGTAGGACAGCATTTCTGATTAGGTTCCCTCCTTCCACTTCATTGAGACAGGGTCTCATATATATATATATATATATATATATATATATATATATATATGACATATATATAGCAGATGACAACCCACTAGAAGAATAATTCTCTGATGGGGGAACCCCATTCAAGCAAAGCTTATAGGGCCACAGACTCTGAAAACTGGTTGCTTCTGTTTGTAAATTTTCTCATGTGCCACAATTCCTACCTAAAAAGAAAAGCTGAGGTGTTCTTTTCACAACCCTTTGGTGCTGTATTTTGTACTTTTGGGGCACATATATCTGTGGATGATCAGAAAGATGATTTCTTCTTAATCTGTATAATTTTGATGAATAGAAATAATACTAGGATATTTTTCAGAGCTCAGATTTAAAACATAGGAAAATAACAATATTCTCAGTTACAAAGACAGCTTTTTACACCATCAACTAATTTAAGACCTAAAAATAATTCTAAGCAGACTAGTTGTCCATGCAAATGAATTACACAAGGACAGAGTCCCAGGTGTTTGTTGAACCAAGATCAGACACAAAGCAACTTTAGTAGACATAACTCCTTGCATCAATTGACTTTCTGCATGTACCACTAACATCAGTTTTATGATACAAGAATCAAGGCTCAGCCAACTAACTACCTACTGTTTAGGTCCTGAATTTCAATATCACTCTCTGTTGGGGAACACTGACCACTCATAGCTACAGGCTTGCTGCACAGACTGCACATCAGGTCAATGTAACATTCCTAACCTGAGAGAAACTGATTTCTCATGGCTCTGTTTCTTTTTGTTTTGTTTGTTTGTTTGTTTGTTTGTTTTTTGTTTTTTGTTGTTGTTGTTGTTTGGCTGGTTGGTTGTTGTTTTTTTCTAAGACAAGATTTCTCTATATAACAGTCCTGGCTGTCCTGGAACTCACTCTGTAGACCAGGCTGTCCTCAAACTCACAGAGATCTACCTGCCTCTGCCTCCCTTGTGCTGGGATTAAAGATGTGTGCTACCACTGCCCAACCTGTTATTTTTACTCAAGAAATACTATATGACCCTGAGAATGTAAATCATGTATTTGTCCAAAGATTTTCTATAATCTGATGTATGCTATGGAGATTCAGAGTAGTGGAGAAAGCTGCTGTATAGAGAGAGCTGTGTGGAGAGACCTGTGTGGAGAGAGATGTAGCAATGTGAAAAGAGATGTAGCTGTGAGGAGACAGATTTTCAGAAAGAAATTTTTTTTTCAAAGTCCAGTAATAAAGAAAGTTACCATCAGAAGCATAAGTTCCTTTCCTTACCCCTCAGATAGAAAAAGTTTAACTCTTGCTGCATTCATGGATTTTTTTTTCATACCCTGGGTGCTGTCTGGAGGCTTGCCCTCTGGGCAGTAATAAGGGTCTCTCATTTTTCCTGTGCTTAGTACCCCAGGATAACTGGCCAGCACGATTCCTGGCAATTCTCTTGTCTCTACACACACACCCTTCTTATGTTAGGAGTCCTGGGATTATAGAAGTATATCCTCACATTTGACTTTTTTTTCTAACATGTGTTCTGGGAATCAAACACAATCAATCAGGTTTGAAACAGCATGCACAGTCACATACTGAGCCATTTCACTGACCCAGTACATGCTATAATTTCCTATGAATGTTTTAAATTATTTTAAAATTTTAAACATTTAATTCCTTGGGAATTACTTTTTTCATGAAAAGTGTGAAGAACCAATATATTTTTATATAAAAGTTATTTTCTCAACATGATTTGTTGAATGGCACATGATTCTATTGTTGATTTTTAATATGCCCCTGCCCGTGAAAAAAAATTCTTATTTCTCTCCATGTTCTTATTTCTAGCCTGATCTTCTTGCTTCTCCCTGCACTTCCTGATCTTTTCTCAAGGGACATGTCCCTGCTTCCTACACTGGGATTAAAGGCATGTACCACTTTTTGTTTCATTTTTACTTCCTTAGAAACTTTTACAACAGTGTTCATAAAATCAGCCTATGGCTACCAGTTAATTTTATCTGGCTTTAGTTAGACCTATGTGCTGGCTAGTTTTATGTCAACTTGACACGAGCTAAAGTCATCTGAGAGGAGGGAGCCTCAGCTGAAAGAATGCTTCCATAAGACCAGGCTTTATGCAAGCCTGTAGGGCATTATCTTAATTAATGGTTGATGGGAGAGGGTCCAGACAATAGTGGGTGATGCCATCCCTGGGCTGGTGGTCCTGGGTTCTATAAGAAAGCAGGCTGAGCAAGCCAGTAAGCAGCACCCTTCCATGGCCTCTGCATCAGCTCCTGCCTCCAGGGTCCTGCCCTGTTTGAGTTCCTGTCCTGACTTCATCCTATGATGAACAGTGATATGAAAATTTAAGCCAAAAAAAATCCTTTCCTTTCCATACTGATTTTTGGTTATGGTGTTTCATCACAGAAACAGTAACATTGACTAAGACAACACACATAAATTAATTTTATGAATTTATCTCTAATTATATTGTATGTAAGATTTTAAACAAGTAGGTTTCTGGCCCTAATTTTGGTTAAAATATCAGGGTATAAGTGATATTATTGGGGGAAATATGAAAAATTGGAGCTAATCTGGGAGAGGCCAGGATATACATACATAAGAAGAAGAAAGAAGAGTGAAATAATAGTGGGAAGTTTTGGAAGAGTAGTTTTAAATGGGATGTCTTCATCAAACCCCTCCCCTCAGGACTCAGGGGCCTATGCAGCAGAAGATTGTAAGAGCCAGAGGGGATGGATGACTCCAAAGAAACAGTTTCTTGCAGACACAACAGGACTGATGCACATATGAACACACAGAGACTGTGGCACAATGCATGAGGCCTGCACAAGGTTCAGTCCAGATAGGGACCCACTGAAAGATGGAAGATTGGCTACCATCTCTAACCAAGAAACTATTGCAGTTGGCATCCACTTGCAAAGAAAATAATAGTTTTCTCTAGTGGGAATCTCACTTATTGCGAGCTGCTGGTAACAAAAGTTCATGGGAATATACAGCAGTGACAACTAGAATTCAGAAGGTCAACCTATCAGAACTAAGGGTTCTGTTAAAGGAAACCATCACACAAGGCATTATGGAATTACTGACTTTTGAATGAACTGGCTATCTCTTGTTGTAAACTTCTTGTGCTATGACAACTATGATTCTCTCCATTTACTGTGCATTCCCATGTTATGTGTACATGTAATCTCATGATTGCATCTTAATCTTATGGGCACACATATTGTGGATAGTCCAGAAGATGGTTTCTTATTTAACTGTACAATTTTTTTATGAATAGAAACATACTAAAGTATACTTCATACTAGATGTATTATTCCATGTGGACTGTAGACACTTTGAGGTCGTGTCCTCCATCCTTAGCCACTGAAAAGGTAAATATTGGCCAGACAAAGTATCCTTGTAGAACTTTCACAGAGAGGAATTGCAGGTGCCTGGCCTTGTTAGATCAAAACACTTCAGAAGAATTATAGCAAACTAGAAGTGATAGTGCAGGTGTCAGACCTTTGTATACCTTAGTCATTCAAGAGATCAATAGCACCTATGTTGCCCCAAGCTTCCTCCACCAGTGCCTCTTCACTCTAATTAAAAAACAATTAACACTTTGTATTTATTTCTACACCAGTTTTTAATGCAAGATTTTAGGCTCAGTAGAATAATTATGTATAAGTCCTGAGATTCAGATGACTAACAGAAAAAGGCTGTTAGTTAGTTAGACTAACCATGTTTGGTTATTATTAATCACATAAAATATTACATGAATTCTTTTCCTTTTCCTTAAGTCTCTCTTTCCTTTAGGAGATAACCAGAACTTTTTGCAACCTACAGCTGTTGTCAGTCACCAATTAAGCTGACTAAGTCTTTGCCAAGTGTGACTCTTATCAGAATACTTATTCCTGAGGGTTTACTTGGTAGTTTTTACTAACAAGTTGTTAATGCATGGATGTATATGTGCTTGGGGAACAAAGGAGAGGAAGAAGATGGAAAGAACTAGACAGATATGAGAGAACAGCAGAAGGTACTGAGAGCAGGAGGGACTAAGAGGAGCTATGTATGAGAACAGAAAAGAAACTGTGTAGATAGAATTGACTTAGAAGAATAAAGTGAATGAACTAAAGAATTCACTGTGCTTAGATTCATTTGATATCCCTCAGATTTGAATCCTTATCTGATTGTTAGACTATTCCACAGACCCTGGGAGTAAATATTACAGGCTGGACCTGTATTGTCTTTATTACTCACTGTGTTTGTTAACTATTTACTCTTCAGGGCAGGCTCCATGTCCAGCAGTAGATGGTCAAAACAAAATGAACTCAGTGGTATTTTTCCAGATTTTTATCTCACATTGCTTTGTTTGTTTGTTTTTTGTCTGATTGGTCTTTTGCTTGAATATATTATGGTTTCTTATTTCATGTTTGTGTGGGGTTTTGTGTGTGTGTGTGTGTCCTGTGTTTTTTTTTTTTCTTTTTGGTTTGTTTGTTTGCTTGTTTGATTGATTGCCTGTTTGTTTTCTAAAGAGAGAGGGAAAGAAAGGGTGTGGACTTGGGTGGTGGGTGTGTGGAGAGAATCTGGTAGGAGTTGGAGAGGGGAAGCTTCCTCTTCTGACTATGACTCATTTCAGCTCATAGTCCAATGCATTCCGACAAAATTGGTTTTCAAAGATCAGCAAGTCTATCCTTTTATTTATTTATTTATTTATTTATTTTTTACAACTATACTATGAGGAAAGTCATGCCTTTGCCATATTTTCTCAGGTTCTGAGGCTATGGTTATGGTGAAACACCGTTAACACTTTTTAAATTACCCACATTGATTTGTATGCTCCAAATGGGTGATTTGTATGATACCTAAATTATGTATTGAAGTTAATGGTTAGGAAAAAGCCACATTACAATATGAGATTTTGGAAACCTAAATGATAAAGTTCAAATTGTCCATATGAGCAATAAATACAATCTCAAGGACCACAGAAAATACTGATTGCAGGAGTTAAGAGTCTGTTAGATTCAAAATAATCCCCCAGCCTAAAGCTGTAACTGTTCTCAGCTCTATGCACTCCAATGCTAAATCTTAGACTCTCTGACCTCTGTCACATTGGTCAAATCGTTACAACTGCAATAAAAGGGCAACAATACACAAGGTTAAGACAATAAGGCTTTTTATATTATTTTAAGGTTTGAAGGTATTTTTCACAAAATAGATGTATATAATTCATTTTAACTGTATCCTCAACCATTTAAGTCCATCATAACTACATTCCAAACCATCTGCCATTCTTTTTTTCTTTATTATTATGTGTTTTAAATTTTATACATCAGCCATAGGTTCCCCTGTCCTCCGCCCTCCCGCCCCTACCCCCACTTTCCCCCCAGCCCCTCCCCTCCATTCCCATGTCCTCCAGGATCAAGACTCCCCTGGGGATACATTTAAACCTGGTAGATTCAGTACAGGCAGGTCCTGTCACCTCCTTCCAGACTGAGCAAAGTGTCCCAGTGTAAGCCCAAGGTTTCAAACAGCCAGCTCATGCACTAAGGACAGGTCCTGGTCCCACAGACTGGGTGCCTCCCAAGCAGATCAAGCTATTCAATTGTCTCACTTATCCACAGGGCCTGATCCAGCTGGGGGCTCCACAACCTTTGGTTCATAATTAATGTGCTTCCATTCGTTTGGCTATTTGTCCCTGTGCTTTTTGCAATCTTGGATTCAACAATTCACGCTCTTGCAGACCCTCCTCTTTCTCGACAGTTGGACTCCTGGAGCTCCACCTGGGGCCTAGCTGAGGATCTCTGCATTCACTTCCATCAGTTATTGGATGAGAGTTCCAAGACGACTGTTAGGGTGTTTGGCCATCTGATCACCAGACTAGGTCAGATCAGGCTTTCTCTCCACCATTGCCAGCAGACTACAGAGGATATATCATTGTGGATTTCTGGGGACCTCTCAAGCACTCTGCCAATTCCTGTTCTCATGTGGTCTTCATTCATCATGGTCTGTTATTCCTTTCTGTTCTTGATCCAGCTGTGATCTCCTGTAACCCTAAGCTTTCTTTCCCTCAAATCTTGCCCTTCATCACTCCCACTGTCTTCCAGTTTGTTCACGTAGATCTCATCCATTTCTCTGTCATTGGGTGATCCTTTGGGTCTTTCCTAGGGTCCCGTTTTCTAGGTAGCCTCCTTGGAGTTGTGTAGCAGTCTAGTCATCTTTGTTTTACATCTAGTATCCTCCTCTGAGTGAGTACATACCATGTTTGTCCTTCTGAGTCTGGGTTACCTCACTCAGGATGATTTTTTCTAGATCCATTTATTTGCCTGCAAACCTGATGATGTCATTGTTTTTCTCTGCTGAGTAGTACTCCATTGTGTATATGTACTATATTTTCTTTATACATTCTTCAGTTGAAGGGCATCTAGGTTGTTTCCAGGTTCTGGCTATTACAAACAAAGCTGACATGAACATAGCTGAGCAAATGCCCTTGTGGTATGATTGAACATTCCTTGGGAATATGCCCAAGAGTGCTACAGCTGGGTTTTGGGGAGATTGATTCCCAATTTTCTAAGGAAGCGCCATATTGATTTCCAAAGTGGCTGTACAAGCTTGCATTCCCAACAGCAGTGGAGGAGAGTTCCCCTTGCTCCACATCCTCTCCAGCATAAGCTGTCTTCTGTGTTTTTGATCTTAGCCATTCTGACAGGTGTAAGGTGGTATCTCAGAGTCGTTTTGATTTGCATTTCCTGGATAATTAGGGATGTTGAGCAATTCCTTAAATGTCTTTCAGACATTTGAAATTCCTCTGTGGAGAATTCTCTGTTTAGTTCTATAGCCCATTTCTTAATTGGACTGTTGGGCATTTTGATGTCTAATTTCTTGAGTTCTTTATATATTCTGGAGATCAGCCCTCTGTCAGATATGGGGTTGGTGAAGACCTTTTCCCATTCTGTAGGCTGTCGCTTTGTCTTGTTGACCATGTCCTTTGCTCTACAGAAGCTTCTCAGTTTCAACAGGTCCCATTGATTGATTGTTTCTCTCAGTGTCTGTGCTACTGGTGTTATATTTAGAAAGTGATCTCTGGTGCCAATGCGTTCAAGAGCACTTCCTACTTTCTCTACTATCAGGTTCAGAGTAGCTGGATTTATGTTGAGGTCTTTGATCCACTTGGATTTAAGTTTTGTGCATGGTGACAGATATGGTTCTATTTGCAGTCTTCTACACATTGACATCCAGTTATGCCAGCACCATTTGTTGAAGATGCTTTCTGTTTTCCATTGTACATTTTTGGCTTATTTGTCAAAAATTATATGTTCATAGGTGTGCAGGTTAATGACAGGGTCTTCAATTCAATTCCATTGGTCCACATGTCAGTTTTTATGCCAATACCAAGCTGTTTTTATTACAGTAGCTCTATAGTAGAGCTTGAGGTCGGGGATTGTGATGCCTCCAGAGGTTGTTTTATTGTACAGGATTCTTTTGGCTATCCTGGGTTTTTTGTTTTTCCATATGAAGTTGAATATCATTCTTTCCAGATCTGTGAAGAATTGTGTTGGTAATTTGATGGGAATTGCATTGAATCTGTAGATTGTTTTTGGTAAGATCACCATTTTTACTATGTTAATCCTGCCTATCCATGAGCATGGGAGATCTTTCCATTTTCTGACATCTTCTTCAATTTCTTTTTTCAGGGACTTAAAATTCTTGTCATAAAAGTCCTTCACATGCTTAGTTAGCATAACCCCAAGGTATTTTATATCATTTGTGGCTATTGTAAAGGGTGATGTATCTCTGTTTGTCTACTGTATACAGAAGGGCTACTGATTTTTTTGAGTTGATCTTGTATCCTGCTATGTTGCTGAAGGTTTTTATTAGCTGTATCAGTTCCTTGTTTGAATTTTTGGGGTCACTCATGTATACTAACATGTCATCTGCAAATAGGGAGAACTTGAATTCTTCCTTTCCAATTTGTATCCCCTTAATCTCTTTATGTTGTCTTATAACTCTGGCTAGAACTTCAAGTACTATATTGAATAAGTATGTGGAGAGGGGACAGCCTTGCCTTGTTCCTGATTTTAGTGGTATTGCTTTGAGTTTCTCTCCATTTAATTTGATGTTGGCTGTTGGCTTGCTATAGATTGCCTTTATTATGTTTAGGTATGTTCCCTGTATTCCTGATTGCTCCAAGACCTTTATCATGAAGGGGTGTTGGATTTTGTCAAATGCCTTTTCTGCATCTAGTGAGATGATCATGTGGTTTTTTTTCTTTGAGTTTGTTTATATGGTGTATTACATTGACGGACTATTGTATTTTGAATCACCCTTGCATCCCTGGCATGAAGCCTACTTGATCATGGTGGATAATTGTTTTGATGTGTTCTTGGAGTCTCTTTGCCAGAATTTTATTGAGTATTTTTGCATCAATGTTCATGAGGGAGATGGGTCTCTAGTTCTCCTTCTTTGTTGCATCTTTGTTTGGTTTAGGAATCAGGGTACTTGTAGCCTCATAGAAGGAGTTTGGTAATATACCTTCTGCTTCTATTGTGTGGAACAATTTAAAGAGTATTGGTATTAAGTCTTCTTTGAAGATCTGGTAGAATTCTGCAGTGAAACCATCAGGTCCAGGGCTTTTTTTGGTTGGGAGACTTTTAATGACTGATTCTATTTCCTTAGGGGTTATTGAACTATTTAAATGGTTTATCTGGTCTTGATTTAACTTAGGTATGTGGTACCTATCCAGAAAATTATCCATTTCTTTTAGATTTTCCAGTTTTGTGGAGTAGAGGTTTTTGAAGTATGACCTGATGATTCTCTGGATTTCCTCATTGTCTGTTGTTATGTCATTCTTTAGCAATATAAATTGCGCTGAATCCAATGTGGACTCAACTAGTAAAATTATAGGCAGTAGTTTAAGTTTACATTTCGTATAGAATCAAATAATTTCGCAATGTTTAATGTATAATATTTGTAATATTTGTGGTATATTGTTTATTTGTAATCCAGTTACAAGCAGCTGTCTTATATTTTATCTAGTAACCATAACAAATGTGCATATGCTGTCAGCAAGATGAGGGAGACTACTAAAAGCAAATTTATGAAGTTGACTGAACAATTTACACACAAGAACAAGTAATCACTAAGAATTTGCTCCTTGTACAGCCCTTATTTCCTATCTCCTCTGACAGTGAATAAACCTCTGAATGTGGAACCCATCCTGATCCACTACTGGCTTTATTAACAAATCATTAAAATTTCAACTAATAGAGAATGTCTACTAACCCTACCGTAAACTGCTATGATAGAATAGCTAATCATTTCCTAGGAACTGAGTCTTGAACACATTACATGAGATAGTTCTCACTCACAACTTTAGGTAGTAAACCCAGTTCTATATTCAGGAACTTACCCCTGGACATTTTTTTAAATTAAATTTTCTTATTTATTTCACATACCAACCACAGTTTCCCCTTCCTTCTCTCTCCCATCCCCCCCCCCAATGCCCATCTAGCCCCCATCCAATTCTCAGAAATGGACAGGCCTCCCATGGAAGTCAACAAAGCATGGCATATCAAATTGAGGCAGAACCAAGCCCCTTCACCAAGCATCAAGGCTGAGCTAGGCATCCCACCATAGAGAATAGGTTCCAAAGAGCCAGCTCAAGTGCCAGGAACAGATCCTGGTCCCACTGATAGGAGACCTACAAACAAACCAAGCTATACAACTGTCACCCACATGCCAAAGACCTAGGTTGGTCCCATGCAGGCTCCCTAGCTGTTGGTCTAGAGTCTGTGAGCTCCCATGAGCTTGGGTCAGCTGTCTCTGTGGGCTTCCCTGTCATGATCTTGAACCCCCCCCTTGCTCTCTCTTCAAATCCCTCCTCTCTCTCTTCAAATAGATTCCCAGAGCTTGGCCCAGTGCTTGACTGTGGATCTCTGCATCTATTTCCATTGGATACTAGATGAAGGTACTATGATGACAATTAGAGTAGTCACCAATCTGATTATAGGGGAAGGCCAGTTCAGACAGCCTCTCCATTATTGCTAAGAGTCTTAGCTTGGGTCATCCTTGTGGATTTCTGGGAGTTTTCACAGTGCCAGGTTTCTCCCTAACCCCATAATGGCTCCCTCTATCAAGATATCTCTTTCATAGCTCACACTCTCTGTCCCTCCCACACTTCGACCATCCTGATCCCTCATGTTCTCATCCACCATCCCCTCTCCTCTAGTCTGCCTCCTCCCAATTTACCCAGGAGATCTCATCTATCTCACCTCCCCAGGGAAATCCATGCATCCCTCTTAGGATTGTCCTTGTTACCTAGCTTCTCTGGGGCTGTGAATTTTTGTAGCCTGGTTATCCTTTGATTTATATCTAATATCCATTTATATTTGAGGACATATCATGTTTGTCTTTCTGGGTCTGGATTACCTCACTCAGGATGATTTTTTTCTAGTTCCATCCATTGGCCTGCAAATTTCATGAGGTCATTGTTTTATCGCTGAGTAATACTCCATTGTATAAATGTACCACATTTTCTTTATCCATTCTTCAGCTGAGGGGGCATCTTGGTTGTTTTCAGGTTTGGGATATTATGAATAATGCTGCTATGAACATAGTTGAGCAAGAGACTGTGTGGTATGATTGAGCATCCTTTGGGTATATGCTCAAGAGTGGTATCGATGGGTATTGAGGTAGATTCTTAATTTTCTGAGAAACTGACATACTAATTTCCAAAGTGGCTGTACAAGTTTTCATTCCCACCAGTGGTGAAGGAGTGGTCCCCTTGTTCCACATACTCTTCAAAATAAGCTGTCATCAGTATTTTTTATCTTAGTTATTCTGATAGGTATAAGATGATATCTCAGAGTTGTTTTGATTTGCATTTCCCTGATGACTAAGGATGTTGAGCAATGTCTTTCAGCCACTTGAGATTCTTCTGTTGAGAATTCTGTTTAGATCTGTAACACATTTTTAGATTACTCTGTATTTTGATGTCTAGTTTCTTGAGTTCTTTATCTATTTTGGAGATCATCCCTCTGTCAAATGTGGACTTGGTGAAGATATTTTCCCATTCTGTAGGCTGTCATTTTGACTTATTGACCATGTCCTTTGCCTTACAGAAGGATTTAAGGTTCAGAAGGTCCCATTTATTTATTAATTTTTGATGTCAGTGTCTGTGCTACTTGTGTTATATTTAGGAAGTAGTCTTCTGTGCCAGTGCATTCAAGGCTACATCCCACTTTCTCTTCTATCAGTTACAGTGTAACTGGATTTATGTTGAGGTCTTTGATCCACTTGGATGTAAGTTTTGTGCAGGGCGAGAGATATGGGTCCATTTGCAATCTTCTACATGTTGACATCCAGTTATGCCAGCACCATTTGTTGAAGATGCTTTCTTTTTTCCATTGTACAGTTTTAGCTTCTTTGTCAAAAATCAAGTATTGCATGTTGAACCATCCTTGCATCACTGGGATGAAGCCTACTTGGCCATGGTGGATAATTTTTTTAATGTGTTCTTGGATTCAATTTGCCAGTATTTTGTTGAGTATTTTTACAGCAATGTTCATGGGGAGATTTGTCTGTAATTCTCTTTCTTTATTTCATCTTTGTGTATTTTGGGTATCAGGGTAACTGTAGCTTCATAAAAAGAGTTTGGCAATGTTCCTTCTGTTTCCATTGTGTGAATCAATTTGAGGAGTATTGGTATTAGCTCTTTGAAATTCTGGGAGAATTCTGCATTGAAGCCATATGGTCCTTGGGTTTTTGTGATTGGAAGGCTTTTGATGACTGCTTCTATTTCCTTAAGGGTTATTGGTCTATTTGAATTGTTCATCTGGTCTTGATTTAATTTTGGTATGTGGTATCTATCCAGAAAATTGTCCATTTTTTTTAGATTTTCCAATTTTGTGGAGTACAGGTTTTTGAAGTATGACCTAATTATTGTCTGGATTTCCTCAGTGTGTCTTATGTCCTCCTTTTCATTTCTGATTTTGTTAATTTGGATATTCTCTCTCTGCCTTTTGCATAGTTTGGATAAGGGTTTGTCTATCTTGTTGATTTTTCTCAAAGAACCAATTCTTTGTTTCAGGGATACTTTGTACTGTTCTTTGTTTCTATTTTATTGATTTCAGTCCTCAGTTTGATTATTTCATGTCATCTAGTCTTCCTGAGTGAGTTTGTTTCTTTTAGTTATAGAGCTTTCAGGTGTTCTGTTAAGTCGATAGTGTAAGATTTCTCCAAATTCTTTATGTGGGCATTTAGTGCTATGAATTTTCCTCTTAGCACTGCTTTCATAGTGTCCCATAAGTTTGGGTATGCTGTACATTCATTTTCATTGAATTCTAGGAAGCCTTTAATTTCTTTCTTTCTTTCTTCCTTGACCCAGTGGTGATTCAGTTGAGCATTGTTCAGTTTCCATGAATTTGTAGGGTTTCTGTAATTTGTGTTGTTGTTGAAATCTAACTTTAACCCATGGTGATCAGATAAGATACAGGGAATTATTCCAATTTTTTGTATGTGTTGAATTTGTTTTGTGACCAAGTATGTGGTCAATTTTAGAGAAGGTTGAGGTGCTAAGAAGAAGGTATTGTGTTTTGGTGAAATGTTCTACAGATGTCAAGTCCACTTGAGTCATATCTGTTAGTTCCCTTATTTCTCTGTTAAATTTCTGTCTGGCAGACCTGTCCATTGGTGAGAGTGGGGTGTTGAAGTCTCACACTATTAATGTGTGGAGTTTGATGTGTGATTTAAGCTTTAGTAATGTTTCTTTTACAAATATTGGTGCCCTTGTATTTGGGGCATAGATGTTCAAAATTGAGACTTCATCTTGATGGATTTTTCCTTTCATGAATATCAAATGTCCTTCTCAATCTTTTCTGATTAATTTTAGTTTGAGTCTATTTTATTAGATATTAGGATAGTTATGCTGGCTTACTTCCATTTGATTGGAATTCTTTATTCTGTATGTTTAGTATTTTAATTATTATGTGGTGAAGGGACTTTTTTTGGTCCAGTCTATTTGGTGTTCTGTAAGCTTCTTGTATTTTCATAAGCTTGTCCTTCTTTAGATTGGGAAATTTTTCTTCTATGATTTTGTTGAATATACTTTCTGTGCCTCTGATCTGGAATTCTTCTCCTTTTTCTATCCCTATTATTCTTAGGTTTGGTCTTTTCATGGTGTCTCAGATTTCCTGAATGTTTTGTATTAAGAATTTATTGGATTTAACATTTTCTTTAATCAATGAATCTACTTCCTCTATCATATCTTCAATGCCTGAGATTCTGTCTTCCATCTCTTGCATTCTGTTGGTTATGCTTGCATCTGTAGTTCCTGTTCATTTAATCAGATTTTCAGAATTCCCTTAGTTTGTGTGTGTGTGTGTGTGTGTGTGTGTGTGTGTGTGTGTGTGTGTTATTGCCTGTGTTTCAGTTTTCAAGTCTTGAACTGTTTCCTTCACCTGTTTGATTGGTTTGGTTTTTCTTGGCTTTCTTTAAAGGATTTATTGATTTCCTCTCATTTTTTGTTTGTGTTTTCTCGATTTTGTTATTATGAGATTTTCTATTCAATTTACCTATCAACCACAGATAATACTGTCCTTCCTCTTCCCACCCCCACAGTCTTACCCCCCAACCCACCCCCTATTCCCACCTCATCCAAGGCAAGGATTCCCCTGGGGAGTCAGCCCAGCCTGGTAGATTTAGTTGAGGCAGGTCCAAGCCCCTCCTCCATGCACCAAGGCTGAGCAAAGTATTTCAGCATAGGCACTAGGCTCCAAAAAGCTGTATCATCACTAAGGCCAGGTCCCAGTCTCACTGCCTGGGGGCCCCCTAAACAGTTTAGCTAAACAACTGTCTCACTTATCCAAAGGGCCTAGTCCAGTACCATGGGGGGTCCTCAGATATTGTTCACAGTTCATATGTTTCCACCAGTTTGACTCGTTGTCTCTGTACTTTTTCCAATCATGGTCAAGAAAGCTCCAGGAGTTTTCTCAATTTTTTAAGGGAATTCTTCATTTCCTCTTTAAGAGTCTCTATCATCTTCATAAAGTTATTTTTAAGGTAATTTTCTTCTACTTCATCTGCATTGTGATGTGCAGGTCTAGCTGTTATAGAAACACTAGTTTCTGGTGGTGCCATATTGCTCTTTATGTTGTTATTACACTGCAGTTTACCCATCTGAGTTTAGGATGATTTAGGTATAGGTGTTGATTCTTGTGATGTCTTTGTTGGATGAGTCTTTTGTTCCATTATTGTCTGTTTCCTTTATTGTCCTTTGGCCTGAATGGCCAAGGGTTCTGGTGACTGGCTGGTTGTCAGGTTGAGTAGGGTTGTCTCAGCTGAGGTTTGTGGGGGTTTGGGTGCCTAGATTCAGCATATTGTCCGGTTCTAGATACAGCATATTGTCCAGTTCTTCTGGCTCATGTAGTCTTTACTTGTGCCTATGGGGTCTGTTCTTCTACCTTGTGTGGGTAGTTCCTATGCCTATTCACAGTCTGATTTTCCAACTGCTGTAGGTTTTGGCTGTGCCTGTTCTTCCAAATGGTGTGGATGGTGCTTGTGCCTATAAGGTCTGCTGATGTTGGAGGAGAGGGATGTTCATGGGGAGGCTGCTCTTCTTCCAATTGGTGCAGGTAGTGCTAGTACCTTAGGAGCTGTTGATGTTGGGGAGGATGGTTGGGCAAGGGGAGGGTGATGGATTTGGTGGGTTTGGGCAGCAGAGTGGTTCTTGTAGATTACAGAGTCCAGTAGGTGGTAGTGGTGGTGGAGTGGCCTGCCTGCAGGACTCTTACCTGCTGGCCAGCTGCTGGGACCCCTGGACAATTTTTATACCATTTCTAATTTACTTTCCCATTTATCCACACTGAGGACTCTTTTCATGCTATTAGGTTAAAAGTTCATGTATATCAGATTTTGTTATCACTAATGAACTAGCTCTTCCAAGCCCTCATGTAACAATAATACTACATAGACTATGTTAACCTGCCCTGAAGGTAATAGCTTCAGGCAAGGAAACGGATCATTCAAATGACTTTTCATATTGCTTTCTGATACTAAGTCAAAATAAAAATAACAGAAAATATATAATATGCCATTGTATGTGCTAGTAACAACTGAGAGAAATGCTATGAAAAAAATAAACAAAATCATAATTTACTTATCCTCAATTTTCAGAAAAGTAGGATTTTCCTCAAATGTGTTCTAAGTTTATGATTTTTAGTAAGTACCTAGTCTTCCATATATTAATACTATAAAGTAACCATTCTATCTAGACTTTTCCTATTGCATACTATTATAGATATTAATAAAGAGCAGTCTGTACAGATACATTTATTAATGAAATTATACCAAACATTGGTAATTTTATTTCCAATTTATACTGCCACTGGTACTGAAAATAGATAGGAAGACTGTTTTGATCAGTCTCACATCTTTGCATATACACAACATCTTCAAGTTTTAAGAGAAAATCACTTGTGGTTATTTTGAGAGCAAGAGGTAGCTCAGACTTCCTTTACTCTTATTCTTGGGATGGTTCTTTCTGATATTTGTAGAACAGCAGAGGGAAGTAACCACCACGAGTTCAAAGGTAAAGCAAATGTCTATTCATGGTCTATAGACATATATGGATGTCTAATAGCTTTTCTATTACAATAGTTTGGGAGCTCAATTCCTGGAGATGGATGTAAATTCCTAATAAAGATCATAAGAGTGTGGTCAGTTAGACAGGAAGGGGAAATACAGGGGAATGGTAATTAAATTGCATCAAGTTCAGGCGCTGTAGTTCAAACAATCTACCACTAGGTGGCCCATTTTGTATTGGGCTCCATCCTTTGGAAGATGGGCTATCCTTAAATATGAGCACTGAGGTTCTTCTGAGCTACAAGCCCAGAGGCACTATCAAAACAAGCATTAGTGAAAACCTACAGTATGACCCACAGAAGGGAGTCCAATTATTTAATCAAGTAGCAATCAATAAGCACATCTTAGTTGCCAGCTGACCACTATATTGGATCATGTAAATACAAAGAAGAGGATGTGGGTTTGTTTGAAGGATGGGTATAAAATCTTAAGAAATGAGAGAGGACAGCTGATAGAGAGTTTTAAAGAACAATAAGAATTATAAAGCTAGCCATAGTGGCACACACCAGCACTCAGGATATAGAGGCAGATGGATCTTTGTGAGTTTGAGGCCAGCCTGATCTACACGGCAAATTCTGGGCCATCCAGGGATACATAATGAGACCCTGTCTCAAAAAAAAAGATAATCCTAGATCCTGACTAGAAATAGTAAAATAGCACCAAAATAAAAGTATACAATTTTGGAAAAGTGACACTAAGTACTTTGATAATATCCAGGCCTTTATAAGGAAGATTTCATACCCAAACACTAGAATATGAGATAAGGAAGATGATAAATGTCATAAAAGGTCTCCTGGCTTGTTTCAGGATATTTATAAAGGAGTATAGTTACCACACAGAATTGAATACTTCTGTGGTAACATAGGGTCCAAGTCTTTCAATACCAGATAAAGACAATAGTAGTTATCTTACAGCCAGGTTAGATGTGTTGAAGACAGAGACACACCCAAGCCAGGTGACATACAAACTTGACTAGTTAAGATCTTGCAGTACTTTATTATCTAGCCTCTCTGGGGCTGTGGATTGCAGGTTGTTTATCCTATACTTTACTCCTAATACCCACTCATGAGTGAGTACATACCATATTTGTCTTTCTAGGCCTACGTTACCTCATTCAGGATGAGTCTTTCTAGTTCCATCCATTGGCCTGCAAATTTCATGATGTCATTGTTTGTTTGTTTGTTTGTTTTACAACTGAGTAATACTCCATTGTGTAAAGGTACCACATTTTTCTTATCCATTATTTGGTTGAGGGGCATCTAAGTTGTTTCCAGGTTCTGGCTATTACAAATAAAGCTGCTGTGAACATTGTCAAGCAAGTGACCTTGTGGTATGATTGAGCAACCTTTGGGTACATGCCCAAGATAGGTACAGCTGGGTCATGAAGTAGATTCATTCCCATTTTTCTGAGAAACTGCCATATTAATTTCCAAAGTGACTGTACAGGTTTGCACTCCCACCAGCAGTGAGGAAGGCCCAAAGAGGGATGCATAGATTTTCCTGGGAAGGGGAGACAAAAGAGATCTCCTGGGTAAACTAAAAGCAGGGGTGGGGGTGAGGGTGGGAACTTGGGGGAGCTGGGGACTGGATGGAGAGGGAAAGTAACAAAAAAAAGCCTTGATAAGGAGGACCATTTCAGGATTAGAGAGAAACCTGGTGCCTGGGAAACTCCCAGGAATCCACAGTTACGGCCCCAGCTAAGACTCTTAGCAATAGTGGAGAGGGTGCCTGAACTGGCCTTCCCCTGTAATCACATTGGTGACTACCCTAATTGTCGTCAGAGATACTCTATCCAGTAACTGATGGAAGCAGATGCAGAGATCCACAGCCAAACACTGGGCAGAGCTCTGTGAGTCCTCCTGAAGAAAGGGAGGAGGGATTGTACATGCCAGGGAGGGTCAAGGCCATGATAGGGAAACCCACAGAGACAGATGACCTGAGCTCCTTGGAGCTCATGGTCTCTGGACCAACAGTTAGGGATTCTGCATGGGACTGATCTAGGCCTTCTGAATGTGTCTGACAATTGTGTAGCTTAGTCTGTTTGTAAGGCTCCTAGCAGTGAGATCAGGACCTATACCTGGTACTCAGCTGGCTTTGGGGAACCCGTTCCCCATGCTGGATTACCTCCTCCATCCTTGATGCAGGGGGAGGAGCTTGGTGCTGCCTCAACTTGATGAGCCATGCTTTGTTCAAGCCTATGAGAGGCTTGCCCCTTTCTGAATGGAAATGGAGGATGACTGGATTGTGATGGGAGTGGGGATGGGGGTGGGAGGAGAGCAGGGAGGGGAAACTGGTTTGTATGTAAAATAAATGGAAAATGTTAATTAAATAAAATTTAAAAAATAACTTTAAGTACTTCTCAGTATAGGAGTCCCACTCTCTGCTGAGCCCTAGGATTCAAATTTTATTTTTATTGGGGATGTTTTTAGAAACTTCTTCAAATTTGGCAACCCCCACTGCCCACAATACAATCCAGATATTAATAGGTCTGGTTAAAACATTTAGATATTTCCAGTAGATAAAATGTGTATTAGTTGGGCCTTGGCCTGACATTTCTAATAGGACCTGTTAAGGCTGGTGTTTGTTCATTTTATTAGCGAAGGCCTTTAGGAGAAGCAAGGAACCTGAGGCTTGAGCTATTCCTTTACGGAGAGCTTTTTGGTTTTAATGTGATTTCTCCACATTATCTGGAGGTTTTGTATTATTTACTTGCACATTTGGGTAAGTACTCCTTTCTCATCACTCTTCAGGCTTCAGAGCCCCGGGGCAGCGCAGGACAAGAGAGAGCGCAGGGATGGAGGCAGCACAGTTTGCTTTTGGATATTTCGGGTTTTGGGTTTTTTGGTTTTTTTTTCATTTAGAATTCATCTTCTGCCTCATTCTTATTATCCTTTTGCTGTAAGTGTTTTTGGGGAAAATGATTCAACATTATCTCCAGAGACAAACAGCGTTGTCTATAATTGAGACACAGTGCAGTTCATTCTATTTATCCGTTGTTGTTCAGCTACTGGTGCAAATTCTCCATTTTCCTCAAATTAGACATGCCACTGATTAGTATCCAGCATTGTTAATATGCAGGGCTTCAATTCATTAATGTTAAGATAATTGTGAGAGGACAGAATCCCATACAGACTATACACATCTAGGTTCAATTCACCACTAAACTTGAAACAAAAAGCTCTGAGTTGTATTTCAGTGAATATTAAAACATGTTGTTGAATTATTATTTATTACTTAACTGCAAGTAAACCCAATCTGGGGAGCTGAATCAAAAGTCTATAAAACAAGAAAAATCCAAAGCAGTAAGTGGTTATCAATAACTTAACATTTTAGTTCCTTACTCAGCTTATTGTAGCTTAGGAGTCAAATTTTGTACATTCAGGAAAAAGTCAATATGAACAGGAATTTAAAATAGCTGACAACATTTCATAGAATTTGTTGTCTCATATAGGCAGGAAGGATACTTTGAGTTCCAGCTTCCCTCTCTCCCTCCCTCCCTCGATCCTTCCCTCCCTCCCTTCACCCCCTCTCTCTGTTTCTTTGCCTCCTGCTGGTAGATGAGGACATAGCTCTCAGCTAATGCTCCAGCAACATGCCTGCCTGTTGCCATGCTCTCTGCCATAATGGTCATGGACTCTAATCCTCTGGAACAATGAGAACCAGTGTAGTTAGAGTTTTCCTGCCTGGCCCAGTCAGGACAAATCTCTCTCACCTGCCAGTCCCACAGTCTCTCAGACCTAACCAAGAAAGCACATAGAAACTTACATTGTTTAGAAACTGTATGGCCGTGGCAGGCTTCTTGTTATCTGCTTCTTCTATCTTAAATTAACCCATTTCTGTTAGTCTATACTTTGCCACATAGCTTGTGGCTTACCAATGTCTTTACATGTTGCTTTTCATGGCGGTGGCTGGCAGTGTCTCCCCCCAGCCTTCTACTTCCCAGAATTCTCTTCTCTCTTGTCCCGCCTATACTTCCTGCCTGGCCACTAGCCAATCAGAATTTTATTTACACAGAGCGATATCCACAGCACTTCCCCTTTTCTTTTTTTTTTTAAGGAAGGTTTTAACTTTTTAGTGCTGTGGATATCACTCTGTACAAATAAAATGCTGTTTGGCCAGTGGCTAGGCAGGAAGTATAGGCGGGACAAGAGAGAAGAGGATTCTGGGAAGTAGAAGGCTGGGGAGTGACACCACCAGCCGCCTCCATGCCATGGAAAGCAACATGTAAAGACACTGGTAAGCCACGATCCACGTGGCAAAGTATAGACTAACAGAAATGGGTTAATTTAAGATAGAAGAAGTAGATAACAAGCAGCCTGCCATAGCCATACAGTTTGTAAACAATGTAAGTCTCTGTGTGCTTTCTTGGTTGGGTCTGAGCGACTGTGGGACTGGAGGGTAAGAGAGATTTGTCCTGACTGGGCCAGGAAGGAATACTCTAACTACAAACCAGTAAATGTTTTCCTTTTTAAATTGCCTTTGTCATGGTGTCTCTTCACAGAAATAGAAAAGATACTAGCCTCTATCCTACACAGAATGAGCCTTAGTTTTTCTGCTTCTTTCATGCAAAGAAAGGTTTTAACTGCCTATTTTGCTGCTGACCATGATAATGAAACTAAGGCAACTTGTTATCCTGATACATATAACACAGCCTAGAAATAGGGTACTCTGAATGCAATCTCCTATCTGTCTATTTCGGACAAGAAATCTCACTCCTCATCTCAGGATTAGACTCTTAATGCACAGAGAAAAACAAAGAGTCCAAAAGGGACATCAAACCAGTTCAAAGTCTTCAAAGCTGGGCTAGACATAGGACCCAGGCATTTTGCCTTAGGATTCTATTCACCAGAAAATCAAAAGGCACTAAGGAAAGTCCTGTAACAGTCTCTGAGGGTATAGAGTTATGGAAAACATTTACCTCACTAGCGAATATTCAGTAATCTTCCATCTATGCCAGTGAACCCTCACTGGAGTAGAACAGGTTGTACAGCAAATTTAAGAACTCAGCTGGAAGAAAGAGTACACAAGATTAAAATTTGACATTTGTTACTCTTGTTATTTTCTACTTTAAGTTCTAACAACGGAATCAAGTTGAGAGCAACAAATCAGGCAAGAATCTGCTCATTGGGTTTGCTACTGATGTTTTCACTCAGACTCCAGGATATTAAAAGGAAATTGCATAAAGAAACCTTTTTTATCTTCCATGATCAAAATTACCTGGCCAGAATGGCATGTAAGCCACAAGACCTTCAGAGAAAAATGTAATAATGACATTATGGGTAATAAGGAAGTTCAGATCAATCCATTCTAGGCAGACGGGAGGGTCACATTGGCCATTTCTCCCTTTGCTTTGGGAATAGAGTGTATGAGAGAAGAGAAATGGCCATTTTGGGGAGGCAATTAAATTCCAGTAGAACTTAGAGAATAATCAGGCTATAAGCAATGCTATATTGGGATGGTCAGTTGCTGTACTATTCAAAATGTTTACAGACCATCAACATGGGCTTCAGCTGGAGGGCTTGCTGGAAATTCAAATTCAAATTCTCTGACTCACAGAATCTAAAGGTGGAGTCCAAGAATGCTTTTAATAAGCCTTTCAGGCACTTATTATATAAAAACCCTAAGAATGAGACATGTTAAACAAACCTACATCACTCACACTAAAACACATGACTGGTGATATTTGGTCTTCTCACCATGACACAGGGTTCTCACAAATTTAAGGAAAGTTCAGAAACATATAGAACCCACACAGGAAGAGCTTGCTTATAAAGGCAGATGAAATAATTCTAAGAACTGCCTGTAAAATAAACTGAGTGCTTTCAATCCCAATCTCCTTTCAGATTTACACCTTTGGTTACAGAAACTCTTTTCAAAAGCATCATCACCTTTCAAACAAATGGCTGCTGAAATCTCAGAGATGTTAGCAACCTTAGTCTCAAATTTCTGGATGTTCAGGAATGAGACTCACTTCATTATCATGATTCTATCTCACTATGTAAAAGTTAAAAGTGTGGGGACTCTTAAATTTTCATGCCATATTAAAGATTAAAATCATGATGTTATAATCACTAATCTGGAAACATGCATCAAATCACCAAGTGTACTGGGAAGAACACTTAGAAGACTTAATTGGCAGTCATCTTCAGGGACTTACAATTTTCTTTTCATATTTACTGATAAAAAATGAAGCTCCATGTAAAAAAAAAACTGAAACACTTTCCCCCCCATGACAAATGCTTACAAAAAATATTCTAGTGTTCACCCAAGGCAACATTATGCCAAGAAGCTGGAGTGCAGTGTTAAGAGTGATATGGAGCCAGTCTACCTGGAATCCCATGCTTTTGTCACTTGTAGAAACCACTGCAGCATTACATGGGGAAACACTGCCACAATTTGAAAGACATGCAAAAAGTTGTTAAACAAAAATCTTAAATGTACACAGAGCTTCTAGATATCTAAATAATTATAGGCTGCATCATAGATCACATATGTCAGTGGGAAACGCATTTAGAACAGTTTGTAATAATGACATTATGGCTAATAAGGAAGTTCAGAAAAATACATCCTAAAGTTTGGAGTTGTGCTTCATCTTGGGTGGCAATAGTTTATCACTCAGGAAACTCTGCAATAGATTCTTTCCAATGTACATACATGTTAACTGGGGGAATCTTATTAAAATAAATGAGAATACAAATTCAGTAAGTATGAAGTGGTACTTGAATATCTTCAGTTTCTAAAAGATCCCCTAAAAAGCCAATGGTGCTGATTCTCAGGCTAGATACATCTTTACCAACTAGTCCATAGACAGTTACACAGGCTTTTTAAAGACCGTGTACAGTTTTTACTTACTTGACATTAAGTATGGCAACTAGACCCTTACAGCTTCATTGCATGATCTCACCAGGAAATTAATCATCCTCATAAGAAGAATTAAACCAGTATTGGGTCTCAGAGTCTAAAGAAAATGGGGCCTAGGATTGAAGAGTTTATAGACTTACACAGAAATCAAGAATGAGATTTTTAATGAGCAAAAATTACATAAACAACAACAAAGCTGATCAACTGAAGAAAGAATCCAGTGTTTCAGCTGCAAAGGAAAAGTTAGTTGCCGGAAGTTCCTGCTAACATCTAACTCAACTAACAACAAAGAATGTCAAATAACGCTTAACCAGGTCTGAGAAATCAAACAGGGCAAGCAAACCTCAATATCCACAAAAAATACAGGAATAGGAAAAATCAGTGTAAGCAAGTAAAAAAAAAAAAGCCATATTAAAGACAGAACTACAGATGCAGGGGCTAGGCAAGAATTTTACCTGCCAATCTTCAGTTTCCAAAAGGAAACATAAGAAATATTGAAGTATTCTAGTCAAGCAAGGAATCTAGGATATGCTAAAATACAGAAGCTGGAACTCTGAGCAGAAATCCAAGTCTATGACCCACACTGGATCTGCAAGTGAATGATAAGCTCCTGAACCACTTGAAGCCCTCTTAGTCCTTCCAGGTGCAGCCTGACCCCAGAGCCTAAGTTGAGTGGACCCAACTAGTGTGACTGAGGTGGCTACAGGTGTGAACATTACCAGAGTGCTACACAAGCTAGTAGAACAGTGAACCTCAACTTATATCACAGAACGAAAGTATGAGTTAAAAAAATATATAAAGGCAAATTCTCAGCCCCGTTTCATATTATGAAATCAGAGTCTGGAACCCATTATGGAATTTTTCTCACACACTCTCAACAGAGTATTGATGTACCGTTTGTGAAAAATTGCCATAGATTATCTAGCAGTGTAGCAATGTAAATATGGCCATATGTGGCAAAAGAAAGTCATTAGAAGCACCTTTAATACTGATGTTTTCAAAAGACTGGTAAAGACACACCAGCATGCAGGGGAAGAAAACCCAGCTGAGATAATGTGAAAGAATAACTAATAAATCATGCTCATGGCTGCATGAAGTTGGGAAATTATATTCAAGATTTTATAAATGTTGAGAATCATGCTACCGTGTACATGGTATTCATATTTTGATTCTAATAATGTGAGGAATTACAAGTGTCAACCCTTGGTATGTATTTGAAGGTCCTCTTGTGCTGGTTTGGGGGGGGGGTTGTTTTGTTTTTTGTTTTTTGTTTTCTTTTTTTTTGAGACCCATCTTAAAGAAATGCCATAGGGGTGAGGAGACAGCATGATGACTCGGGGCAAAGTTTTGTTATGCAAGTCAAATAACTTGAATTTGATTCCAAAACTCCCCAAAGCTGTCCTCTAACCATCACAGGCAATCCTGTGCACACACATGCATACACCCACACACCAATAATAAATCATATTCCTCAAAAAGAAGTGCCATTTGCTGCCAATACGTGTGACACACCCCTCTCATAGGGGAGCAAACCTGAGAAAACAAGCACCCTGCTCTAATGTGATCCACCTGACAAGTGTATCTGAAATTTTGTTTTAAATATGAATACAAATGTCAGCCCAAACTACATGTAGGGTTTTATTTATACTCATTAATTCAGCAAACATGTGCTAGACATCTACTCAGACATGAAAACCATGAAAATGAATGAAATATAATCCCTTTTAAATATTTGCAGTGTAGTTGCATTGTGGAGAACAGACAAGAAAATAATTGAACAGCTGGCATAGTTTTATCAGAGGTTTGCTCCTGGAGTTGTGGGACCAAAGAGGTTCTTCAGAAGGCATCAGAAAACTCTTCTCAAAATAGAAGAGTTCTTAGCTTGACTCTGAGAAACAGAAAGAATAACCATGCAAAGAGAATGATATGGGCAGAAAAGTATGGAGGCCGAAACAGCCTCAGGAAAATTCTGGAGGTTTGGGATAACTAGGGAAGAGACTGTGGGGTTCAGATTATTAAGCAGAAACTGTCTCATGTGGGTCATAATTGACAAATGCATAGCACCAGTGAGCCACGATGACCAGAAACAAATGTTTACTTCCTAATAGACCACTCTGACCCAGTCATAAGGTAAAAGATTTGAAGAGAGAGCCAGAAATGAGGTAGGCAAGATGACTAGGCAAAGACAGCCTCAACAGAGGTGATAAACCTACACATCAGAGCTTGGAAATGCAGAAATTGTCTGCAGCTCTAAGGGATAGCAAGGTTTATGATGTAACAACATTGAGATATACCAACACACCTGGATCAATTGCAGGATGGGCTCTCACAATTTATTAACAATATCAGCAAGAGTTGGTGATCAATTTCATTATTGTTATGAATTAGAGATAGTTTGAAGGCATTCTTGTAACCATGTCACTGGTACATTTCAATTTGCTTTCTGAAGTGAGTTTAAAGTGATGGCTGCTTATCCCTGACCAAGGGGGTTGGGAATGTATGTGCCACCTCCCTGCTGGAGCTCTCTGTAGTTACATGATGGTAAGTTGTTTACCTAAGACAGATAGATCGCTTGCAGGTTAGCTTATTGCTTCCGCTTCGGCACATATCTGGGGCATGGTATGGTGAAGTAAAAGCACACAGGTGGGAGGTCCATCAACCATCTTCTCCTCTCTCTAACCTCAAGAAGAATTTGGGCACTGAGGTTACTCATATTGAGATCCAAACAGGCCATGCTCTGAAGTTAAAGGTTTCCATGAGGGTATAAGACAGGTAATATTTATTCCCTGCCACCAGATCCTTCCCTGGATGTTATAAGTAGGGAGAAATGCAACCTACCGAATGCATTAGTTGTTTGGCCAATCAGGAAAGGGTTCTTAGGAAAGTAGATTATCTGGAGGGTAGAATGGCTTTGAGTCTAGGGGAAAAGTGTGAGGAGAGAAAGAATTTAAAAGAAATTTTGTGGTTTCTGTAAAGAGTGAATCCTAAAAAGGGTTTGGGCCATAAATGCAGAGTGGGCACATGGCTCAGATTCCCTTACTCGTGTTCCAATCCTTCAAACACAGGATTCAGAGATGAATTCTTCTTCTAGAGATGATCAGTACCAACTAGGGTGTAGAGGAGAGTTTAATATATAGAAATTGAGAGTTTAAATGTTCTATAAGCCCTGAAGAGATTTACAATAAAATATCTGTTAGCAGTTTTTCCTGAGTGTTAAGGTTCCAGGTGACTTTTAAAATTCTCCTCTCTTTAATCAAAAACTTCTATAATAAATATGACTTCCATTGCTAGTAATAAAAATCAAAATTGGCCACAATATTAAAAATCAAAATTACTTAAAATATCATTGCAATGTCAGAACAAAAAAAACATGATATCTCATAAATATAGGATCAAGGAGTTTAGACAGAAAAAAAAGCAGAGCTGGAAAGATGGTTCAGTAGGTAAGAGTAATTGCTACTCATGTTATTCAGTTCTAAATTAAAATACCATGCAACCTTGTAAAAAGCCCAATGTAACTGTACACTCCTGTCTGCTGATGGAAGATTTGTATCTTCAAAGGGTGATAGAGACTAGAATACATCTAGAGCTCCCCAGCTACCAACCTAGCTGCAAGCTCAGTGAATGATCATGTCTCAAAAGAATAAGGCCGAGTGGAATATTTTCAAAAAGCTAGAAGCAAATCTACCATAGGACCCAGCTATAGTACTCCATGGCTTATACCCAAAGGGCTGGACATCCTTCTGCACAGATAATTTCTCAGCTATATCATTGCTGCTCTTTTTACAGTAGCTAGGAAATGGAAACAACTTCAGCAGATGATTGGACAATGAAGATATGGTGCACATACACAACAAATTTCTGTTTAGCTGTAAGAAATATAAAATCTGCTGGTAAAAGGATGGACCTTTTTTTGAATAAGGTAACCCAGACACAGAAATACAAATAGTGATAGTCACTCTCATTTGTTGTTCCTATCTTCAAGCCTTCAGATGTAATTATATAACCTGGAGTAACCAAAGAAACCAGGAAAGACAAAAAGGACCATGATGATGAGGAGATCTAGAGAGGGGGATATCAGGATACAGGGGATATAAAGGGGGAAATGAGAAAAAATGAGGAGGGGGGAGGGATAATACAGAAGAAGAGAGTGAGGGAGGAAGAGGAATGTTTGAAGAATCCATTACATATAATATATATAAATAGTGTGTGTGTGTGTGTGTGTGTGTGTGTGTGTGTGTGTGTGTGTGTATGGTTATATCACTTGGGTTGATACTGCTCCCCCCACAAAAATCTCTACAGTATCTAGCAAGAACCCACGTACTAGGTATGAGAAACACATGAAATTTCCACAAGACAGCTGCCTAAACAAGCCCTGAACAATGACAGCACCAGTTGATGGGACAAGGTGGATAGGGAACAATCTCACAGGACCATACTCCTAGACGAAGAACTAAGCACTCAAGGTAACTAAGGAATGCTGAGAGCATGGTAGTAGTAAATACTACTCAAGGATGAGCCCCCTAATCGGTTATCCAATACAAAGTGATCACTTCTGAAATCACATACATTAAAAGAACTCAGCAGGTTGTAAGGTTGTATTTATGAACTTAGTAGTGTCGTGTATGTATGTGTGTGTGTAAAACAACAAAGAAAATTAAAGAAAAAGATGCCATACTTTTAAGAGGGAGAGAGGGAGCTGAAAGGAGTCATGGGAAGGTTGGATAGAGGAGAGAAAAGATGCAATTTCCATTTTAATTAAAAATGAAAATTTGTGATGCCTCCAGAGGTTGTTTTATTGTACAGGATTCTTTTGGCTATCCTGGGTTTTCATTTTTCCATATGAAGTTGAATATTATTCTTTCCAGATCTGTGAAGAATTGTGTTGGTAATTTGATGGGAATTGCATTGAATCTGTAGATTGCTTTTGGTAAGATCGCCATTTTTACTATGTTAATCCTGCCTATCCATGAGCATGGGAGATCCTTCCATTTTCTGACATCTTCTTCAATTTCTTTTTTCAGGGACTTAAAGTTCTTGTCATAAAAGTCCTTCACATGCTTAGTTAGCATAACCCCAAGGTATTTTATATCATTTGTGGCTATTGTAAAGGGTGATGTATCTCTGATTTCCTTCTCAGCCTGTTTGTCTACTGCATATAGAAGGGCTACTGATTTTTTTGAGTTGATCTTGTATCCTGCTATGTTGCTGAAGGTTTTTATTAGCTGTATCAGTTCCTTGTTTGAATTTTTGGGGTCACTCATGTATACTAACATGTCATCTGCAAACAGGGAGAGCCTCAATTCTTCCTTTCCAATTTGTATTCCCTTAATCTCTTTATGTTGTCTTATAGCTCTGGCTAGAACTTCAAGTACTATATTGAATAAGTATGTGGAGAGGGGACAGCCTTGCCTTGTTCCTGATTTTAGTGGTATTGCTTTGAGTTTCTCTCCATTTAATTTGATGTTGGCTGTTGACTTGCTGTAGATTGCCTTTATTATGTTTAGGTATGTTCCCTGTATTCCTGATCGCTCCAAGAACTTTATCATGAAGGGATGTTGGATTTTGTCAAATGCCTTTTCTGCATCTAGTGAGATGATCATGTGGGTTTTTTCCTTGAGTTTGTTTATATAGTGTATTACATTGATGGACTATTGTATGTTGAACCACCCTTGCATGCCTGGGATGAAGCCTACTTGATCATGGTGGGTAATGGTTTTGATGTGTTCTTGGAGTCTGTTTGCCAGAATTTTATTGAGTATTTTTGCATCAATGTTCATGAGGGAGATCAGTCTCTAGTTCCCTTTCTTTGTTGCATCTTTGGTTTAGGAATCAGGGTAATTTTAGCCTCATAGAAGGAGTCTGGTAATATTCCTTCTCCCCCAAGACCCAGCTATAGCACTCTTGGGCATATACCCAAGGAATGCTCAATCATACCACAAGGGCATTTGCTCAGCCATGTTTTTATCAGCTTTGTTTGTAATAGCCAGAACCTGGAAACAACCTAGATGCCCTTCAACTGAAGAATGGATAAAGAAAATATGGTACATATACACAATGGAGTACTACTCAGCAGAGAAAAACAATGACATCATGACGTTTGCAGGCAAATGGATGGATCTAGAAAAAATCATCCTCAGTGAGGTAACCCAGACTCAGAAGAACAAACATGGTATGTACTCACTCACAGGAGGATACTAGATATAAAACAAAGATGACTAGACTGCTACACAACTCCAGGGAGGCTATCTAGAAAACAGGACCCTTGGAAAGACACAAGGATCACACAATGACAGAGAAATGGATGAGATCTACATGAACAACCTAGAAGACAGTGGGAGTAATGAAGGGCAAGATTTGAGGGAAAGAAAGCTTAGGGGAACAGGAGATCCCAGCTGGATCAAGAACAGAAAGGGAGAATGAGGTATAACAGACCATGATGAATGAAGACCACATGAGAACAGGAATAGGCAGATTGCTTGAGAGGTCCCCAGAAATCCACAATGATATATCCTCTGTAGTCTGCTGGCAATGGTCAAGAGAAAGCCTGATCTGACCTAGTCTGGTGATCAGATGGCCAAACACCCTAACAGTCGTCTTGGAACTCTCATCCAATAACTGATGGAAGTGGATGCAGAGATCCTCAGCCAGGCCCCAGGTGGAGCTCCAGGTGTCCAACTGTCGAGAAAGAGGAGGGTCTGCAAGAGCGTGAATTGTTGAATCCAAGATTGAAAAAAGCACAGGGACAAATAGCCAGACGAATAGAGGCACATGAATTGTGAACCGAAGGCTGTGGAGCCCCCAGCTGGATCAGGCCCTGTGGATAAGTGAGACAATTGAATAGCTTGATCTGTTTGGGAGGCACCCAGTCTGTGGGACTGGGATCTGTCCTTGGTGCATGAGCTGGCTGTTTGAAACCTTGGGCTTACACAGGGACACTTTGCTCAGTCTGGAAGGAGGTGACAGGACCTACCTGTACTGAATCCACCAGGTTTAAATGAATCCCCAGGGGTGCCTTGATCCTGGAGGACATGGGAATGGAGGGGAGGGGCTAGGGGGAAGGTGGAGGTGGGGGCGAGAGTGAGGAGTACAGGGGCACCCATGACTGATGAATAAAATTTAAAACACATAATAATAAAGAAAAAAATTTAAAAAAATGAAAACTTAAAGTCTAGCCCACATATAACTTGGATGGTTTTGTTATTGAATGGTAGGTGTAGGAGTTCATTATATGTTCTGCATAATAAACATATATAAAACTCTTATATATGTTTTGCAAAAATGTGAGGTGTCTTTTTTCTCTGAACATCAGGCTTTGATGTGCAAAGTACTTTATTTAATAATTTAATATATTTATTTCCCTTTTGTTCTGTGTCTTAGTGTCATGTTTGATAAATAGTTGCCTTAAAGTTAAGTTTAGAATTATCATATGACTTAGAAACTTCAGTAATGGGTTTTTGACATGTATTTGAAATAGAAAGTAATGCAAGTATTTGCACACAAATAATTAGAGCAGTACTATCTAAAGCAGCCAAAAACCAAAAGCCAACAGGTAAGGGGGCATGAATTGGTGAATAGATAAACAATGCTATATACACACAATAAAATACTACTCAGCCGTGAAGAGGAATGGAGTTCTGATACATGCTACAGTATAAATGAAACCTAAATCATTATGTCAAGTAAAATAAAGAAGAAAAAAGGAACAAATACTGTAGGACTATATCAATGAAACATTTAAAGCAGGTAAATTTACAGAAGCAGAAAGTAGAGTAAAGGCCAACAAGAGCTAGAAGGACATGGGGGATGGTTATCATTCTATTTGACAGCGTGAAACGGGAGGGCTGGGCCTAAAAATGAAGCAAACTAAAGTCTCAGGCAAAAGCCAACTTTATTCAGAGTATCAGACGATTTATATCCTGAGCATATTCCAAGGGTTAAGTGAAGTCATGTGAGGAAAGTTCACTAGAGTTCATGTATACAGTCACAAGGACAAAGTCACATGAGTTTAGGTGTACATAGCCATGAGGGTAATGTCATATTAGTTCAAGCTGGATACAGTCGGGAGAACAACTTGTGCTTGGAAACATTATCTAAACGATAATGCATAGGGTAATGGGTAATCTGAAGCAAAATGTACTATTATTTACTACACATGGGATGGGCACGAAAGCACAATCCAAGAATAACCCATGGTATGGAGGAACAGAGGTGACAAGACTCTTTTTCTTTGAAGTTTGCTCCCAAGTTCTCAAAAATTCTCCTCACACAGCTTCATTCATGGACTGTGTTCCAACAGAGGATAAGAAACTATTAATAGTTACAAAGTTTCTTTTGAACCTTACAAAAATATTTTGGAAATAGTGGTGATGGCTATGTAAAAACTACAGTTGTTATAACTTCCTCAAAACTATACATGGAAAATGGCTAGATTTTAATAATGATACATTTATGTTATGCATGTTTTATCACAAGTTGAAAATTCAACAAATAAACCCAACTAGAAAGATGGCAAAGGACATGTACAGAATTTTCACTGACAAAAAAAGAAAATAAGTACATAAATTTTGTTCAATTTTATTATACATTAGAGAAATGCAAATTGTAACTACAGTGAGCTATCACTATATTCCTATAAAACTGACAGTTTTTATAGCAAAACACATAATTCTAATGAGGAGATAAAGCATTTGTATTTCTAACACATTGCTGATAAGAATAGAAAACGGCATGGTCATTGTGGTGAATAGTTTGACAACTTCTTATAAAATTAAGCTCCAGCTGAGGATATAATTCAATTGGAAGAGAGTTTTAATAGCATGCAGGAATCTCTGGGTTCAATTTACAGCACTGTATAAATGTGTAATCCTAGCACTCTCAAGGCAGAGGTAGGAAGATTAGGCATTCAGACTTGCCATTAAGTTAACTACGTACCATTTGAGGCCAGGTTGGGCTATACAAAGCCCTGTAAAAAGCAAAATAAAACTAAATTTTATGTGAGTAACACAACTTTGAAAATATATGCCTACATAAAACTGGCCCATGAATTTTCATAATGATTTTTTTCAAAATAACAAAAGCAGGAAACAACACAATGTCACTCAGTGACTGAATGATTAAATAATCTGTAAAATGAAGTATTATTCAACAACAAAAATGTAGAACATATCAACACAATGTTGTTCAATAAGCAGCACTGTTACTGTGAGAGAAAAGCCACGAGGCCT
Source organism: Onychomys torridus (assembly GCF_903995425.1). Taxonomy (NCBI): domain Eukaryota; kingdom Metazoa; phylum Chordata; class Mammalia; order Rodentia; family Cricetidae; genus Onychomys; species Onychomys torridus. Next base: position 67,431,983 of record NC_050466.1, read on the forward strand.
AACAAAACCTACTATCAGAGTTTATTAGGGAAGGAGGGACAAAAGAGAATGTACTTAGGCCTATTGAAGACATGTGCAGGGAGAGAGAGGTGGAGAAGTAGAAGGCAGAGGAGTCTGTGACCTGCTTGTTATGGACTCCCCTGCACATGTGCATATGGGCTTACAGAGCTATGCGATGCATGTGCATAGATGGCGAGATCACACTGTGCACAAATTACATGATCACACAAGCACAGATTACATAGGATGCAAAGCCCTGGGATGACTAATTGTTTTACCAGTGCATGTGCAGTCATGTAGCTGGGGGAGAGGCCAGGAATTCCAACACATAGGCTATATTATTTTAATTGTATAAAATCCTAAAAATGATAAAATATAGTTATACAATAGAGTTTAGTTGTGTCCAAGGCATATAAATAAAAGGGTTATCATGAGGGAGCAAGGGAACAATTCTTGATTGTGCTGGTAGTTACATGAATTTTCACATGAAATGAAACTGCGTAGAAATGTATATACACAAATATTTGTCACAATGTTGAAAAGTGAACAAGATATATAATCTGATTAAACTGTTGTACCAGTGTTAATGTCCTAGTTTGATATGGCACTATAGCTGTATAATATGTGACTACTAGAAAAACATACAGTACACTACTATTTTGTGATATTCTGTAAATGAGGTATGAATTCAAGATTATTTTTAAGTTTTAAAATATGCATAAATTGGTACATGAATACCATGAGCATATTTTATCTCGCCTCTTTATCAAATAGGAAATTTCTCATAGGATAATTTTAAACTAATACAGTCTAACAGTGACCACAATACTAAATTTGTTGTTGTTATAGAACAAGAAATAGTGTTTTGAAAGTTAAAAGTTGGTAGATGAGAAAATAAGAAACTGACAGGAAATTCATCACTTAAAAAAACTATCTAGATACAAAAAAAACTAAGTGCACCATATATGTGTGTGTGTAACACAGAAAAAGTATACATACATACATGTGTATATACATATATAAAACCAATTCTCATTTCCCAAATTGTCCATGTAAAAGAATACCCTTATGGCTACAGTTCTATTTCTGTGAATAGAAACACAGTATATATGTCACTCTTCCTAGAAGAGGGTGAGTAGTGATGAATATGCATTTTTTTTTAAAAACAGAAACTTAAAGTTGTAAAATGAACTAGAAATTGAAGTGGGTGGCAAAGGAGGAGTAGAGGGCTTTGCAGTGAAGCTGGGGACAAGCTGAAATAAGGAAAATCTAGGGTTCAACTTAACTTTTGTAATAGGAAAATATAATAATGTCGGAAACTCAGGTGGTTGCAAAGTTCATTGGCACATCTTCAGAAGATTGACCCTACCCCCTTATCCTCTAGGACCATGTAAAATGTAGACTACAGTGGCTCATGTTGGCTGGGTTTCTGTAGCTGAAGTTGATGCATCTTGGGGACAGAAACAGTTTGGAAGTACAAACTAGGCCTCCAAAGACATGGGAAAGAAAATGAGGGACACTCAGCTCTGCCATCATGGCTGAGACTCAAAAGTAAATGGAGGAAAGTGCAGATGGAGTCATAATTTAGGAAGACGTTTGGTACTCTTAAAATTGCTGTCAATAGCTACAACAAAGTTAAAATGCAAAACAACAGCAAACTGAGCAGGTAGCACGCTATGTGGAGGTCCTTCTATGTGGTGATACTTTATTTGTGCTCTAATAAATAAAGCTTACATAGAGATCAGAGGAAAAAGCCTGCCAAACATATTAAACATAGAGGTCAGGCAGTGGTAGCACACACCCTTAATCCTAGCATTTGGGAGGCAGAGATTCATCTGGATCTCTGTGAATTCAAGGCTACACTGGGAACAGAGCCAGGCAGTGGTGGCACATGCCTTTAATTCCTGGCACTAGTTTACCATACAGGTCTGGAGGTCTGTACAGACAGACAGGAAGTGATAGAGCTGAGCCAAAAGAGGAAGTGATGTATCTGGATGGAGAGAAGAAGTGAGATGGCAAGGCACAGAAAGTATATAAGAGTGAGTATACAGGAAGTAGCTGTCTCTAGAGGCTAAGGAGTTGATAAGGTGAGGTTGGCTGTGGCTTGACCTATTCCTATGATCTCTCAGTTTTCACCCTAATATCTGGCTCCGGGTTTTTAATTAATAAGACCTTTTAAGAGTCATCTTATACTCCTAGCATTTTATTCTTAGATTATGTTGATTATGGACATCAGCATAAGAAATAGGGACTACAGATTTCATTCTGAAACATAGAAGAATTAAAGCAATAGTTCATAATGTCTAATATCAGTCCTGGAGCAATGATTGACAGACTGCATATGCTAAAAGAGAGAATAGAAGGGGAGGGGAGAAAGAGCAAAGGAAATGAAGGTAACAAAAAAAAAGACAAGTTCCAACTCAGAACAGTTCCTTTCCATTCCATTGTACATATGTAGTACAACTTGACCCCTCTACCACATCCATGAAAACAGAGGGGACAGTAATGTGGATGGGCCATTGAAGAAGGCACAGCCCGGCAGATATTGCAAGTCTTCTCTGTGGAAGCTCTGGAATGGAGGCCTACAACCCACTCTTCAAACAAGGGTCCCAAAAAAAAATAATATAATAGTCTCTGGCTTCAATCTCCAGTTTTTAAACATAGGCTCATGAAAATTATTACATTGTTACTTAGTAGTAACAATGAGGCTAGTTTAATTTGATTTTGTCTTTTATAAAGTCTAATTTCTTTTCAAAATCTCAGTGGTACCCACTGGTCTTCACCTTCAATATAATCCAGAAAGGAAACCATAAGTGCATGGGAGAAATGAGATATAGAAGATTAATGGGAAACAAAACTAATAGAAGGAATTATGTATTTAGTGCACTGAGTGTCCAGTAATAAGTGCTATCATGTGTGACTCTAGTCATCCATCATAACCCCTACAGGTAGGTACCAGTGTTGTAACCATCCCCTCCTCATTTCACAAATGAAAAAAAAAAAAATGGGACAAAGAAAGCTAGGCCTTGAACCCTGTCTCAAGTCAATACAAAAGGAAAAGTAAGAAAAGAAATATGAAGTTGTGCTTGATATATTGTGCACCCTAATAAATCTTTCCTGGGGATCAGAGAACAGAACAAGCCACAATATTAAACATAGAGTCCAGGCACATACTCTTAATCCTATCACTTGGGAGGCAGAGTTCCATCTGAATCTCTGTGAGTTTAAGGCCACACTGGGAACAGAGCCAGGCACTGGTGGCACACATGTTTAATCCTAGTACTTGAGATCTCATGTTTTTGCTTGGGAAGGACACATGCCTAATCCCAGGAAGTGATGGCAGGAAGCAGAAAGGTATATAAGATGTGAGGACCAGGAACTAGAGGCTTTTAAGCAGTTCAACTGAGACCCCTTAGGACTCAGGCTTTCCGTCTGAGAATTCATGGAAACAGGATTGGCTGAGGAGTTGGCAAGGTTTTGAGGTTGGCTGTGTCTTGTTCTGTTTCTCTGATCTTTCAGCTTTCACCCCAATATCTGCCTGCAGGGTTTTTTAAAGACCATTTAGCAATTTGTGTTATAGGAAATGGATATTCTCTCCCAAATGAATGTTGTCTTCAGTCAACAATTTTGTTGTCTCTGTTTTTGATAATAGTGTTTCCTATGAAATCCCACATCTTAGATTCATGAGAGCACTTTTAAGTAAAATTATTTCTATTCAGAAAACAACTTCAAAGAAAATGAGTGCAAAAACCAAACCAAAGATAAAGAAATGGCAAAGGTCAGCAACATAAAAAGGTATAAAATTGCATTTTCCCACTTTGAGTAATTCAGTTTCAAACGTACAAATTCTCCTGAAATCAGATATCCGGTAGCAGGTCCTAGTTCACATTCTGGAAAGAAAATGCAGCAAACAGTGTAAGTGCTCCACACACCATATTTTAGCCAGTGGAAGAGTGCAACATTAGTCTAAAGCAGTGGTTCATCCAGCCTAGGCATAAGTCAGGAACTCCAGGGGAACTGAAACTGGTACAGAGGCCCAGTCTTTTTAAAGTTGGGTAGAACTCGGCCTCAGTATTTTCATTAGTTCCCAAGGGATTTTTTTTTGGAGGGGGCCTGATTCAAGACTGGGTTTCTGGGGGTTGGAGAGATGGCCCAGCAGTTAAGAGCACTGGCTACTCTTCTTCCAGATGACTGGTGTTCAATTCCCAGCACCCACATGGCAGTCACAACTTTCTGTAACTCCAATTCCAGGGGATCTGACTCACACCAATGCACATAAAATAAAAAGAAAAGAATTAAAAAAAAAAAGACAGGGTTTCTGTGTGTAGCCCTGGCTGTCCTGGAACTTGCTCTATATCCCAGGCCAGCCTGGAAATCAGAGATCAGCCTGCCTCTGCCTCTTGAGTGTGACACCACCGCCAGGCCCCAAGGAATTCTTACACTCACCCAATCCTGAAAACCACTGCTTTATCGAGTACTGAATTTGTATTGCTCAGTTTTTGAGGTGTCCTGGAAAGGGAAAACTGGTACCTGGGAGGCAGGAGGCTGGGACAACAGGAGTACTTTCAAAGAAGAGCCAGGCTTTGTGTAGTTACTTCTAATCTCTTTGTGTAGTCTTCTGACGTAAGTGCTATGTGACTGAGGTGTTATTTCCAGAAGAAACACCTCACAAAGTGAGTCCAGTCCCTGGGCCTAATACAGTAGAAAGAGAAAACTTCTCACAAGTTTTTCTCTGACTTCCACACTCACGTTGTAGTATGCACAGGCATACAACACACACACACACACACACACACACACACACACACACACGTAATCTATTTTCGATTTTTGAATAAATAGGTTGATGGAAATCTACCTTATTAAAATTATAGGAACATTGAGAGTAGTAATTAATTGTATATAAATCTAACTCCAATGAGAACATAGTTCAGATGTTGACACAGGTTTGTAATATACACAACCAGAAGATATTTCCCTTAAGCAAGGAACTACTTAAATGATTGGTTAGGGATGCTGAATTCTGTACCTACTTTCTCTCTTTCTGTGGGAAACTTAGGTATATATTAACTTCCTAGGGCTTCCTGTATTTCTTCCTAAACCATAGATTATTCTATTACTTACACACTGCATAAAGGGTATTTAAAGTAAGCAATTAATGACCTGGGCACCTTAAAAAATACCTAATGTTTTGCCAATGTTTATTATATGGTCCCCGGAATAATAATGCTGCTACAGGAATTTTTGTCTTAAATTCAATGTTGTTTAAGTATTTTTAAAAAGACCTTTTAATCAGAAAATAAATTGCTTGCTATCAATTGAACAAGGGTAGTATTTTCACTACTTGAAATAATCCAGTCTAAATCACTGAATACAAAAAATGCATACAGAAACCAGTGCTACATTCATTCTGAATATAATTTGTGTTTAACAACAGAGTAATTCCAAGCTCTCATGCCATATAGATACTGTTATACAAAAGTAAAACTCAAAAGGGATGGGTAAGGGCACAAGCCCAGGATGGAAGAAATCAACCTATTTCCAGTTTTGAAAGTCTTTTAATTAAGTGAGGTTTCAGTTTTTTCCTCTGGATATTGGGAAGAATAATCACACCTCCATTGATGTGTTATGAGAAAAGTTCACTCATGAAGAGTAGTGAGCTCAATGTCTTAACCAAATAAATGCTAATAAATGTTTCACTCATATGCTCTCTATGTTGGTTGTCATCTAAGGCTTGGATAACTAGTCTATCACTTAGCTACTTCACATCATATCACAATGCTTTCTATATCGATTCTATTATAATGTCCTAAATAGTTAGGGAGAGCATTCTATAAGTGATAATGCTTGAACTAGATTTTAAAACTTGGGCAATATGGGCTAATAGGGCCCAAATTGCCCAGGGATCCATACTCCATCAGCTGTAACCAAATAGCCTTTGAATGACAAGTACCACAGTGCCACCTAGGTGATATTCCTTTCAGTAGGGACTACTCCTCAAGGAATACCTATAGTTTTAATATTCATCTGTCCAAAAGGCCCTGCAGAGCTAACATGACCTCTTTATCAGTCTTGAAGCATAGTTAGGTTTCCTTACTTTCCTGGTATATTTGTGTGCCTATGGGTATATGTTTGTATAATGAAGTAATAGAAAATTCTGGTAGCCAGTCTTTTTCTTTTTTTCTTTTTTCCTTTCTAGTATACACAGACTCAAAGCTCTTTGGATCTGTAGCAGCAGGAATCATTTCCATTTTCAATATGGGCCTGCCATCTGTTGGAAGACTAGCTTCGGAGCATCACCTTCTCTCCATTACTATTTTCTACCATGTAGGTATGTTCTCAGAAGTCTCACAGCATCATGTACAATAACAGCTGCTATTTACTGGGTGCTGACTCTGAGTGCTTACATGTAATTCCTTGAGGCATGTATGATTATCCCATTCTATAGATGAAGGAATCCAAGGCACCAGGAGATTAAGTAATTCAACAAGGAAAGATGAACTGGAGTTTGAAATGAGGTGAAGTCTGCCTGTATCTAATAGCAAGGTCCTTTTCTGTCCCTGCTGCTTTGTGGTCATGCTGCAAGAAGATATTTGACTCTGCGGTATGGTTAAAGCAGTTTTCAGCCAAGCATGTTATGTTCATGTCACTTCAGTTCACTACAGCCACATTCGCAAAAATTGCTTAGGAATCTGCTATCCTTGAGCTGGGCTCACATCCAGCTCTGGGCTGTACCAGGGGGAGCAGTGCTTCTATTAAATTAATGTGCTCCTATGTGAGCACATCATTCTAGTCACCTGAGACTAGGAAAAGCCTTATCAAGAACTTGCTATTCATCTTAAGCCACTCTAATCCCCTCTGGTTTGATGCAAATTCATTTCATTAATAATTAACAGTACTTGGCAATGCTTTCCCTCAGTCCCAGTTATTGGTCTGTATTCCACTTTGCTGAACCTCAGAGAAATCAGGGTCAAACCAAAGGAGAAAAAAAAAAGAGAGAGCCAGCATTGGACACTAACCCACCCACTTTAAACCCTTTGCAGAAAGCAAGCTAACTATTAAAGCAATAAATATGGACGTTATCTGTAAGGCAGTGTGGATGATCCCTGTAGTTCTTCTCCTTAAATATATCTTTAATGAGCTAATCCAGGCTTTGACAGTGTGGCTTTAAACCTTCATTTTTGGTAGATATTATAGATCAGTGGTTCTCAGCCTTGGCTATGAATCAGAATCACCTCTAGAACTCAAAATATACATTTTAATACATAAATTTAGTAAATTCACTAAAACTAAAATGTGCCTTATGACTCAGCAATTTCATTTTTGGGCACACTACCAGTAAACACACACATATATATACCAAATAATGTACTAGGATATTCACATTAGCACATAGTAGTTCCAAACTGGAAGCTACAAAATAATCAATAATAAAATGGAAGGTATATTTTCACACAATGGAATAACATGCAGGGCATAAATGGATGGCAGTCACTACACACAATAGTAGAGAAGACTCTCAACGTGTGAAATATTGAGGCTAATACCCAAACTCATGTATGTAATAAGATAAAAGCCTGACTTAAAGAAGGACATACTGGGTCATGATACCTAAACAAAGAACGAAAGCAAAGCTAATCTACAGTGTTAGAAGTTGGGACAGTGACTAGTATGAGTGATTGGAAGGGATATATAATATAATATATATATATATATATATATATATATATATATATATATATATATATTATATATATATATATATATACAATAAAAGGTTAAAATATACAACATACTGCCCCACTTTCAGTAGCCTCTACACATGTGCTCAATAACCCTTCAGTTCCCATATGCCTTAGCTATGAGCATCATCCCAATATCTCTAGCTTTTACCAGCTTTCCAGGGTTTACAGTAGACTTCAGTGGTAAAGCCATCTAATTCTATTGCCATCTGCAAGATACTAAAATTAGTTGTTGAAAAAGTTCAATCAGTTTATTGAGCAGAGGCACAAATTGACAGTACTGTAAGCTTATTTCTGACTTTGAATAAGGAGCTAAGGAGGAATGTAAAGAGTATTTCGTCCTATAAGACATAATAAATAAGTATGGTATCACCTGTGTTTTTATAATAAGAACAAAATAATCATAGTTATAAATGCAAGGCAATGTTGTGAGTGGATTACATAAATTCACTCATTTAATCCTGATGGCAATTATTCCAGGTATGTGCTATTACGCTTATTTGGCAAACAATGAAATTGAAGAACAAATAATAAAATAGTTTGTACAATAACCATTTACAAGGAGTAAATGCTAGAACCAGGTTCTAGCTTCAGGGTCTGTGTTCTTCACTGTATTCCTACATATTTTATTTTCTTACTATAATTCTGATATTTTTAGTGATGATTACTATATTTAGAGGAAGCAGTATACTGTGTCCACTTGAATATTGGTACACGTGCTAAATATCACTTGTGAAATTACCAAAATCAATAGTACAAATTTTACATCAATCATTCTCCTGTAGGAAAAAACACTCAAGTTAAACATGGCATGCACGGGGTTGGAACTTTGATTTCAAGGAAGGTTCTATAGTGTTAATTTATTTGCACTGAGGAGTTACTGCTGACACAGTGTACCTGCTGGTGAGTGCAGGTCAGAACAAGTTCCAAGGCCCCAAATCTAATAGGCAGACACTGAGCCAATAAGAAAGGAAGAGGTGCAGCTGTACACATGGTCATGAGCCATGAAAGCATATGAGGGTTGGTCAAGATCTGAAGGAAGAGGAAGCAGCAAGGGCAAAAGTTGGTATGGATGTAAAAGAGCATTTTGTGCCTTTCTAAACAGATACCTGTCAGAATGAAAAAGTTATGTAATAGACAAATCAAAAAAAGTACAGTAGAACCTCACAATCTTTTTCTTATAATAAATCATCTGAAATATCACACCTTAAGCATGAACCCAGAAACTCTTGCATTAGACTCATGGTTAGACTCCAAAACCTGAAATACTGTAAGACAAAAAACCTGAAGGATAGAAATTTGAAATAATACTTTCAAGTCAGCATATATTGAATGATTCAAGGCATCAAAATGAAAAGAAAATAATGGCATCTACTTTTTTCTAGAGAAAACTTACAACAATGAAAATAAACAGGAAAAAAACCTAAGATAGCAAAATGAGAATTCATCCAATGTATTCCTGTAACATTATAAGCTAGGACTTCCTCAATCACCATTGATCAAGTTAATTTTACTAGAAATGTATGGGTACTATATTAGGGTAAAATATCATGCACTATATGTATAATGTGGTTAAGTAGAAGTATTCAGGTTTCCTAGTAGCTTCATTAAAAAAAAACTAAAAGAGTTGGACACTCCACAATTTCTGTGCCACCTATACCCTAGCACATCTTATAGGCAGGACAAGTTTTACGTTGAAGGTTTTGTGGATGGGTTTGTATCCCAATCCTTCCACAGGAAGTCATGCCTGGTTACAGGAGATGGCCAGTTCACGTTCTATATCCTCCATTGCTAGTGGGAGTCTTAGGTAGAGTCACTCTCATAGATTCCTGGGCATTTCCATTGCACTATGATTCTAACTTGTCTCAGTGATGCCCCCAGTTTCCAGTTGTCTCTCCCAGTTCACCTCCCCCTCCATCCTCGCTCTATATGATCCCTCCTGTTTCCAACAGCCCCCTATCCAGCGACAGGGACATCAAACAGTGGGAGCAGGGGCTGTCTCTAACTCTTTTGCTGACTTTTGGGACCCTTTCTTCGTACAGGATTTCCTCCTCCAGCCTTAATAGGAGAGGAGGTGCCTAGTCTCACTGTAACTTGGTATACCATGGCTGGTTGATATCATGAGAGGCCTGGCCTTTTCTAAAGAGAAATGGAGGAGGAGTGGGTGGTGGGGGTGGAGGAGAGGGGAGGTAGAAAGAAGAGGAGAAGTGGGGAAGTAGGGATAGGGAGTAGAGGAGGGAAGGGAAACTGCAGTTATGATGTAAAAATAAATAAATAAATAAATAAATAAATAAATAAACAAAATAAATAAATAAATAAATAAATAAATAAATAAATAAATAAAGATACAGAAAAATAAATGGTCCTTGCAAATCTAAAATAGTCTCTCAGCATCTCCTCACATAGCCACCATCCAAACTGTTGTTCACATTTTAGTATCAGCCAAATGTAATCATCCAAAAATCTAAGTCCTTCATGGTCACACCCTCAAAAAGAATCCTTAGTGGCAAAAATGCTAATAAAGTGAAAATGTATCTTCTTAAACTAGCTTGCAGGTATGTTCTCTGGTTTACCTTCTTCTGACCTCTTGAATCTTATTGTGTACCTCACTTCTTTTGCCCTGTGCATTTCCCACAAAACAACCTTCTTTCATACTCTCATACTCAACATGTTCTATGTTATCTCAGGATCTATGTACATGCTGTTGCATCTTCCTAGAATATTATCCTCCTCCTGTCTTTCACCTAGTTGCTTCCCACTGACATATAAGGCCTTGGTACTTGTTTCAAATTAATGATCCATGGTTTCACTGACTATGCCAGGTTCTTCCCTAAAATAATCTCAGATGCCTTTTCTCCATGACACCTACAATATGTGCAATGTAAACATATTCTCTTCATTTTTTAATTAATATTTTCACCACCTCCTTGAACACAAGGATTGAAACCTTGTCTGGTTATGCTAACTGTATCCACAATTCCAGGAACACTTGTTCACTCCTAGCGAGTGCTTCACAAACATTCATAGTACACAAAAGGAGTTCCATGGATCTCCTCAATTTCCATGAGTCTTTGATTAGTATCATGCTATGTTTCCAAGCACATGCACATTCTGAAAGCCAAAACAGTATAACTCTGCAAGAAGCATAGATGAGGGCAAACAAAAGTTGTTGGCAAGTTGCTACTCTAGTCAAGTAGCAAGTTCTAATTATCTTGGTTACCCAGGAGGAAAGGAAAGTCCCAAGTCTTACAGTAGGAATGAGAAGAAAATAAATATTTAGCTGTTTAAATATAGCATTAATGAAACAATATACCTATAACCGGTTGTAGTAGTTCTTTCATTAGTCCCAACACATTTGAGAAATATTTTATTCCCACATAATAAAAGACCAAGTTCCTGTTATAAAGGACAACAAAAGCCAAAGAGGACATCAGTGGGATTCTGGGAGGCCATTCATGGCTAATAATTTACATTTTAGATAACTGTTTGCTTTCTTCTTTTATAAAATTAAGCATAATTATCTGTTGCTCCTACTTGTCCCACTAGGAATTTAGAAGAATTAATGAGATAATGTTTGTGGAAAGAATGTGGCCCCATGGAAAAACTGTTAGAATGGTTAAGTGAGAAGTTTCTGGTAATTCATGGGATAACTTCCATAAAAGTGAGACTGAATAATACATAGAGTAATAAATCTATGAGGGTCTCCTTTTTTTGACTCATTGCATATGAACCCTCTTATTTGACCAAGAATAGGGTTTTAGAACATTATCACTAAGAAAAGAAAGTATTCTTTTTCTTTCCTTTAAAGATGATTTTCTCTTTGATTGTGTGTAAATGTGAGGGGGTATGTACATACAAGTGGGAGGGTGCCCTTGAAGGAAGAAGGCATTGGATTCCCTGGAGCTAGAGTTACAGGCAGTTGTGAGCAGTACAGTGTGGATTCTGGGAACAGAACTTGAGTCCTCTGCAGGATCAGCAAGTACTCTTAACCCCAGAGCTATCTCTCTAGTTCCAAAACTTGTATTAAAAGAAACACAGATTCCTTTAAAATTGTTTTGCCTTTTAAGTACATCTACTTGATAAGCACTAAGAATATATATATGGTATAGATTGGTTAAATGTTTCTCATTTTTCTCTATCTCATATTTCTTAGTGTCCTGTCTATGCATGTGTGTGCTGAAATCTACAGAGAAACTGAACCATCTGAGTGACCAAAAAAATAGAGAAAAAGAAGGGAGTTGTAACTTTAAAACTGTTCTGATTGCTGATAACTTTAGAGACAGGTCATTAATATATTTTTAAAGAGAATGAAGCCCCTTTGGTGTGAAATGCTGCTGCATCTCATTTTTCTCTTTATATTGTTTCAGTCTTATTGGATTGTGGGTGAGGTTGAGAACAGAAAGGAGTGCAATGCATTCCAACATTGTGTGGGTGTCTACTTGGCTTCATTACCAAAGAAACCATTACATCCCATACTATTCAAATAATGACTTTACCAATGCTTCAAATACTTTCTTCTTTTCTAACCTGACTATCCTTAAGGTTTAGAGCCTCCATCTGTTGCCTAACAAAAGAGAGAGGTTTCTAAAAATGCCCTTTTTACAGTGTTTAAGCCTCAGTCTCAATATTTCAACCCTAGAAGGTTGCTTTTAAGGCCAACATTTCTCACCAGGCCCAAGTCACTGCCCTCATGCACCACTGCACTGCCAAACCGCATAAGTGAAAGGTATTAACAGGCATCTTATGAGGCTGCCAAAATTCCTGTCACCTGAGCTGTGAGGTATCTCTCTCTGAAGTTATCCAACTCTGAAGCATGGTGGGAGATCTGGCTGGCCTGAGTATTTGCCTGTCACCCTGGGCCCTGGAGTCAGTCATCTCATACTCTCAGATGCTCACTGCTGAATTTCATGCAACAAATACAGCAGCTGGGACCATTTATTTCCATCGATTCCAGCTTGAGATTTACTGTCTATGCCTTCCACCCAAAGCACATGAACCCAGGATGCTAACACCCCTGTGAGGGACTTTCTGGAAAAGGGCTCTGTTTTAACACTCTAATGACATTTGCCCTTTGCCACCAAATCATTAAGGTGTACAGAGGCACAGTGTACTCGGCAAATTCCCTGTGTATCTGTAACAGCCAGGAAATAAGCCAGGTGTGAGGTCTTCTTGGAAAATTCCAGGTCTCTACAACAAAAGGGGCTGACCAACACCCAGTAGTGTAGTCACTCTTGATGAATAAATGTTTCTTTTCTAAGTATGTAAATATAATTCTGGTGAAAATTTGAAATCTATTAAAAAGAGTTGAATGGGGAGCACAAGTATAGCTTATTAGTAGAGAACATAGGTAAGAACCAGAACAACCTCCATACAAAATAGAGTAATACTGATTGCCACTTAAAAACAAGTTATTACTCTTAATGCCAGTGGCTATTTCTTCTCAGATGAATACATACACTCGTTTTCTAAATAAGCACTTTCAACTATAGGTGTCCAATTGTGGTAGTTTGAATGATAGGCAGATGTGTTTGAATGCTAGGACCCTATTTGTAAAACTGTTTCAAAAGGATTAGGAGGTGTGGCCTCGTGCAAGGAGGCACATCACTGGGATGGGCTTAGAAATTTCAAAAGCCCACATGATATTTTGCCACAGCAATAAAAAAAAATGACTAATACACCAACTCTTTTGGATGGAGCACTTTATTCATATTAAAACATTGCTGCACAACCCACATGTGTGTATGTATATGTATGCATACCTTGGTTAGTAAATTTTCTATTATAATAACATTACCATTACAAAGTATGCTACTAAAATTGAAATCCTAGAAATATTCACGAGAAAATTCAGTATTTTAAAATGTACATTTAATTTTATTTCATTTATTACAGGCACAAAAGTCACTTTCACTCTGACTGGGAAAGTTAACATTTTAATAGAAGAAATAAGAACAAACTTTCTCAATCATTTGCTTTTCATCCTAGCTCAATTTGAAGATCACCAAAAAAAACAAAGATATATACAACTAGATGGAAATGAAAATTATTTTAAAATTTGGTTAAAATACTATCATCTCGAAAAGTTAAATAAATAATTTTTAAAAAGTAAAAATAGTGTCAAATATATGTATAATAATATACTGGTACATATTGTATATATATATTTATATTCTTATTTATAACAGATAATCATATAATATAGAGAGAGGTGTATAGATATCCATATAAGTAATATATCCCTTTAAGACATACTTATACTAAAAATGATTATTTGAAACTAATTTAACTTTGTGCATTGTATTTTACCTGACAGCCCTAAATACCAGTAAGACAACTTTTTCTCTTTTTCTAAGTAAAAAGTAAACGTAAATAATGTGGTAGTTTGAATACAATTGACTCCCATAAGCTCTTAGGGAATCGCTTTATTAGAAGGTGTGGCCTTGTTGAAGTAGATGTGGTCTTTTTGGAGGAAGTGTGTCATTGTGGAGGCAGACTTTGAGGTTTCATACATGCTCAAGCCATGCCCAGTGAGACAATCCACTTTCTGTTGCCTTCTGATCAAGATGTAGCCAGCACCATGTTTGCCTGCATGCTGTTATGCTCCCTGCCATGATGATAATGGAATGCACCCCTGAACTACAAGCTGCCACCTCAATTAAATGTTTTTCTTTATAAGAGTTGCTGTGGTCATTGTGTCTCTTCACAGCGATAGAAACCCAAACTAAGACAAATAAAGAAGGAGTAATACTACTTTTTTCCTGCATGTTCAATGATACTAAGCTAGCCTGTAGAGACTGGCTTAAAAAGTATCCAGATCAGAGCTCAGTGAGCCAAAAGCTTCTAGCAAACCTCTTTTCACTAAATTTCCTTAAAAAGTTACCTTTCTAACCCCCTCACTGCCCTATATTGACATCCTGTCTCTGTGCTATGACTAATACAGAACTTTGTAGTTGGAGAGCTTCTCTGCAGCCCCCACCAAGCCCTATTAGTCCAACAACCCACTTATAAAATAAACATACAGACATTCATATTATTTAAACTGCTTGGCCATTAGCTCAGGCCTATCATTGTCTAGCTCTTACTCTTATATTTAGCCCATTTCTATTAATCTATACTTTGTCACATGGCTTGTGGCTTACCAGTACCTTACATCTTGTCATGGCAGTGGCTGGCTGTATCTCTCTGCCTTCGCCTTCTCCTTCCCAGAATTCTCCTCTCTCCCTGTCCCACCTATACTTCCTGCCTGGCTACTGGCCAATCAGCATTTTATTTATACAGATCAATATCCACAGTAGAACTTTCTTCATTTTTCTTGCCAGTAAGGCTATACAAGGAGAGAACAAAAATATAGGTGAGGCATAAAACTTCCTATGCTATCTTTGTGGGATCCTCTGAGAACCCACACATTGACATTCAGCATCTGGTTTCCAAAGGTAGAAGCAGATAAGATATGTTTACCCCTGCCCACCCTTTACACTGGCATCCAAGATACTGATCAACATTGAAAGATGCATTCTACAAATGCAATGATTACAGCCTTAAGAGATGTCATGGTAGAAAGATTTGTCTTTGTGAATTTTTATTGTATAACTCTGAATAGCAAATTTAACATAATGAGAAAAATGACTTGTCATTCCAATTTTCCTGCCTTCTTTGGATAAGTCTGCCCAGCATAAACAAAACATGGCAAATAACCCTCGAGACAGTCATTTTAGAAGCCAATAGTCATGGCTGCACAATGGATGATGCAGCACTATGAGTAATAAATTAGTCTGCATTAAACCAAGTACTCTAGGGAACAATTATGGCAAGATGATCTATGAGGCATCAATTCAGACAGTTTCCAAAGAGTAATGGCATTTTGACTACTACCAACATTAATAACTCTTTCTCTTGAATGGTCTAGACAATGAGATATTATCTAGGAAAGGCAAGTTAGATCTATACAAAGACTGAGCATGACAATCTTCATGTTTACTGTCTTAACAATAAACAAATGCATAAATACAACATCTCTACCCATTATACTAATTTTTTTATCTCTCACTAGTTCACTAGTTCACAAATCTTTGAGGTGTGTATGTGTGTGTGTGTGTGTGTGTGTGTGTGTGTGTGTGTGTGTGTGTAATTTCATTGTGCATATAGACAAAATACTTGTCAGAGATCCTGCATACCATGGGGTCATCCTCAATATTATCAGTCCCAAAGTTCTCCTGAACCATTGCATACTTTCAGACCAGAGGCAGGAGAGCAAACTTCAGCCCTGAAAATATATCCAAGTCAGCTAAGGCAAGAGACCTGGGTTCAGGTGGCATGAGCAGCAACATCCTCACAGATTTCCTCTTTTTCTTTTTCAGCCAAAGACCTCGTCAGCACTTGTTGCTGGCTCCCTTGAGAAAGACAGCACCAGAGAGACCCTTTGTCTACTTCATTTGTTCTCTACCAATACAGTCTACAAAATTCATCATTACTGCCTCATAGAGGCACACAAAATGCCATTTCCCAACAACTTCATGTCACAGAAAATGCCCTATCTTGACAGGAGTTAGGGAAACATCGGAAACTCTGCACTCTCACATCCTTGCCAATTAACCTTGACCTTTATTTCTAAGGTATATTTTAATTCAGTAAGTTACAGTCCCAAGGGAATGGAGGACAATTTATAATAATGTGTGTGAGGGTGGGGAATAAAAGGTGAAGTTGATCTGTATCAGGTTCCCTGCTCATTTTTCTGAAAATTAGATTGAAAGAGTCAGAAGACTACAAGATACAGCCATGAGCAAAATGAACTAAGCTCCTCATACAATTCTGCTTTGAACTGTTTTAAGACAGGCAGCAAATAGTAGACATAAATCATGTGCTGTGTAGATAATAAATGGCATGGAGCAATTGGAAGATGGAATAGGCAAAGGAGTCAGGTTGTCTTCTGATAGAATTAGTGGTACAATTTAAAATAGCGTGATCAAAGAAGTTCTGTGTGTGGATAACCACATTTGTTTGACCAAGGAAACCATTTGTCATGAAGCATCTGACAGAAATTAATATTTTTTTATAAATACCTTCAATCAAGAAGAGAAGCACTTCAATTTGGTGCTAGCAAAGAAAATGTAGGGCGGCCTAAGACACTCCCAAAACAATATAGGTTATTGTCATTGCCCTTGGTTGTTTATTGTCAAAGACACAACCAGCATGGACACAGGGCATAGAGGAACAGAATTGGAACTGAAAAGAAAGCCTCCTCCCTGAGGACTAACAGTCATTGTATCAGAAGGTGCTACGAAATTTGCCAAGGGATAATAGTAATTAGTAGTCTTACTCAGCTGTAATACCTCTGAACCACAATAATTACTGGCTTGGCAAACTATCCACAAGTGTGGAATTGAGACATTTTATCTTGAGAGTAATCAATAGCTCACTAATAGGACTTAAGGCCTGATCAGTACAAGGGGATTCAAGCCTGGTACTGTAAACCTAGGCAACAATCCATGGCTGATAAGGCCATAGATCCTAAAGCAGAACATTTTAGCATTTCACTAGACCAATATTATTTCTGCCTGTATTGTAAGTAATTATCTTTATACCCACATATAATTGTGGCTCTCACTCCTCATCAGAGAAGCTTCTTTCTGTAGCAGATGAAGATTAATACAGAGCTGCCCAAAATGCAAAGAATAAATGACCACAGAGTACCAAACCCCAATTGGTATAACTAGGATACAACCTCTACCTCTAAAGCTCAAGAAACATTACAGAAGAGGTAGAAAGAAAGTAGCAGCCAAAGGACCAAGAGATTAGATGTGAGATAATGTCTTCTAGACATGAAAGGAAGATATAATTATTAAATCTCAATACTATGGTTGCCTAAACAAAACCTGCCTAATGACATCAGTTGGCATACCAATATGGATGAGGGAAGTTTGACAAGGCTCTAACCCTAAAAGAAGAGGTACAAGTAATCTATGGGCTGCTGAGAAAGGATGAATTAATTTTCTCCAGGGATAAACACCCTGATAAACTATCAAATCCTAAATCATCAGCCCTAAACACAATATACATATGAGAAACAGTACATAGATTGCATAGGTATTTTTAACGTGTGTGTGTGTGTGTGTGTGTGTGTGTGTGTGTGTGTGTGTGTGTTTGAGAGGGGGGGAGAGAGAAAAAATCAAAGAAGAACATGTTGTGAATTTGAGGAATAGGAACAGGAGGATGTGGGAAAAGGTGGAAAGAGGAGAGAGAGAAGTGGGAAAGGATGTAAGTACAGTTTTCACAAATGAAATTCTCAAAATAAAATGATAATAATATTGTAGGGAAAAGGAAACCATCATTCACTTTTGGTGAGAACACAAATTGGTACAGCTACTCTGGAAAAAAATACAGAAAATACCAAAACAATTATCAATGTAGGCCTTTGTTGCTTCTCAGTGTTTAAGAGTGGGCTTGTATTGCTGAAGATAACACGTGCTTAGGATACAGGACCCAAATTCTTCAAGCTGAATCCGGGAGCCTCCTTCCTGCAATCTAGCCTCCAGGGTTCCAGAAAATATTATGCAAGTTGCCAAAGGAGAGAAGAAAATAGTTCTACAAAGCTGCAATAGCTACAAGCCATGACAACAACAGCATGGCAAGATACTGTAAAGGTATAAGTGCTACTTACATGCTGGTGGCAACCAACAGCTGTCTAATTATATTTAAGCCCTATTCAACAGGAAGGAAATCATGTAGAGTACTGGGAACCTAGACAGGTTTCCAGGATGAGTGAGGGCCTGGACCTTAAAGAAGAATCTACTACTGCCACTTTGCTAGATTGTCATAGTTCCTAACTACACTCTAGATCTTATCCTTATATCACAGATAATTGTAGCTACCACACTTCACCAAAGAAGTGTATTTTATAGCAATTGAAGACCATCACAGAAAATCACACTGGGCACAATATACAGATCACCACACTGTGGGGAGGCCAGCTCCAACATATACATATACATCACCATTCCTGCATCTACAACTCAGGGAACATCACTGAAAAGAGGGTGGAAAGATTGTAAGAGACAGAATACCAAAAAATGTGCTCTTAGAAAGGGCTGCATAAACAAGACCAAAACAATGGCAGTATCAATGGACATATTAATGTGGAATGGGGAAATTCCTCAGTGTCCCACTCCTAGACAAAGAACTACAGGCAAGTAATGACGGCTGAGAGAAGGAGAATTAACCACTACCAGGTATGAGCCCCCTAACTGGTTGTCCAATGTAGAGTGGTCATCCCTGAAACCATATACACACAAACAACAAAAACAGATACAGTAGGTTTTATTTACACACACACACACACACACACACCCCACAATAAAAAGTAAAAAAAGGTTCAAAGGTGTGTAGCTGGGAGGAGCTAGAGGGAAAAAAGGGAGGAAGGAGGAAGAGGAAATGAATCAACTAACCTGGGCTCATAGAGGTTCACAGAGACTGAACTGACAACCAGGGAGCCTGCATGGGACTGACCTAGGCACTCTCTATATATGTTACAGTTGTGAGGCTTGGTTCTCTTGTGGGACTCCTAACAGTGGGAGCAGAGGCTGTCTCTGACTCTTTTGCTGACTTTTCTCCTACTGGATTGCCTCTTCCAGTCTTAATTGGAGAGGAGGTGCCTAGTGTCACTGCAATTTCATATAGCATGGCTGGCTGATAGCCATGGGAGAAACAGAAGAGGAGTAGATGAGGGGTGGAAGAGGGAGGGTGGGCGGATGAAAGGAGAAACATTGGTCAGGATTAAAAACAAATAATAAATAATACATAAACAAACAAAAAACAGAAATAAAGAAACTTGTAAAAAAAAAATGGTGACTCCTCCTGGGAATCCCTATGCTAGGAAATTGGATGCAGGCAGATCCCTGAAGCTTGCTAGCCGGCTAGCCTAGCTTATTTAGTAATTTCTAGGCCACTGAAGGGAGGAAAGTCTCAAAAAGAAAGATGGACAGTACTTGGGGAACAACACCTGAAGTTATACTTTGGCCTCCAGATGCACATGCATGCAGGGGTACATCTGCACATGTCCAATTGCCCACACATAAACATACATGATAGAAATTCACTATTGCACTTTTTGGTGGGCAAGATTGCACAGTGAGCAAAGCATGTACCATGAAAGCCTGGCAACCTGACTTCAACCTAGAACCTATGTAAAGGTGAAAGGAAAGAACTGACTTCACCAAGTTGTCCTCTGGCCTGCAGACATGCATCCACACCCACATCACACACACAATAATAATAAATAATTGTTCAAGAAATTTCATGTTCACTTGCTTAAAATGGTGGTGGCATAGGCAGTCCAGAGATGTAGGGTGTTTCCTTATTGTCATCATAAATGTTGAGTTCCTCTAAGCTTTCTGTTCTACCCTCCTGTAGTCAAGACCTCCATCTTCTAGTTAGATGCAGGTCCTAACGCTCACTTGATAAATCACACCCATGTTAAAGATATTCTCCCTTTAAAATTCTTACAGATATTGCCCAACGTGTTTCATTTATATCTAATTGATCATCCCTAAACGACCATGGGGTCTACCTAGCATGTCATTTAGCCAAAATGGAACTTCTCTTAAGACTACCTTCACTTAATTGATTTCTGTCTTGCTAAGGAAGAAGAAAGGAAGTTAGAAATTGGCCTCAGGGGAAAAAAAGAGTAGAATGTGGAAGGGTTTTCTCAGGTGAGAAAGGGAAGCATTGTTTTTTAGAGACAGGTTCTTACACGTCTCAGGCTGGCCTTAAACTTACTATGTAGCCAAGAATAACCCTAAACTTCTGGTACTCTTGCCTCAACTCACAAGTAGGATTGCAACTGTGTACCACCATACCTAGTTTATGTATTAATAAGACTGGAATCCAGGGTTTCATGCATGCTAGGTAAGCACTGTACCAACTGAGATATATCCCTAGCCTCAAGAGCATTCTGTTTTAATGAGGTAAACATTAAAGGCCCTCAAAGTCAGTACCACTCTAGAACTCCTCCACTGTAGTGCTCCTCAGGAGCACATGATTAAAATTTTGTGGGAAAGAGCCATCAATGTTAAGATCACCATTCTCCCATGATTTAGAGCAGTGGTTCTCAACCTATGGGTTGCAACCCCTTTTGGGGCCAAACAACCATTTTATACAGGTTGCCTAAGACCATCAGAAAACACAGGTATCTACATTGTGATAAATAATAGTAGCAACATTACAAATATGAACTATCAATGAAAATAATTGTATGGTTGTGGGTCACCACAACATGAGGAACTGTATTAAGGGATCACAGCATTAGGAAGGTTGAGAACCACTGACCTTAGGGCTATGCCACCAAGCTCCTATTTTTCCCATTCACCAAACAGTAGGCAGGATACCACTCTAAATCATACAGATATAGCCATGTAGCTTCCCTACTCAAATCTCCAGTAAAAATATTCTCTTAGGCAACGTTGTATCACAATTACAATAAAATTCAAACACCATGAAATGGACACTACTCATCTCTGAATATTTACCACTCCTGTCTTTTGTTCATGAATTTCCAGCCACACTGATCTTATTGTTACTTATGGGTGGTTTTGTTTTGCTGGGGTGGGGGAGCAGAGTTCTAGTTATTGTTTGGTTGTTGCTGCTGTTGTTTTAAAGGAATGGCGTATCAAACCCAAGGCCTCACACAAGCTAAGCAAGTATTCTAGCACTGAGCTGTTTGGCTCTTTTTGTGGCAGGGTCTCACTATGGAATTCAGGCTTGCCTTGAACCTGTGATCTTCCTGTCTCAGTCTCTGAAGTGTTGTGTAGGGTACCATACATGGCTCTAGTGGTACCTAAATACATCATTCCCACCTTAGGGACTTTTTTTCTAAAATGTTCTTCTTGACATGACTGCATCTTTTATAACATCCTGCTCTTGATCAAAATAGCTCTCTGATTCCAAATAATGAAGTTTGGCTACTATTAAATACTCCCTACCATGTAACTCTATATTCTTCATAACTAGTTAACTTTAACATGCTTAAACATTTGTTTCCTAGTTCATTATCACCATGACATTCTATGGCAGCACAACCATTGCCTCCTTGATATCCCCATCTTTAGCACCACAGTGACTAACATGTGTAGGACTTCAGTACTGTTGAGAGAATGATGTGGTTTAAAGTCCTTGTCATTCTTCTTTGAACAGCCCTCAGTTTGATTGAAAACCTCTCAAGTAGGTTTTGATGGCATGGTGCTCTCAGGTATTCTCTAACACTGCTTGCCCTGACTCAATAGCTAATTTAGAAAATATTCTTACACATATGAGTCCATGGATTGATCTTTGAAACTTTTAAAGAGTGTGATTCTCCAAATAATAAATCAGTATCCTGTATCATGCCATGTGATATGATCAAGATATCTAGAGCCTAGCAAGTCTTAGCCTTCCCAATGCCAACTTTAGGTGCATAGGTATGTACCAGGAAGACTTCAAAGTCAAAGTATTTCTATAAAACAATCTTCCTGACTTAAATGGTGACATTTATTTGAAGATACAATGTAGAATATTCTAAACCTTTGATGGAGGATTATTTTAATTTGTAAGTGGGGTTAATATATAGACAACTTTATTCACAAAACATCATTTTCTTTTCCTTCTGGTCATATAATTACATCACAGATAGAAAGAGTTATATTATCAAGTATAATTAATGGAATGCATGTAGATGTGATCAGTATCACAATGATGAAAGAAGTTAGATGTTTGAATGATTCAGTGGAGCAGAATTACCTATAGTGTGTACTTGAATTTAATCATGGCATGAGCAATAAATAAACCTTCATTGTATTAAGCCCTTGAAATGTTTAGGATTATTAATATGACATTCATTCTACTCGGACTGATACACAAGAGTAAAAGATTGTATGATAATAAGATGATACTAAATTTTCAAAGAAAAATAATTCAACTTACTAAATTTTCAGCTTCTTGGGGTTGTTACAAATGATGTCGTTTTAACATCAGTAGCAGACTAGAGAGAAAAACTAGCAGATTCTTAGATGACATAAACATACTGTATCTGCTTTTCAAGTGCTGGAAATGACTCTAACTAAAACATGAGAGAAATATTTTAAAAGGCTCACTTGGAGAAAATGTTCAGCATGAAGTAACCAAAATGTTTTCAAAATGGAAACAACTCAATATGCTCCCAAATCCCTGCTCAGGTTTTAATCAAGTGACATAAAAAGTTAAGGAAAATCTTGGACTCTCTCTTAAGTTAATGTTAGTATGCATAAGCTTTCATTTATTTATCATTTAATTTAAGAGTTATATTTATAAATATATATTATATTATGACATGTATTATATATAATAAATACATTTTAGTTAAGAAAACTATCGAGGGTCTTCATTTTTTGCCATAGCAAACAACCAGCCCATTGTGACTTATAGAAAAAAAGGAGAATTTTCAGCAGAAAATCAGTTTTCCAGCTATCCTTACATTGACAGTCTACATATATGTATTAATATGTAGACAAAATTCTAAATGGTCTTATTAAATAAGAAACACAGAGCCAAATACAGAGTTAAAGCCAAACAGATCAGAGCAAGAGCCACAACTACCTTATATGACCACCTTGCTGCTGTTGCTTCCCCCGAGAGAGCTTCTTCCTGTCTGACTTGTCTTTTTATTGACTTTCTCTTCAGCCTTCTCATTGGCTCTAAAACCAACCACATGACTTCCTTGTCACTGCCTCCAGGTCTCTATGGTTGGTACTGGGATTAAAGGTTCGTGTCACCGCACTTGGCTGTGTCCTTGAACATACAGAGACTCTGCCTGCCATGTGACTGGATTAAGGGTATGTGCTACCATCAAGGGACTTCTGCTTAATGGCTTGCTTTTACCTCTGATCTCCAGGCAACTTTATTTATTAACATACAAATAAATTCAGCACAAATAGAATATCACCATTTCCCCCTATTATTCTAATAAAAAGAAAAAAGAGAAAGAACTTGTAACTAATATAAGAAAAAACTACATACAATAAGTTCAATAACTATATACAATATATGCAAGCAATAAATACCTAAACAATGTCTAGTCCATTTTCATTTGACAAACTCAGAGAAAATATTCCATTATCTGTCTTATTTTGGTAAGTCCAAAATATACCTGATTCTCTTTCTAACCTAACTTATATTACTAACAGAGAACTATCTTATGTCTTTCAAATTTATACACTTACACCTCTTTAGTGAGTTTCTTTCCTGAAATTCTTAACAAAGAAAACTATAACTATTTAATCTTCAACTCAGAGCTTGCAGTAATTTTTTTGGAGGAGTTAACAGCAAATATCCCTAAAGCGATAGAATTGATCTTACAAAGAGAGCAGATTGGATTTTGCCTTGCACTATATGGGGAACACCCATATGTGGAGCTCAGACATTTTATACAGATGCAAACAAACAAGGAAAGGCAGGTTACAAATCAGAAAATTTAAGTAAAGTGGTTCAAAGTCCTTATAATACAGTTAAAAAATCAGAACTGTATACTATTCTGGTGGTATTAATGGATTTTTCAGAACCTCTCAACATAGTTACTGACTCTCAGTATGCCAAAAGAGTGGTATTACATATTGAGACTGCATAATTTATCCCTCATGAGTCATAATTTACTTCACTATTTATTCAATACAAGATATAATCAGTACTAGGAAGCATCCTTTATATATAACACACAACTGATCCCATATGTGTCTTCCAGGCCCTCTAGCACAAGGTAATGATGAAATTGATAAATTATTGATAGGAAATGTGCTGAAGGCCTCAGAATTTTATTAAAAAAAACCATCATGTCAATAGTAAAGGTTTAAAAAAGGATTTTTCCATAACCTGGCAACAAGCCAAGGAAATTGTAAGGAAATATCCTACTTGTTCTTTTACAATAAGATTCCATTACCAGCAGGATGTAAAGGGTATTCAGATGAATGAAATATGGCAGATGGATGTGTTTCACTTTGCAGAATTTGGAAAATTGAAATATGTACACCATATCATTGATACTTATTCAGAATTTCAATGGGCAACTGCTTTGAGTTCTGAAGAAGCTGATTCTGTAATCATTCATTTGCTAGAAGTTATGGCCATCATGGGTATACCTGCACAAATTAAAACTGACAATGCTCCAGCATATGCCTCTGTTAAAATGAAACAGTTTTTGCTTATTACAATATAAAGCATATTACAGATATACTACATAATCCTGTAGACCAAGCAGTTGTAGAAAGATTGAACAGAACTCTAAAGGACATTATAAATAAACAGAAAGGGGTAACAAAAACCCCGAGAAATAGACTGAATAATGCTACATTAACTTAGAATTTTCTCAATGCTAATGAGAAAGGAACAACAGCTGCAAAGAGACATTGGATAATAGAAAAAACTACCGAATTAAATCAGCCTATACATGTTAAGGATGTGCTGACCTCAGAATGGAAACCAGGATATATGTTACGTTGGGGACGAGGTTTTACTTTTGTTTCTACAGGAGAAGATAAGCTGTGGATACCATCAAAATTGATAAAGGTTCAATTTGAACAAGAAAGACCTCTTAATTAGAAGAAGTGATAGTTCATCAGCCAGTGTGACCATACAATTTAAACTAACTTATACCATTAACACATGCCTTTTCATTTAATAAGATGTAACTTGACAAAAGGGAACCTCCCCAAAGTTAGTCTTGGGGAGAGGTTTTTGTTTTTGTCTTTCAGAAGACTGAAGGCTAAGGAATCTGAAGAACACTGGACAAATGAGACATCTGAAAAAAAGGACAAATCATCTAGGCAAATGTCCCAAGAAAAAGAGTAAATTAGCCTATTGGTATATCATCTATAAAATTTCATAAGTCTTCCTAAAAGTTTGTTTCTGGTGTTCTTCTCTAAAGATATTTAACACAAATAATCTTCTTGTAGTCCCAGTTCAATTAAAAATTAAAACTTGCTTTGGAGTTGGAGGATGGCTCTCTCCTTCTTTAAACCCAAGCATGTTGTTCAAAGGAAAATACAAACTCCCTGTATCATGCCAGAAGAAAGAGCCATCTTCTGATCTGGGACAGGAGAAAACAAAAAAATTAAGGGACTATTCTACTGCTACTAATCTCAATTCTCTGATTCTATTCTGATTCTTTAAACTCTTCTTAAAGTATAAATTTTATTTCAAAATTTACAAGACTAATATATATGTATTTTTAAACTTTGTTAAGATATTAATGGTCATATAGAGTACCAACTAATTCTAGAAGAAAAGGCTTCAATTAGCTGCCTATATATGTCTTTGTGTTTGAGTCTCTATCAGTTTTCTGCAGGAAATCATGACCAGGCCTAATATCAAATTTGAAGTATCCAGAAAGATGATGGGACAACAATTCCATGTGGACAATAATAATACTACTAAACTGACAAACAATATCTACAGATCCACTTTACACTACAAACTGCTCAGAGCAATTTTGAGATGGCTAGCTGAGATGATTCAGTTTCACAGACTGTTTGAATAAAGACTTGAGATAAGCCCTGAACTTTGGCATTATGCTCAGACTGGACAACAAAGGATATAGCTACCTTTCCTAGAATTTGACAATTAACCCAAAATTTTTCTTTTCAGAATAAAGATGCCTTCACCTATAACCAGCAGGAAGCAATTTTAAGAATACAAAACCCACATTCCCAAAGAGGTGGTGTGGGGCAGGTGGTTTTTGGTCTTTTAATGGGTTTTGGGTCTGGGATAATTTTCATTGTTTAGGAGGGTTGGTTACAAGTTGTTGTTGTTAATGGTTAGGAAAAGGCCTAAGCAAAGGAGATTAGATTTAAGGTTTTTTTTTTTAAGATATATAGAAATAATGGAATAGAGGGTAGATTATTGAATCTACTCTGAAAACTAAAGAGAAGATATACATATGATATAGATAAGAACATAGATCAATGAATCTACTTTTAAAAGACAATTACTAGTTTTAAATGCTTTACATTGAATTGGATTTTTGTACATTGTATACAAATTATATATATTGAGATTGAGATTGTTAGAAAATGCTTTACGTAATTTTCTAATCTTGTTCAGGATATTGTACTTATACAGTTCATTTAACAATGTAATGCAATTTGCTAATCCTTGAATGTTATTATTACCAACATTAGGAAAAAAAGAAAGGAAAGTTAGTAGTTAGACTTTACAATCAAACTTGTAGTCATATTGGATATATTTTCAAGGTTGAACAGATGTATTTTAGATAGACAGGTCATCTTCAAACCTTTCGGAGATTACTAAATGTGGCATTTTAAATGTTTTAATAACTTAGAATTTTTTTTATGACTATGAGTCATGTTGGCTCCGGGCAGTACCAATCTACTTCTGAGAAGATATGGGCATTGAGAAAACTGCATAAGGCAAAAGTTAGCCACTGGACAACAAAGTGTCCTTGAACAGACTACTGACAAACAGGACAAAATGGACAGACAGGACACAGAACAAAGGACTACCAATTCTTGCCAAGACAAGTGTGGTTGTAGCTTTAGCAACAGGCATCCTCTGAGGCCAGGACATTAATAAGTAATAACGACATCTCTAATATGCACATGAATTAACAAAATGTTCCATATCCATTGTCAATAATACAGTATGATACTCTAAACAATCCAGTTCTTTCTAAATTCCATGTGTGATTTTTATTAGTTTACTAACTTCCTGATGTTGGACTTCCTTGACTACCATACACTAATGATATACAAGAGCTATGATACATTAATGCATCTTATTTATAGAATATTAATGAAGTTCTGCAAATAATAAAAAAATTAATTGTCACTAGCAAAAATTTAACTTGGTGTATTTTAAAAAATCATGCAACATTTTTATAGGTATTTAAAAAATTCTTTGTTACATTTCTCATTTTGAATATTTCCATTTGCTTATACAGTAGTATCAGCCTCACATTTGGCATGGACAGCCTGAAAATATTTTAAATATTGGAGAATCATAGAAAATGTTACATAGATATATTCAAGAATGTTCTCTCTGAGTAATATATTAGCTTTCTGATATGTTCGCCCTTGTCTTTTCCAAAATTTTGCCATAAGTGTACATTTTTTTTATTTTTTACATGCTTTCTTTATTAGCCATACTCAGTTTTAGTTACATTTATTTATTTTTTATTTATCTTGTGTGTGTACATGTGTGGGCACACATGTGAAGGGCAGAGGGCAACTTTTAGGAATTAGTTCTCCCATCATATGGGTTGTCAGGATGGATCTCTGGTTATCAGGCTTGGCAGTAAATACCCTTACCCACTGAGTCATCTTATTGGCCTATGTATATTTAATTTTGTATGTGAAGAAAAGTAAACAAATAATCAGACAAAAGCACTCCTGTTAGTGACCATATGTTTTAATTATTTCTTTTACTTTTGAGGTTATAATTACATCCTTTCCTTTGGCCATTCCTTCCTCCTAGTGCTCCCATATGCCCCTCCTTGCTCCCTTTCAATTTGATATAACTTTTTTCATAAATTTTTATTTCATACATATTTGTATGTATATACACATTTATATTCCTGAATACATAAATACAGCCTGCTCGGTCTCTGTAATGTTACATATAGGAATACATTCAGGCTGTGTATATCAGACTTTGATACATAATTATATCTAAGTCTGGATTTTGGTTCATTTGAGCTTAGCAATCATTTGGTCTGAAGTTTATTTTGGAAAGGTGTGATACAGCAAAATGTAGTGTGTCAAGCAGAATTTTTCCTTCTTCCCCAAAGAAGACTGTTTAGAAATGAACATCTTTGGAGGCACCTGCTTCCTTTCAACAGGGCTACCAGATAAAATTTGATTGAGAGAAATGTCAGTCGTGTCATGAGGCCAATGAACTAACTTTCTAATGTTTCTTTCCAGACTGTAAATTTCAAGTTTTACTTCTATGATTCACAAATTATTTTTAGAAATATCATTTGTTCAATAGTGATGATGCATTTTACTGCTTCTTAGAGAAAAGCATTGATCCCTATCACCTCAGCATTAGGTGAGCCTCACAAATCATCCAGTCATCTGCCTTAGCTTCAAATAAATCACTAACAGCACAGTAAAGCAAAACAAAAGGCCAATCAGAAGTAGAGAATCAATAGGAAAAGATTTTATACTATCTCTGTTTATGACATTTTATCAAACACACTGGATATTTATTATTCTGATTTTGTTTGCAATTTACCCTTGGTAATTTCTCTCACAAAATATTAATTTCTTAGTGGGTATTTGGAGTTATAATTTCTGAAATGACATATGCTAAATCTGGAGTGAATTTTAAAGTAGTTTAAATAATGATAAAACAAGATGCATAAACATTATACAAATGCATAAACTTTATACACATGTCATTACTTATTTAATTGTAATGTTTCTGTATTTCAAATTTCAACAATTCTCTAACCTAAAAATTCTTTTTTCTTATAAAAGGAAGCATTTAATTAGGGGCTTGCTTAAAGTTCCAGAGGATTAGTCCATTATTATCATGGCAGGAAGCAGACAGGCATAGTGCTGGTGCAGTAGTTGAGATCTTTATGTCCTGATCCACAGGCAGCAGGGGGAGTGAGAATGATAAATGGGGGGGGGGGGGGGAGAGAGAGAGAGAGAGAGAAGAAGGAGGAGGAGGAGGAGGAGGAGGAGGAGGGAGGCAAGGGGAGAAGAGGGAAGAGGAAATAGGAGGCGAAAGGAGGGGAGAGACACTAGGCCTGAAATGGACTTTTGAAACCTCAAAGCCCACCCCCAGTGATACACCTCCTACAACAATGCTACACCTCCTAAGCCTTCCCAAATAGTTCTACTGGGGACCAAGCATGCAAATATGCCTACAGGACCAGTCTCATTTTAACCACCACAGTAGTTATGCATGTGGAAGCCAGGAGTTGATACCAGGTGTCATT
Source organism: Onychomys torridus (assembly GCF_903995425.1). Lineage (NCBI taxonomy): Eukaryota > Metazoa > Chordata > Mammalia > Rodentia > Cricetidae > Onychomys > Onychomys torridus. The sequence goes on from NC_050466.1 coordinate 67,461,680, forward strand.
CTCAATAGCTCTCCATATTGTTTATTGAGGCAGGGTCTCTTGCTGCACCTGTAGCTCATGGATTTCAACATGTCTAGGCAAACAGCCCACCCCAGGGATTTTTCTGTCTCTGCCATATAGGAAACTGCCATGCCAGTGAGTTCTGAGGATCCAAACTCTAGTCATTACATTTACATTGACCTAAAAATTCTCTGCTTTCATTTGTCTCAATATGGGGGAGGCCAAGATGAAATTCTTTGAACACAGATGAACTCCTGTCAAGCTTTTTAAGATTATCTAACAATTGCTAGAGACTTGCTTCTTAAACAAGACAAATTTCCTTTTCTCCTACATCATTTTCTCTCCTGGTGGTAAGGGAATATCACAATTCTGAGTCTTTCTTATGACAAAAGGGTAGAATAGAATGGGGTGCTAGCCTCCAAGTCCTGAATACATGACTAAGCAGTCACACAAGCTTGGGCCAGATTCTACAGTGGCTTCTGTCACTAGTCATGAAAATAAAAAGATGTTTGGCTACCCACAGTGCTGACTCATCTCACATTGAAAGGGGGCTTGACTTGAAAACAAAGAAAAAAGAAAAAGAATGAAAATAAGTGAAATTTGATTCTAATAATTACATTTAACACACCCAATTTCAATTATATTTTGTCCCTAGAATCCCTTAATCACTTTATTCTCAGTCACAAAAAGAAAAGCTGAGAAGAGAAAAGAAAGTAAAAGTAAGTGAATACTATTTACAAATCAGAAAAGAATACAACTTCTGATAAGAACAGGAAAATTTCTACTGCAGGGATGTACTAAACTGCTCTAGTAGATAGCCCCTTAATATACAGTTCAATTAATAGAAGTATACTCCTTGCTTACATAAAACTCCAAAGTTCATGATCTAGTTAGTGGATGACTCTTCTCCTACATGGTAATTTTTATATTCATATCCATTCCTCTTGTGTCTTTAATATCCTAATAGCTTTATCATCTGCACTGAGCTGAAAAAGGACAGAAATAATGATGGAGCTTTCTAGAGGAAAAAGAGACACAGTGCTTCCACTCACATTCCATAGGTAAGAAATGGTCACCCTGACACAATCAACAATAAGGGAGACTGGGAAATATAATTGAGTTGTGTGTGCCCTAGAAGAAAATTAAATATAGTAAGCAATCAGAAATCTCTAGTATAGGCAGTCTATATGTACCTATTTCATTTGTTTTGAAATCTAACATTTTTGTTCAATACTTAACATGATAAACATGGTGTCTGACAAAATGCCAGGTGAGCCTCCATTATCTGGGAAACCCACAGTTGCACACAAGACCCAGCCTGCCTCCTTTACCCCTTCCCTCTGTGTCAGCTGCCAATATCCAGAGGCACACTCTTACCTGGGAAGCTACTGACCATTCCAGCCTGGGACTCAGGTAGGTCGTCTTCACTCTCCTTCTGGTTCTCCACTTCCAGTCCAGTGTCATCCCCAGTCCTATAGCAGACCACATGCAGTGTCCTCTCTTCTCTTTCACCTCTGTCCCCTGGGGACTCCTCAGATCCTCCTGGAAAACCCAGATTCCCTCCCTCCTGTGGACCTTCTCAGTCACCCTTCTGATTCCCATTATTTTGTGTCAACCACCAATATCTAAAAGCAAACTCTACCCAGGAGCTCCAGTGGCCACACCTGGCAGGGTATCCAGGAAATACATACCTACCACACTCGCCTAAGATTCAGAGAGGGCAAGGAAAACCAAGGAACAGAACACCCACTCAGCAAAGACAAGACCAGATATCAGCACCTAGAATTACAAACATCCCAAACCCAGATGCTTAGACACCATATATAAACACAATCAATAACAGCCAGGACAATATGTCTGCCAGAACCCAACTACAGCAGGCCCTGAGAAATGCAATGTAGCTGAACCACAAGATAAAGACTTCAAAACAGCCTTTATGAATATGTTCAAGGACCTTAAAAAGGAAGTGATAAATCCCATTTTAAAAAATATCCAGGAAAACCTCAACAAATAGTGGAATGAAATGAAGAAAAAAGGTCAAGACATAAAAGTGAAAATAGAATCAACAAAGGAAACCCAAATTAGGTTAAAGTGAGAAATGAAAAATTTAGAAAGTCAAACAAAAAACTTGGAGGTAAGTCTGGCAAACAGAGTACAGAGTACAAGAGATGAAAGAGAGAATCTCAGGCATTGAAGACAAAATAAAAGAAATGGATACTTCAAACAAAGCATTAAATATAAAAAAAAGTTCAGGTATAAAACATCCAAGAAACCCAGAACACAATAAAAGACCAAATCTATGAATTATAGGAATAAAGGAAGGAGAAGAAACCCAGGTCAAAGGAACAGAAAATATTTTCAACAATACCAAAGAAGAAAATTTCCCTAACCTACAGAAAAAGATGCCTATCAAGGTACAAGAAGCACACAGAACACCAAATAGACTGACCCAGAAAAGAAATTCCCCCTGACACACAATAATCAAAACACTAGACATAGAGAACAAAGAAGAAATATTAAAAGCTGCAAGGGGCTGGGCATAATGGCACAAGCCTTTATTGAAGGCACTGGGAAGGTAGCTGGAGAAGAATCTTTGTGATTTCAAAGCCAATCTGGTCTACATAGTGTCATAGGGAGTTCCAGGACAGCCAGGGCTACATATAAAGAACGTTTCTTTAAAAAACAAATAAGCTGCAAGGGAGAAAGATAAAGTAATATACAAAGGCAGACTCATTATGGATAGTTTAAAGCTAAGAGACCACCAAAGATGCCGGCACATAGTACTATACCCAGCAAAATTTTCAATCACAATAGATGGAAAAAAAGAAATTCCATGATAAAACCAAATTTAAACAGCATCTATCTATAAATCCAGCCCCACAGAAGATACAACAAGGAATATTTCAATCTGAAGTTAACTACATACAAGAACACACAAGGAAAAAATAATCCCAGACCAGCAAATCAAAATAGGGGAAAAATCCACATTATAACAACAAAATAACATGAATCAACTATTATCAGTCATTGATATCTCTCAACATCAGTGGTCTCATTTTTCCAATAAAAAGATACAAGCTAACAGATTGGATTTGAAACAGGATCCATCCTTCTGCTGCATCCAAGAAACACACGTTAACATCAAGGACAGACATTACCTCAGGGTAAAAGAGTGCAAAAGATATTCCAAGCAAATGGACCGAATGTTAATATTTGTCAAAATATACATCAAACTAAAACTAATCAGAAGAGATAAGGAAGGATACTATACACTCATCAAAGGAAAACTCCACCAAGAAGATATTGCAATTCTAAACATTTTTGCAAGAAATACAAGGGCACCCAAGTTCATAAATGAAATAGCACTACAGGCAAAATCATGTATTGACCCCTTAAACAGCAATAGTGGGAGATTTCAGTACCCCACTCTTGCCAATAGACAGGTGATCCAGACAAAAACTAAACAGAGAAATGCTGGAGCTAACTGATGTAAGCCAAATGGACCCAGCAGAATATTTACAGAACATTTCGCCCAAGCACAAAAGAATGTACCTCATGGAACTTTCCCCAAAATTGACCAAATACTTGGAAACCAAGCAAGGCTAAACATATATAAGAAAATTGAAATAACTATCTGCATCCTATCTGACCACCATGAATTTAGGCTGTATATCAACAATAACAGAAACAGCAGGAAGCTTATAAGCCCATGGAAACTGAGCAAATCACTAATTAATGAAAAATAGATCAAGACAGAAATTTAGAAGAAAATTAAAAACTGTTTAGAACTGAATGAAAATGCAAACACAATATACCAAATCCTGAAGGACACAATGAAGGTGGTTCTAAGAGGCAAATTTATGGCACGAAGTACTTATATTTTTTTAAAAAAATGATGAGATCCCATATTATTAACTTAATTGGCAGACTTGAAAGCTCTAAAACAACAAAATTAGCACTCAAAAAGAGTAGACAAAAAGTAACCAAATTCAAGGCTGAAATAAATAAAATAGAAACAAACAAAACAACAAATATGGAGAATGAATAAAATGAAGAGTTGTTTCTTTGATAAAATCAACAAGATTGATAAACATTTAGATTATTAAAATACACAAAGAGAAGGTCCAAATTATTAAAATTGAGACAAAATAAGACACATAACAGCAAACACTGAGGAAATCCATAGAATCATAGGAAAATACTTTAAAAATCTGTACTCCACTTACTGGAAAACCAAAAAGAAAGTGGTATATTTCTTGATATACTATCTACCAATGTTAAATCAATATCAGATAAGCAATTTGAACAAACCTATAACCCCTAGCAAAATAGAATCAGTCATTAAAATTCTCCCAAGCCACCCACCAAAAAAAAAAAGCATCAGATCAGATGGTTTTAACACAGAATTCTACCAGATTTTCAGAGTTAATGTCAATATTCTTCAAATTATTCCACAAAATAGAGACACAAGGAATCTTGCCCGTTCATTTTATGAGCCACAGTTACCCTAATATCAAAACCATGTAAAGACCAATAAAAAAGATAACTTTAGTTCAATTTCTATTATGAATATAGATGTAAATTTTTTCAATAAAATACTTGCAAATCAAATTTAAGAACACATCAAAAAAAAAAAAAACTATCCACCATGATCAACTAGTCTTCATACCAAAGATGGAGAAATGATCCAGAATACATAAATCAATAAATATAAGCTACCATATAAACAGACTGAATTACAAAATCACTTGGTCATCTCATTAGATGCAGAAAACACCTTTGACAAAATTCAATACCCCTTCATGATAAATGTCTTGGAGAGGTTAAGCATACAAGTGACATACCTAAACATAATAAAGGAAATTTACCATAAGCTTGTGTTCAACATCAACTTAATAGAAAAGAAACTCAAAGAAATTCCACTAAAATCAGGAAAGAGGATAGGTTTTCACTGCCTGTATACCTATTCAATAGAGTACCTGGAGACTTAGTTCACTGGTTCTCAAACTTCCTAATGCTTTAATACATTTCCTCATGCTATGATGACTCCCACCCATGAAATTATTTTCATTGCTACTTCATAAATGTAAATTGACTATTGTTATGAACCATAATGTAAATATCTGATATGCAATCCCTGTGAAAGGGTCATTTGACCCTCCAGGGGTCATGACCCACAGGTTGAGAACCACTGTCTTAGCTAGAGCTATAAGACAACTGAATGAGATGAAAGGGCTACAAATTGGAAAGGAAGAAGTCAATGATCTTTATTTGCAGAAATCATAAAAGTATATACACATGACCTGAAAAATCTCACTAGGGAACTCCTATAGCTGTTGAACACTTTCAGCAAAGTAGCTAGATACAAGATTAACTGACAAAAATCAGCAGCCTTCCTATATACAAATGACAAATGGACAGAGAAAGAATAAGGGAATACAAGACCTTTCACAGTAGTTCCTCCCAAAACAACATATCTTCAGGGGTAACTCTAATCAAGCAAGTGAAAGGCTTGTATAATTAAAACAGTAAGACACTGAAGAAAGAAGTTGAAGAAGATAATAGAAGACAGAAATGTCTCCCATTGCCCAGTAATACCAGTAATACCAGTACAAAGAAAAGCTCATCCTACCAAAGCATTCTACAGATACAATGTAATTTTGATGAGGATCAAAATTCCAACACAATTCTTCACAGAACTATTGGTGAAATTATTAAGGAAAACTCTAACTACACAGAACTTTAAAGGTCACTTTTCACCTTTATATGGAAACACACACACACACACACACACACACACACACACACACACACACACACACACACACACACACACACACACACACACACACTAATATGGAAGAGCTGAAATAATCCCGAACAATAAAAGAACTGCTGGAGGTATCAGCATATCTGGTCTCAAATTATACCACAGAGCTTCAGCAATAAAAATAGCATGATTGTCAGAAAAGAAGACATGTTGATTAATAGAATTGAATTGAAGACCCAGACATAAATCCACATACCTATGTACACCTGATTTTTTTTTAATAAAGAATCCATAAATACACACTTTGACAAATGATGCTGGTAAAACTGGATTGTTCTAAGTCAAAGAATGCAAATAGATCCATATTTATCACCTTACACAAAATACAACTCCAAATGCATCAAGGGCATCAACATAAGGCCAAGTACATTAATCTGATAGAAGAGAAAGTAGGGAATATCCTTGAACTTATTGGCACAGGAGATTTTCTGAACAGAACACCAATAGCACAGGCACTAATATCAACAACTAATAAAAGGGATATCATGAAACTGAGAAGCTCCTGTATGAAAAATGACACCATCACTTGAGCAAAGCAACAGGCTACACAATGGGAAATGAATTTTACCAACTGTACATCTGGTAGAGGGCTTATATCCAAAATATATAAAGAACTAAAAAGTGTCTATCAAGAAAACAGGGAGACAGTGGTGTAGCTGGGTCTGTCTGAGGGGCTCGTGGCAGTGTGGTCAGGATCTATATCTGGTACATGAGCTGGTTTTCTGTATCTCATTACCTATGGTTAGACACCTAATTCACCCCTGATAAAGCGGGGGGTGGGGGGGACTTGGTCCTGCCTCAAATGAATGTACCAGGCTTAGCTGCCCCCCATGGGAAAACTTACCCTGATGAAGGAGGGGACGAGGGGTGGGTTGGAGGGTAAAGGTAGGGGGAGTGGGTGGAGGAATGAGAGGGGTATCTATGATTGGTATATAAAATGAGTAATAAAATTGGGTACAGATCTAAACAGAGAGTTATCAATAGAGAAAACACAAATGGTTGGGAAATACTTTAAGAAATGTTTGACATCCTTAACCACAGGGGAAATGAAAATCAAAACTACACTGAGATTTGATCTTATGCCCATCAGAATGGCCAAGATCAGTGAAACAAAAGACAGGTAAGTGGCTAAGTTGTGTGAGGTAGGGGAGACACTCATCCATTGCTGGTGAGAGTGCAAACTTGTATAGCCACTATGAAAATTAATGTGAGGTTTCTTCAGGAAGTTGGAAATTGATCTACCTCAAGACTCATCTATACCATTTTTAGGCATATACCAAAAGGATTCTCCATCTTACCATAGAGAGACACTTGCTCAATAGTGTTCATTGCTGCTCTATTTGTAATAGACAGAAATGGAAAATAGCCTAGATGTTTGTCACTTGATGAATTGACAAACAAATTGTTGTACATTTATACAATAGAATACTAACAGAGATAGAAGAAAAAATGATACCATGAATTTTGCAAGTAAATTGATAGAGCTAGAAAAATCATCCTGAGACAATCCAAACCACAAAAGACAAATATTTGCTCATATATGGGTATTAGGTTTTAGGTCTTCAATAAGGAAGGTACAATCCACATAAGACAGAGGTTATGTATAGAATAAGGGACAAAGAGGTGGAAGGAAGGATCTTCCTAGGACAGGGAAATAGAATAGATAGTTGTGGATGGATTGGGAAAGGGAGACTAGAATGGAATGATCAAAAAAGGAGATAGAAGGAAGAGGGGGTTAAGTAAGGGAATACAGTGAGGGACAACTAAAAAGAAGTGCCATTTGAGAGGTTGTATGGAAACCTAATACAATGAAAGCTTCTTAAAATATATACATATATGAAAGAAACCTAAATGTAATCACCAAATATTGGGGGAGAGAAAACCACAACTAGACATCTCTTGTTAAAAAATGAAACTTCCAGGGCCAGGAATGAGTTATATCTAATTGAATTGTGACCAGAGGCCCCATGGAAACTCCTTAAACAACCCAGGCTATTGTCAAGGTGATTGGTTTCTCTCCAAAAACTGATGATAAGGCCCCATTACAGAAAATGTTTGTATATACTTGTATAACTCATTAAACATAGATAAGTCAAGCTGGTGCCTACCTAGAGCCTTCATCCCTACTGATTGGTGTTCATATTACTAGTAGATATTCTGCACACTACCAAAGGAGAAAGATAAACAATAACCCAATTACAAACCCTGATATCCACAATGGTGACCTGTCTCCAAGATATGATGGTGCAATAGTGGCACAAAAGTTGTGGGAGTAACCAACTACTATCTAATTTGAATTAAGTCCGTGATATAGAACCCATTCCCAACACAGACTGGTGGCCAAACACATGAGACTACATAGGCCAGGGACCTTGAAGAAAACCACATAATACTGTTCTGACAAAGGAATAGCAATAAAAGGAGTCCTAAGGACATTCTACTATACTCACAGATGGGTGTCTTGCTCAGCCATCATCAAGGAAGCTTCTTCCTGAAGTATATTACAGAGACCCACTGCTGGATAGTGTGCAAAGAGTGAGAGATCTTGGAACATTCAGTCCTAAATAGGATGTTTCTATCAAATCCCTCCCCTCAGGGCTTAGGGAACTCTGCAGAAGAGGAGGCAGAAAGATTATAAGAGCCAATAGATATGGAAGACTCCAAGGAAATAGTGTCTTCCAAGCACAACAGGGACTGATGCACATTTGAACTCACAGAAATTGTTTCAGCATGCATGGGGCCTGCACAGGTCTAAGCAAGATGGGCATCTCAGTGCTGAGAAGGAACGTAGACACAAGCTTCCATCCCTAAACCAGAAGCTGTCTCCAACTGATAACTACTCGCAAAGGAAAAATTAATTTTCTCCTCCAGAGTCTCACTGGATATACAAAACCCACACACAAGGGCAGGTACCATGCCCAGCACTAGATGGCCAACACAAAAGAAACTCAATGGTATTTTTTAGGGTTTTTTTTTGTGTGTGTGCCTTGTAATGCTTTGTCTGGGCTTTTTTTTTTTTTTTTTTTTTTTATCCCATAGATCTTTTGCTTATATATTGTGGTTTCTGATTTTTTTTTGTTTTTTCAAAACAGTGTTTCTCTGTGTAGCTTTGTGCCTTTCCTGGAACTCACTTGGTATACCAGGCTGGCCTCGAACTCACAGAGATCTGCCTGGCTCTGCCTCCCAAGTGCTGGGATTAAAGGTGTGCGCCACCACTGTCCAGCTCTGATTTTGTTTTATAGCTTTTCTCTGTGTGTGAATGTGCGTGCTTCAGCACCTGTATGTGTTTCTTGCACTTTGTCTTTTGATCCTTGGCCCATTTGTTTGTTTATTTGGTTGTTTTGTCCTATTCTGGTTTTCTTGTTTTTCTTTTACCTTATTTTATTTTATTACTTTTAGATAACTTTATTTTTTATTGAGAGGGAAAGAAAGGAAGTAGGTTTGCATAGATGAGGAAGTAGAGAGGATCTGGGAAGGGCTAGGGGAGGGGAAACTGTAGTCAGAATATATTGTATAAAAAAAAATCTATTTTCAGTACAAAATTCTGGATGAATGTTGTGAGTCAGAAGGTGATTCATTTGATATTTTATTTCATATTATTTCATGTAATTTTATGTATTAGATATAATATTTCATTAAGGTTATTTTAATACTAAAACAGTGTAAAAGTCATTACTGTCTATTTTCAAGTTCCAATCTCTTGGCTCAGTGAGTATGAGTGATTTCTCTGCAAGCAAAAATTTCAAATCCCTATCAACCACATTAAAGAAAAAGCAAAAATGTACATTCCTGTAACTGAAGTACTGAGTAGGTAAAAGACATATGGCTATCAGAGGCTTATTTGAGGGAGAAAAATGAAAGACAGACACCCAAGATCTTCTTTTTGCCTCCGTGTATGTATATACACTTATATGTGCAACACACATACAATTTCCAATCTCACATTTTATTCAGTCTTTGAGCCTGAGTGTCTAGTGATGACCCTAGAATAGGAGTAAAAAAAAAGATCATGGAGGAATGCTATCCCATATACTGTACCCTTTTCCCAGACACACACACACACACACACACACAGAGAGAGAGAGAGAGAGAGAGAGAGAGAGAGAGACAGACAGACAGACAGACAGACAGAGACAGAGACAGACAGACAGACAGACACACACACACACACACACACACACACAAATGAGGAGAGAGATGAGAAAGAACTTTTTCTTACATTTCCTTTGCTTTATTGTTGATAGTTGCTTAGTGATTATGATGAGGTCATTATCTTCTTTTTTTATTAGTGTCTCCATTTTTTTCTTTTTTTCTACCTGACCTTGGGTTCCTGGGTACAAATTCAAATATTGGTTCTCTGAAGTAAGAGAACAGAACACAGATTCTCCAGAGGTCCTCAAGGACTAACTTCCTTGACCATTGTCTTATAATGTAAGAGCCTGCTGAAGTTGGCCTCTTTCCTACTCCTCCTCAGCATCGTCTCCATAGGGAATTGATAGTAGTATTCTATCACTATGTTGGCAGAACTCTTAGGGTGGTAATGAAGAGCATTTTAGCTTTCTTAGGCACAGGAGACTCTTAAACACCTTTGTTTGCCAAAGGATGGAAATGCCAACCACATCTGATACCCTGCCCCTCAGATAGATAGATGAGATTATCTTATTTTCTAATTGTGATAATTGTGCTATCTTCAGTCTTGTTGGAAGGATGAGACAAGCTTAATGTTCTGTGGAGAGGAGAGAAGGAAGGAAAGGTTGTCACTTTTCCAATCTCTATTCTTCCCATAATGGCTTTATGTCCCATAGTCATATTTTACTTTAAGGGTAAAGCATGCAAATAGGAGAGAGATGTTGGCACCTGATCTACTGAAGCAGTGCTCTCACTAGGCAACCCCCAAAGGCTGTTCCTAAGGACTGGAAATTCTTTGAACTAAAAACACTGGGGACTTGGTGCTTTTTGTTCTCATATGAGTTCTAGTCAAAATTCCAGGTAAAAGCCTACTTTGCACTTCACACCGTGTCTGTGAAAGGATTTCTTTGTTGCCTGAAGCTTTGACATTTTGGAGCACTGAATTTGATTTCTGGCTGCCTAATCTGTGGGGTATCTTCAAGTGAATGATAACAGTCTCTTATCAAAAAAAAAAGATGTGACTATTCAATACAAATAATCTTTGCCATCCCGTCTAAAAAAACAGCTGACCTTTGAGCATACAAAGCTGAATTTAGAGCACTTTTACTTTTGATTTTTTTAACCTAAGATAAACACAAAATCAGTGATACATCATCCATGAGGCACAAACTGAGAAAGTACCATGGAACTGAACACAAATTATCAGCAAGGAAAGAATTTTAGTTGTAGTGATTATATGAACTGTCCACATAGCACCGTGGGAACAAATTTGAATATCATTGTGAGGGAAGGGAGAGAAGAAAAAGCCAAGGGTAGTTGGAAGTTGTAATAAAAATCATGTTATAAATGTATGAAAGTAAAAAAAAATGAAACTGATAATTTTATATAATAAATATACACTAATAATAAAAATATATCCTTTTAAAAATATTGTAATAATTTGCTACAAAAGCATATCTGGGAAAACCAAAAAGAGGCCAATATCAATATGTAAAATGTCTACTAATACATACGAACTACATAAATTCTGCGTTTATTGATTTATGGGCATATTTGTACACTCATATATACTAATATATGCATACATATATCTGTGTATGTATTAATAATAGTTCTTTTATTGATACAGCCCTATAAGTTTTAGGCTAAATTTTTCCTTGTACATTTCTGTTTTACAAATATGTAGAAATATGTAGTTAATATATATTGATAATAAGATGAATAGTGGCTACATATGTTGAATTCATACATCTGACATGCTATGATCAATTTACATACACACATCACTTAAACTTTAAAAAATGACAATAAAGTTGGAACTATGATTTATCTTCATTTTATAGATGAGATTTGCACAGCTGGAAAAATGGTATGGTTAACCGGTGGTAAAGCCCAGTCATTAGTCTGGGCCTGTTTTACTCTGTATTTGCTTCCTTTCGACTTTGCCATCAAATTACACAACTGATATGAAAGGACACTAGATAAACCACAGATCAGAAATGGTTCAATAATGGTCTATGTGTTCAGGAGTTTCATTCTCACAAGGTGAGATAAAAATGGAGGTATGTTCTTCATTTTAAGGCAGATCTATAAAGAGGCAAAGACGATGAAGAGACAGTGGCTGCACTATTGCTTTATTCCCCCTACAAAATAGTTATAAATCATGGTAGAATAAATGAAGACAAGTGATCTAGGTATAGACTGGAGACTGTACTGACAGCACAATTGTCAATGGAAGGTCAATAATTTATGAAAACTCCACTTGCCTATAGATTCAACTTAGAGCTTCCTATACTGGCCTGTAGCCCAGATCATCCCAAAATTACTTTAAAGGCCTTTTCTATAGATGCTCCAAAAAGTTAAAATCTTAATCCTATTAGATATACAAGAAACTACTTATGTCCTCCAAATCACAATGTTCATGAAAAGCAGCAGTGGATTACAAACAGCAAGACACTGACAGTTAAAGAAAGCATATCATGAAAAGTCAAAAGGTCTTGAACCCTAACCAAAAAACCTATAGGAAATGAAGAAATCTTGTAGCAAAAGAGTTAGCCTTCCCCAGAGAAGAGCACGTCAAACACACCTACCTACAAGTAGCATTATATGGACTGAACTGGTTATAATTTAGGATATATATATATATATATATATATATATATATATATATATATATATATATGCAATAACAGTTACTTGGAAAAGAAAGAGTCCATGAATTTAAAGGAGAGGGGGGAAGGGTATATGGGAGGATTTGAAGGTAGAAAAGGGAAGGGAGAAATATTGTAATTAAGTTATAATCTCAAAATATTTTTAAAGTATACATTTAAAAATAAAGTAAAGAAAGAAAGTCCATTGGGACTGAAGAACCAGAGCCACCAAGCAGGCAGAACTATTTAGGCAGAATAGTTGGACAAGACATAGGACCATGTAATCCCTCCTTGTTTCAGCAGTCCCTAATGACATAGTGTCAAGTGCAGTATAGTATAGTTCAAGACAATACCATACAGAAGAGAAACGTTAGAACAAGAAAGGATTGCAGAAGTCATTGGTGGTCACTTAGCGCACTCCTCATTTTATAAGTACCATGATGAAAGCACACAGCTATTGTCCCTCATAAATACAGTCTTGAATCACTGAGAAGAAAAACTGGTGAAGTCAGATATTATGCTTTTGAAGTCACAAAAATAAAAATAAGTGTAATGGCATTTACACACTCAAGCTTCTGGTTTCTGAGAAACAGTCCTTTCTGAAATATTTCGTTCTCTGATGAGGTCAGCCATATGAGTCCCTGTGGTAAGACCTTGGAATTATATTAGTGGATGACATTCAGCTTTTTCAAAACCTGCTATCTCTTCTCAGCTTCACACTTCTATGAAATTCCCAGGATGCATAGTTGATACTATTTCCCTCATTTCATATATTTGTCTCAGCAATGGTTAAGTTTACCAGGGCTACCATGAATATTTGGGTCTCATAGTGGATGACTTTGGTATTTTCTTCTGTGTTTTACTGTCTGACAGCTTCTTTTGAGGAAGCGAATACTGGAAGTGAAATTGGTAACTGAGAACAGCTGGCTATGCAACATCATTTATGCATTAATTTGACAAATATTCATTAAGAATTTGAACCAGATATTGCCATAAAAGTACTGTATGGGACATATCAAATCACAGTTTTAGCTGACAACCATTATATTCTCATATGTCCATGGTGAAATGAGGGTCAGCTAATTAAAGATAGACTCAGCTAAGCAACTCTGCTGATCCCACGGGAGGGAGACCAATCTGCTCTAGCTTAGTCCTGCTCCCTATGTCTCTCATTCTTCTCTTAAGACTAGAAAGTGTACCAGATATAGAAAGACAGACATCATTGGTTTTCTCCATATGTGCAATTTAGACACGTATGTGTGTGTATGTGTGTCTCTATGCGTGTGACATAAAAATGGAAAGTGCAATGTCAAAGAAAGAGGCCTAACACTAAAGGGATAGGGATCAGGAACCAAGAGAGGGGATTTGACATGAAGCAGGCTGCTTAGGGGAGAAAGGAAAATAGTAGAAATGGGGAATAGGGAGATAGGGAGAGTAAAAAGTATAATAATTTGTGCATGAATTTTTTTTTAGTGAAACCATTACAAAAAAGAAAAACCATAATATGACTCTTGTACCTCTCTCATAGCCATTGCTGAGGGAAAAACTGACAAATTCTATTTGCAAGCACCTTTTGACCTTCCAGGCTGCCTTCCAAGCCTTGGATCACTTTGGCCATAGCAAGTTGCATGGACAATTCACAAAGGAAAGAAAGAAAGATCTTGCCTTTTTAATGGTATAAACTGCACAGTCCGTTGGCAAAGGATGTGGGCAAAGAATGGACCTAAGAATGCAATTTACAACTCCTACAATATTCCAGGTGCTAGGGACACACTGCCAAACATGACAGACATTGACCCCTTGGAGTTTACAGTGAAAACTGATAAAATTAGTCATGAATTCCATTGCATCCTCCTACAATTACAATCAAAAGGTACTAATGAAGGTAAATCTACTGTGCCTTCCATACATTTCTGGGAAGAGTATATTCTTTGAGGGATGATTTTGAACTCTATTAGCAAGATGATCTGATATGATATAGTAGTTCAAGCGAATCATTGTTTTCATTTAAAGAACCAAAAGAATAGCACTCTGCACTCCTCTGGGTATTTGTCAGCATAAGACTCAGAAAGTTCTCATCTAAGAAGCAAAGGTGTTCATTCCACAGTTCTATCCCTTACAAGTGTGTTGCTATCAGTCCTGTTGGCATTGAAGTAGTCTCTACTCAATTAAAAAATTTTGCTGAGACGCATCTATGTACCGGGCTTTTTAAGGGAATCTCCATCTAAGACTCATCAACTTCTCTTGATAATCTTGTGAGAAAAATTAATACAAGATTTATCCCATATTCAACAAGTGATTATTAAAGAACTAATTAATATGCCAGGCACTGAGTCTGCCAGATAGGAAATATATGTATTTCTAGCCCTCCAAAGCTCACATTCTATTATAAGAGACAGACTTGTAAACAATACAATTAAAATATAATGAGATAAGTGCCTTTACAGGAGACAGTATACTTTAAAACATTATGCAAATGTAACATATTATAATTAAGCAGAGCTGTAGGTCTCAAAGACCTCATCCTGTTTTCAGAAGTGCCTAATTTATCTAGAAGGAAATCTGTGGTGCTGAGACAATTTGAAGTGGAGGGAGGAATACCCTGATTCCAAAACCATATGCCATCGCTGTTCCCACTTTCTGAGAAAATATGATTAAAAAGAAAGAAATAATGTAAGCCAGCCCAGCTGATAAACGACAATCTTTGAAGATTCAAGGGAAGACTCAAGAAGTACATAGGCCCAGTACAAGGATAGGAAAAGAAGAAAAATATAGAAAACCGAGGTATTGAAGGGACCCAAAGCATTAACCTAAAAACTTGAACATGAAGCACACAGTGATCTTCTCTGGACATTTCCTCTAATTTATTTGATAGGAAATAAACATCTGTGAATTCTCGTCACAAACAAGAATTTATTTATTAGCTCTGGCCCTTACAAATAATTGTTTACACAAACAACATACCTAAATGTTTCTGTCCTTCTTACTTTCTTTCATTCTGCCCATAAATGATTTGTAAAATCAAGCATGCTGGTTGCTAGAAGGGACATGATGATATCAGCTACTGAATCAGCTTATCTTAACCCGAAACTTTCACTGACAGATATAAAATGGTTTTAATAAAGCAATACTCTCAGACATGAAAGGAGTTATTTATCACAAATCATAAACACCTAGAAGCCCAATCACTGATGATTAGAGACGCTACTGAGAATACCAATGCCACAATCTCAGTCATTAAATGACTTTGCCAAAATCATGAAACTTTTTTAATTCCATGAAAAATGAATGTCTCTAACAATAACATGTATAATTAAGCAAATATTGCTATGCAGTTGGAAAAATTCATTGTCATCTGCATCAACCTCAAAGATAAATTTATATATAGAGATCAAAGAGAGAGCCTTACAGCCTGTTGATTAACTTAACAGTGAATGAGAAGTTTAAGAGCTTATTAAATTCCTCAAAAGAATAGGAATAAAAATGTTTTGACTTGTAAATAGTCATGTACTGTATAAGAAATTGTGAAGGAGATATTGTTATCTAGTGCTTGAGTTGAACTCTGCGCCTATGATCACTTTCATTCTTTGTCTTTCTCAAGCTTCAATATTCTTAAACCTTGCTTCAATTCATGATATAAAGCCAAATGAAAATTATATTATTAACATATGAAAGGTCTTCCAGGAGTACAGGAGCAGAAACATTAAGGAGAATTTCCCTCAAGTCCCCCTTAGTCTTTATCCTTCCAACAACTATGTAGTCAATTCTTACATTAAATCCCTCTCATTTAAATTCCTAGTGTATTCTCTCCTCCACCCCTTCCTGATTCCCCCTGTTCCCATGCCCACCCTCCAAGGTCGACCTAAGAGATCTCTTCTATTTCCCCTTCCCAGGGAAAGTCAAGTGTCCCTCCTTGAGCCCTCTTTGTTACCTAGCCTCCCTGGGTCTGTGGATTGTAATAGCATGGTTATCCTTTACTTTACAGCTAGTATACACTTATAAGCGAATACATGCCATGTTGGTTTTTCTGGGTCTGGGTTACCTCACTCAGGCTTTTAGGACCTTAGTCTTACTGAAAATTGATATGCCACGTTTTGTTGATATCCATGGAAGGCCTGCCCTTTTCTGAATAGAAACAGAAGAAGGGTAGATTTTTTTTGAGGGGGGAGGGCAGGACTGGGAAGAGAAGAGGGAGGGGAAACTATGGTTGGAATGTAAAACAAATCAATATTTTAAAAATTCCTAGTGTAGTTTATCTTCCCTTAATGAAATTCTGACATACATTTCACAGAAGTGGTGATTTTCTAAAGAAAGTGACTGGATTTTTCCATTACTACTGAAATACTGGAGAGGGGAACAATATGTTAATTTTAGAAGCTGTAGAGGCAATTCTGGTAATATTGCAGTCCCTCACTCTTATGTGATTCTTTCAAAGACATACTGTTTTCATCTTTCTCCACTAGAAAATACGGCATTCTGCAAGGAGTTTCTTTACTTGCTAACTCCAATGTTAAGTGCACCTGTAGTGGGTAGCCATCCCAGCATTGGCCTGGAAGTTTCAACCCCCAATGAGGCTTCAGTAATGATCACGCCCACAAGGCGGGGCAGAGGAAGGAGCGGAGGACCGAGGAGCAGGAGGAGGTGCTCTCTTAGTTCCGGGACGCGGGACACTAGAGGTGGACCGAGCAGAGTTCTCCAGAGAACACCGCCGAACTACCCTATACCTTTGCCTGCAACCTACCCCTTCATTTGTAAGTTACCCCACAAAATAAACCTCCCTTTTAACTACGTGGAGTGGCCTTAATAATTTCACCAATATGCACCTATTGCACATGTGTTTACAGTAGTAATTTGTGACAATACTAGGCCAAATATGACCATATTTCTTAACCATTTCTTCAAAAGTTGCCCAACCTGGCACTAAAAGAGGGAAATGCACCAGAATTCCCATGTCCTTCTCCAGAGCCTAACCTAGTGAACCTCCCTAATCACCCCATTCACTCCTTCTCCACAACCCTCAAGATCTAGTCCAGGTCCAACAACCAGGGTCCAAGCCTGGTCAGGCCACCCAAGCCTGTACTGCAGCAAACCTCTAAGCTTCAGCCGCAACTTGCTCTACTTGCAACCACCCACAGTTCCATTCTGTGCCAACTACAAATACCTCACCCACCCAAACTTCCAGTGTCCTCTTCCAAGGTCTAGTTTGGTGAGTCTCCCTGACCTTCCCATCCACACCTACTGCCAACCTGCCAGATCTTGTGTAGTTCCCTCATTTAGTGCCCTGCCATAGTCTGACCTCACTTGCCTGCTCCTCAGAAAGTATCTAGGCATTGGCAAAGACCCTCTTTATATATCTCCTAGCCCAAAAGACCCTCCCATGCCATATCCAACCATTCCATCCAGCCACACCTACCCCTGCACTCGAGGCTTGAATGAGGAATAGCATTCTATATACTAGCCTAGTCTCCAATATTCACCTAAATTCATTCCACCTAAGCCATTTCCAACTTCTAGGTCCCACCTGATTGAAAAGTCTTTCTGCTTCTCCAACCTGCTCCATCCATAACAAATTCAGAACTAACAAAAGAAGTCCATGTGCCAAGATCTCAAACAAAAATGTAAACAATTTGAAAAACCAAGCTAGTATATTCTTTCCAAATCCTACCAATACAAGACACACATAGAACACCAAATGGGCAAGACTAGAAAAGAAAATACCCACAACATAGCATAGTTGAAATACTAAGTATACAAAACAAAGGAAGTGTATTGAAAGCACCAAGAGAAAAAACACAAGACAGATATAAAGCAATATCCACCAGAATAACAGTTAATTTTTCAAAGAACACTTTAAAAGCCAGAAGAGCCTGGAGCAATGACTTCCAACTTGTAAGACTATGATGGCCATCCTAGACTTATATACTCAGTAAAACTATCTGCCGTCCTTAAGGGAGAATTTTCTAAAACATAAATACCCCCCACCCAATTTTATTTTCAACAAACAAAACCTTAAAAATGTACAGCAAGTATTATTACCGACTGAAGAGAAAAGTGAGCACAGCAGAGTGAATGTGCGAAGAAATATGAAGCCATGATTATTAAAACACAAAATATCACTGAGAACAAAAACATCATCAAAATTAAAAAACAAAATGAACATTATTAACACACATAATTCAATAATAACTTTAAACACCAGTGCCTTGAATTCTCCAATCAAAATACACAGGCTGACCCAAAGGATCAAGAAACAAAATTCATCTATCAGTTTGTCTACAAGAAGCTCATCTCAGATTTAAAGATAGGTACCAACTTATAGTAAAAGAATAGGAAAAATTACTCCAATCAGATAGGACAAGGAAGCAAGTAGGCATTCCTAGCCTAATATCTAACCAAATAGACTTCAAACTAAAACTAGTCAGAAGAGATAAAGAGGTACACTTCATTCTATTCAAGAATAGTATTCATGTCTATTCAAGACATTACTATCTTTAACATACCAGTACTAAATTCTGGGGCACCTGATTTCATAAGAATTCTACTACTAGATTTAAGTACACAGATTAACATCAACCCATTAAGAATAAGTTATTTCAATACCCTACTTAATCCAATCATCAGGTTATCTGGACAAAATGTAATCAGAGAAATATCAGAATTAAATGACATCATAAATCAAATGGAATTAACATACATCTAAATAATATTCTACACAGAGATGAAAGAACACACATTCAATCAGCAGCATATGGAATCTTTTTTTCTAAAACATACTACATCCTAGAACACAAACCACATCTTTACAAATTCAAAGAGATTGAAATGATTCCTCATATCTTCTCTGAAAACAATGCAAAGAAAAAAAACTTAGTAAATATATAAATGCATGGAGATTAAACACCTCCTTACTGATAGATGAATGGGTCAAAGAAGAATCAAGAAAAAATTTTTAAAAATTTCCTGAAACTAAATGAAAATAGCAAAACCACTGGAACACATTGAAAGCAGTCCTATGAGGGCAATTCATAACTGTAAGTGCTTGCATTAATAAAACAGAAGGGGTACAAGTAAGTAGCTTAGCAAAGCAACTCAAAAAGTTGGAAAACAACAAATCCAAACCCAGCCTATGGAAAGAAATAATAAAAATCAGAGAAGAAATCAACAAAATTTTAACAAAAAATACAAAGAATCAATAAATCTGAGAGCTTTTTGATTAAGAAGGTAAACAAGATTGACAAACTCCTGGACCAACTAACCAAAATAAAGAAAGAGAAGACCCAAATTAACATAAAATTAACAGAATCAGAAATGAAACAAAATTTAACCAATAAGAAATCAACAACTTAAACAGATTCATAACAAATCAGGAAACTTAACAAAACACCTTCCAGCATAAACCAAAAAACGCTAAGGCCAGATAGCTTCACAGGAGAATTCCCCCAGAATTTCAAAGATTTAAAGTCAACCCTTCTTAAACTATTGAAAAGAAATCAGAAGCTGAAGGAGCACACCAAACTCCTTCTACCAATCCAGTATCATTCTAATTCCCAAACCAGATAAAGACACAACAAAAAAAAATAAAATTAAAGGCCAATACCTCTGATGAACATATACTCAGAAACACACAAAAGTACCTGCAAACAGAATACAAATATACATGAAAATGATTATATACCATGACTAAGTTGGCTTTATCCCTGAAATGCAGGAGTGGTTCAACATGTACAAGTCAATAAATGTAATAAACTACATGATTAGACTTAAAGAAAAAAATCACATGATCATCTCAATAGATGCAAAGAAATGTCTTTGACAAAATCCAATATGCCTTCATGAGAAAAGTTCTAGAGAATGTAGCCTGACGGGAATTCATCCCAACACAATAAAAGCTACCCACAATACAAGTAACCCACAGCCAACATCATCCTAAATGGAGAAAAGCTTGATTCAATCCAACTGAAGTCAGGAAGGAGTCATGAATGTCCACTGTCCCCACTCCTTTTCAGCAATGTGCTTGAAGTACTAACTGGAACAATAAGAGAAGAAAGGAAATCAAAAGAATTCAGATAGGGAAAGAAGAATGCACACTATCCTTATTTGTGGATGACATTATACTAGATATTAGAAATCTCAAAAAATCTCCTAGAAAACTTTTGAAATGATAAACAAACTCAGCAATGTGGCAGTATACAGAATCAATCCACTTGCACAAATCAATATTTCTTTTATAAAACAGCAACAAGCATACAGAGGAGACTCACAAATACACTCCCAATAGCCTCAAAGAAAGTAAAATATCTAGGAATAGGCCTAACTGAAGAAGTGAAAACTTGAAATCTCTGAAGAGATAAAGAAGTACATTAGAATATGGAAAAATATTCCATGCTCATAGATTGTCAGAGTTAACAGTACAAAAATGACCATTGTAGCAACAGCTATCTATACATCAAATGTACTCTCAATCAAATTCCCTATATCATTCTTCACAGAAAGAGAAAAATCAATCATGAAATTCATGAAGAACCACAAATGACCCAAGATAGCCAAAACAATTTTGAGCAAAAAGAACAATGCTGAAAAGGTTACAATTCCAGATCTTAAGCTATGTTAGAGAGTACTAAAAGAATTACATTAGAGTCATAGTAATATAATAGATTGCTAGCACAAAAACAGTCACATATACCAACAGAATAAAATTGAAGACCTAATCATGAGTACATATAACTTCAGTCACTTAGTAGTTGACAAAGTTGCAAAATATATTAACTGTAGAAGAGACACTATCTTCAAAACGGAGCTTGGAAAACTGGATGTCCACACTCAGAACGGAATTTAACCTGTATCTATCACTTTGCACAAAAACCAATTACAAATGGATCAAAGACCTCAACATGAATACTGATACACTGAAACTAATAGAAGAAAAATAGGCAATAACCTATATGATAAAGGTGTAGGAATGGGAGAGAATCTTTGCCAGCTATTCATCTGACAGAAGATTAAAATTCAGAATATTTAAAGTACTCAAAAAAATGAATGGTCCACTCAATGGGGGATATTGGATCTAAACAGAGTTCTTAAAATAAGGAGTAAAAATTGTGGCTAAGAAATATTTCAAAAGATGTTCATGTTCCCTAGCAATTAAGGAAATGCAAATCAAATCAAATTGACTGTGATTCCAACTTCCCCTGTCACAATGGCAAAAATCATTGGAACAACTGAAAACAAATTCTGGAGGGGATGCACAGAAACGTGAACTCTTTCTGTATGTTGGTTGGATTACAAAGTGGTACAGCCATTATGGAAATCAGTGTGAAGAATTCTCAATAAGCTAAAATAAATTTATCATGTGACCCAGATATAGCACTCTTGGCTTATGCCCAAAGACTCAACATCCATACTTGTTCAGCCATGTTCATTGCTGCTCTATTCACAATAGCTAGGAAATGGGAACAACCTATGTGTCCTTCAGTCAATATATGGATAATGAAAATGGTGTACATATACACAATGAAATGTTATACAACTGTAATGAAAAATGAAATCAGGAGGTTTTCACGTAAATGGATGGAACTAGAATATATATTATTGACTGAGTTAACCCAGACTCAGAAAGGAAAACATTGCATGTTCTCTCTTATAGGAGGCTCCTAACTCCAAATTGTCAGACGTGAGTATAAATCCTGGAATAACTTCAGAAGCCAGCAAAGTAAAACTGGATCATTGCCAGGATAGGGGGCTGGGGAGAGAGAAGAATAACAGAGTATAAATTATCTGATAAGGGAGATGGGAAAGGGGGTGCTATTTTAGGAGTGAAGTAATACAGAAGAAGATGGGAGGAGGGTAAAGAGGAATAGCAGGATACACATGAAAATGGGGAAACTTGTGTATGGGGGGGCATAAATATAGAAGAAAGAAGGAGGATGGCTGTAGCTAAATTTTTCCTGGTCCCGCCAAGCTCCCACCGCCCTGCGGTCTTACAGCCACTCAGACCCAAATGAACATACAGAGATTTATATTAATTATGAACTATATGGCCTAATGGCTCAGGCTTCTTGCTAGCTAGCTCTTACATCTTAAATTAACCCATTTCTATAAATCTATACTTTGCCACATGGCTCATGGCTTACTGGTATCTTTTCATCTTGCTTTTCATGGCAGCAGCTGGCAGCATCTCTTCTGTTCTGCCTTTCTCTTTCCTCATTTCCAGTCAGAATGTCCCACCAAACCCTGTTCTGCCTCACCATTGGCCAAACAGCTATATTTATCAACCAATCAGAGCAAAACATGTTCACAATATACAGAACGACATCACCCATCAGATGGCAAAATAGTAAGAATGTCTAAAATAATCATAAGAAATCACACTATTAATTATTTATTTTTACAACATCTGTTATAGACATTATTCTGTATATCAATATACATATACAATTTAAATGAGGGTTTTTTCATCAGACTGACAATGTTAACTCCAAGAGCCAAAGATCACATGACAAAAACCCCAGTAGCAGACATGACAAATCCTCTTCTGAGTTGTCCATAGATGTTGAAGAGACTCCCAAAACATACAGTCTATTGCTGTTGCCATTGATACTCCCAGAGGTGCAAAGTAAGTCTCTGTTGATGACGACACCATGCACTTCAGAAACAAGGCCTAGAGGCCTTGAGCTGAAACTGGCCCAAATCCCTCCTCCCTGAGGACTAGCTTTCATGGTAACAGAAGGCACCATGCATACTTCCAAAGGAGAAAAGCAAATAACAGTCCTACCTAGCTTTAATAACTATAAAGCACAACAGCAAGCAGCATGGCATAGTAACTCTAAAAGTGCAGTAGAGGCACACATACCTTGATGGAAACCAAACAGCTCTCTGGTTGGACTTAAAACCTATTTAACAAGAGGGAAAATGTGCCTGATATTGGAAACATAGCTGAATACTCGGTGATAGTGAAACCATGGATCTCAGAGGAGAACCTACAACTACTACTTTACTAAAGAAGCAAAATCCCTAATAACAATCTAAAAACATTTGTTTTTATACCTACAAATAAGTGTTATCCTCACATCTCATCAAGGAAGATGGAAACCACTATAGAAAACCAAAATCAATCAAAATGCAGAGTTGTGGAGCCCAATCCCAGTGGACACATCTACAAAACACTCTTGCACCTAATGCTTAGGTAATATTGCAGAAGAAGAGCTGGTTAAAGCCAGAGAATTGGGGAGTTTGCTGTGAGATTGTGTCTCCTAGGAATGTCAGAAGATACACCCATAAAACCTCACCAATAAGACTGCCTAATAATGAGCTAAACAAGGACAGGGGAAGCCCACTAGGCCTCAATCCTACACAAAGAACTATAGTCAACGATGGAATCCTGAGAGTAGAGGTAGTCTTCTCCCAGGGAAGAGCATACCAATTGGTTATCCAATACCAAATTATCAGTCCTGAAAACATACACACAAGCAACATTATATAGACCAAGCAAGTTATATTTAAGAATATTTATGTATATCCATATATGCATACAAAACAATGAAAAAGAGGCCATTAATTTGAAAGAGAGTAAGGAGGGCTATATGGGAGGGCTTGTTGGGAGGAAAGGGAAGGGATAAATGTAATTATATTACAGTATATAAAATATATGAAAAATTTAAAAATAAATTTAAATAATTCCTTCAGAAGGGAGCACCAAAGTTATTAGCCCCTGTGGCCATTAGAAAATACACATACCTATACTCAAGGACATGGACAATCCCACAGAGATAGTGAAGCAGCACTGTAGTCCCTGGCTTAGGTATGGTTTCCAAGCACTTGATATTGAACAACTTTATCAATAACTGCACTTTAAAAGACAGGACTGTTGGGCTGAGGAGATGGCTCCTGTGCATGGGTTGAGATTTCCAGCATCCAGATAAAAACAATATCAGCCATGACAACATACCCACTAATAACCCCAACACTGGGTAACTGAGAAAGGTCATTAGCCAAACAAGCTGCAAGATACCTCTGGCTTCTGCATGCATGTGCACATACACACACACAACAGACACACACACACACACACACACACACACACACACACACACACACACATACACACACACATACATGAATACAACACACATGAAAGAAAGATACAGGGACCTGTCCTTAGTGCATGAGCTGGCTGTTTGGATCCTGGGGCCTATGCAGGGACACTTTGTTCAGCCTGGGTAAAGGGAGGAGGGGACTGGACCTGCCTCAACTGAATCTACCAGACTGAGCTGAATCCCCAGGGGAGTCCTTGCCCTGGAGGAGATGGGAATGGGGGGCGGATGGGCTGAGGAGAGGGTGGGGGGGCAGGAGGAGGGAGGACAGGGGAATCCGTGGCTGATATGTAAAATTAAATTTAATTGTAAAATAAATAAACAATAAAAAGGAAAGATACTTTGAAATAAAAAGAAAGCAGCTCTGGACACACTCCTTCTCAACATAGATCATTGGTAAGAAATGAGTTCATGCTTTTTAAAACCATTTAGAAAATTAGAAACACTTTCATATTGGTTTTTACACATGGATTCCATAATTATGTTTTTACATCTGTAGGGTATCTTTATTTCTCTAGTGTGTTAGCTGTACTGTATTTTGATTAAATATTAACCAACGAATATTTCAAGAAATGTAGGGAGATGGTCCCCTAAGCAAGTATCTTTAGTTTTTTTTTTAAGAGTTCACTTTTAAAAATTATTAATATAATAAATAAAGGTAAGCACTGGAAAACTAAGCTTGGGCAGGTATGGAGTGCAGCATTTACTTCCCTTTCTGAGCATCACTAAGCCCCTCATGCCCAGAGCTAATATGACCTCAAGAAAATGAAGCCAGTTTTTAGCTCAGTGATTTACAGGCAGTGAGGAGAGTTGGGAATAAATGCTAATAATGGTTTTCAGTCAAAGCAAAGCAAAATGCAAGCCAGCCAAAGCAAATATTTTCTTTCTTATGCTTCCAGTTGACATTTGTGTGGCAAGATAAGGCCTATCATGATAAATAATTTTTTGAATTAACAGCCCTTGCATTAGTTTACCTTTTAGTGGGGAAAAACCCATGAAATCATATAAAGGAAATGGAGCATAAGACAAATGTTTCACAGTGGTTCTCTTTTATTTACCAATTCCTCAGGCAGGCTGTTGACTCATCTTAAATGTTGTTCTTTCCCACCCCACCTGGCCTCCACTGTACACAGCACACAACCTTGTCACACATCTAAAGCTCTGTATCTTTGCACTTGCTCCATTATTTACCACTATTTTCAACTCTAATTTGTCATAGGCCTTTTGAGTAGGTTTGACACCATAACCCCTAATTTATAGGGCAATTTATATTTATTGTAACCAGTATTCAGTTCTATCAAAAAATGGAAATTGGGGGATATATGTGTCAGGCATGTATATGTGCATGTGTACATGTGTGGTTTAATAGGAACTGAACCCAGGGCCTCATAGGCAAACACTCTACCACCACACAGTTGAAATTTGTTAGTCTAAATCTTCTCATATTTGCATTGTCAATGATTGTTTGGTGACATCTTTAACATGTGTTAAACCTGTTTCCAAAACACTGAAAGTTTCTAAGTAGACTAGAAAGGGGCCTAATTTGACTAATATAACCTAACAGTTTGCATACAGAGTGAAGTCCTTAATCTATCTACTTATTTGTACTTGAATATATCTGCATATGTACTAGGAATTCATTATGTAATTCTTATAGATCTTTCTTAATTATTATGAATTCAGATTGCAAGCCTCCAACGAAGTATCAACCTTTAGATGTTGTTTCCAGGGTTCGTTCTCTCTCTCTCTCTCTCTCTCTCTCTCTCTCTCTCTCTCTCTCTCTCTCTCTCACACACACACACACACACACACACACACACACACACACAGACACACACAGAGGGGGGCAGGCAGGTAGACAGACAGACAGACCTTTGGTAAAGCAGATGTTGATACCCAACCCATATCCTTTGCCACAGAGTGTTCTCTAATATGCCTATGGCTTTCTAGGAAAATATCTGTGGCTTTCTCCCTAGGGGCTCTTTCTGGGCCCCAGAACTTTCTCTATGTACACAGGGAGCAGCTAGAAGGGACAATAGTTAAAATATATCTCCCTCAGTGACTATGAGCCAATTAAGAATACTATAATGGCCAATACTATCAATTCAATAGCATCTGGAATCATCTAGAAGACAAATTTCTGAGCATGTATGTAAAAGAATTTCTCTGTTAGTTTTATTGAGATGCGATGAGAAAATTTACCCTCCTTAACAATGGACATCACCATTCCAGGGTTGGATCCAAGACTGGAGAAAATGACAGAAAGAGCTGAGTATCAGCATATCTTCCACCCTGCCCCTCCCCAATGCCTCTCTATCTCTCCCTCCTCTTTCTCTCTACCCTTCTATCTATGGATGCAATGTGATCAGCTGACTCAAGCTTCTGTCATCTTGTCTTTCTGAAGTAATGGAGTACACCTTCAGACTGTGGGCCAAAATAAAGTCTTCCTTCCTTAAGTTGCTCTAGTAAGTATTTTGTTGAATCAATGAGAAAAGTAACTAATGAAGATACACTCCCAGCTTCCTGACTTCTGGTTGGGACAATTCTGAGGCTGGTTGTGCAAAATCTCTTAGTGACTTATATCAGGATTTAATCTCACACAAAAAGAAACCCTATAATTAATGTTCCCACATTAGTTACCTTCCCTTCCTTATATTGCTTTCTATCTAACTTTCCAAAGATTCTTAGAATCAGTTCCTAAATAAACAACTGGCATTCAATTATTTTGAGGTTGGTTTTTATACTGCTAGGGATACAATCCAGGGCCTGGTTGTTTCTAGGCTAATGCTCTACCACTGAGCTACACCACTATTCCTTCCGGCATCCCATTTTTATCTTAAGATCACCATATGAGGCGCCCATCCAAAACTACCAAGAAACATTTCAGTGCTGTACATAGGCTTTTTCCACCCATAAACTGACCCGATGAAAATGTCTCATTTAGGGAATGGAGAAATAAAATGATCTTGGATGTTTGTTAAATATACTACCATTTCCCCTGTAGGAAACATTGGCAGGTGACAAGATCTACTATTATATTATTAATAATAAAAATACACTTTTGGTCCACAGGCCAGTTAAACATTTTAATGAGGAAACACACTGAATAAAGTGGAACCTGGGTCAGATGTCATGAACTTCCTCTGTCTCCAACCCAGACATTGGTAATACTCCCTGGACAACTGATCCCAGCTCCTAGTTCATGTAACAACTGGTAACCAAAAGTTTTAACTGGAACTTAGGGATCTCTTAGGAATAACAGCCCAAGATTCTAACCTTTCCTATGTAGGTCTCAACCATTTTAAAGTTAGTACTAGATATATAGAAGGCAAAGTAAGGTTATGAGTTAGTAGAAAGTGATTCCTTGACTAACTTCAGCACTCAGGACTCAGCTCTGGGAAGCTGATATTATAATCTGTTTCTTCTCTAGGTCCCTTCTGACTAAATCTTAACTGAAAGAACAACTTCTATTACAGTCCTTCATCAAATATGATGCTGAGTGTTAAACACTCAGGACTCAATGACTAATAAAATAGACCTTTCTCCTCTGCCTTTTGCAAATGTATAGTGGAATGCACAAAGACAGACACCAAAGCAGGCAAACTGGTAAGTGCCATCAAAGTCAGGGAATAGAAGAATCCAAATAACGCCTGGATCCGTCCAGTTCTCGGTACACAGGACATACACAGGGAGCAGGCTAGAAGAAATAGCATATGTCAAGTTATGAATGATAATTATTCAAGGAACAAAAAGGAGGTCAATGTGGATGAAATTGGGAGGAGAGAGCCCAAGAACTTAGAACCGTGACACATACTAATTATCCTACTGAGGGACTCTTTGGAATAGTCCTCAGTTCCTCAAATGAAAACTCTAGCTTGAGATAAATCTCTACGTGTCTTTAGACATACTACTGCCTTCTTGATGACCACTAATTAATTAAAACTAACCAGTAATTTAACAGCTATTCATTAGAAATTCTAGTTCTAAACTACCCCCATCTAGAACAATTAAATCAGTAACAGTAGGAACTGTGGTCTGGGCCTGAATGTAATTTTAGTGTTTCATGGTTGTTCGCATGTATATCCAGCTTTGCGAAGCAGGACATTGCACATGATTTAGTTCGTTAATGAACAACTAGCCAGTCTGCCACTAAGCCAGGGCTCATATGGAGTGTGAAATAGATGAAATGAACTGTGGGTGGGTGGGTTCAGTGAGAGCTTAGTCAGGGTAGGCATTCTAGTTCTTTGTGTTCCTTGATCTCCAATATCGCAGAGATAAATCCTTCCATCTCATCTGAAAAAGGAAAAACAATCACGATTCAGAGAATCATATTTCACAGATCATAAAAGTAGAATCAGGACTGTGTGTACCAAACCCTACCCTCTTTGTACCACTGGACTACTCTCTAAGGGAGAGGTGCTCAGCTGCAGCCCTTAAGAAACTAAAAAGGAAATTTAGACAGTTAAAAGACAGTGGAATAGAGAAGAGTCACATGGGGAAAGTATCAGAGGATGCAGGCACATTCCATCCCTCACCATTTTTCCATGGGCAGTGTTATCAAGCACAGTGGACACCAATAGCCATTCTTCACTCAAAAACTTCTCCTTGGCCTTTCTGTGGAGAATTTTTAATGTCTTTTTGTCCTCTCATACTACACATCTAATTCATTAAAATAAACAGTATTGAATGTGTATGCTCAATAACTCCAGGCTCTAGCTACAACATCTACCTATACAACTATATCCCTTCTCATGGATTAAGTGTTGTTCATGCTTCCCTCCAAAATTCCTACCTGAAAGCTCTGATTTCCAATGTGATAATATTCAGAGGTAGGGCCTCTAGGAAGGTTTTGATTAGCACATAAAGGTGGAGATCACAATGTTAGATTTGTGTATTTATAAAAAGAGAAGAGGCCCCAGGAGCATAACCTCTTTCTGTTGGGTGAGGACACAGCAAGGACACCTTGAACTGAACTTGCTATCACTTTGACCTTGCATATATGGTCTTCAGAACTATGGGAAGTAAGTGTCTGTTGTTTAACCTACCCAGTCTGACTAATACTACTGTAGTCCAAGCCTCCACAGCCCACCTGAAGTAACCCACCTCTGGACAGTCTTGCTGCACACAGCACCAAGATTGGACAGTGGGCAAGATGGCAGAGCATGTTGATGAAACAGCTTGCTCCCCTATTCAAGCCTGGAGTAACTTCCCACTTCAAGTAGACTGAATGCTGTACTATTCCTCCAAATCTTCTGAGCTTTGAGTCCACCTATTCTTCAAGTTCGGTGCTTTGCCATGCTCCTTCACTCTCCCCCATGCTGATCTTGCCTTCTTCACCATTGGCTGTCAATCCAGAGAATCCTTATTTTCCAGTCCTTCTTTCTGAGGTGCACCTACCCAGATCTTTGCATAACAACCAGTTTCTCATTTAGCTCTCAAGTGTAACTTCCCCTCCGTTGAGAGGCTTTTTCTGTCATGACTAAGGAGGACCTTTGTCCCCATCTTGCTGGTTATGAGCCAGGCATTCAATAATTATTTGGCTAGTAGTAGGTATGCTACTCAAAACTTTATAAACTCAAACTAAGCCTATGGCCAGAAAGACTGTGATTCGTCCATTGGAAATTCTATTCCCAATATTGCTTGACACACTCTTCAGCCATAAACTCACTGCTAGTTCTTATTCTTTGGTTTGCAAAATAAGAATAATGATCAGCACAGGTGATGAGGTGACCTTCTGACTAAGAGTCCAATATGGACTAGTAACTGCACAAAGACAGAGGACTTTCTGAATCCTTCCCTTGTACCTTTTTCTCTACATTTGATGCTGGCTTTTCATTTTCATGTAGCACATTGAGGTAGGAAACAAACACATTACACGGGCTGGCAGCAAATGAACATGAGAAAGTATCCCAGGCTCAGACCAGACTAAGTATTCTCGCCTCCTGCAAGATAGTAAAGTTTATTGCCATAAAAAAAATGCAAACATTGGGAGGATGGAGAGAAGCCTCAGTCAGTAAAGTGTCTGCATGTGCAAGAATGAGGAACTGAGTTTAGATTCTCAAAACACATGTGAAAAAGCTTCATGTGGTGGCACACACCTGTAGTCCCAGCACTAGGAGATAAAGAGGGACAGAAACAAGCAGATCCTTAAAAGTGCCAGCCAACCTACCTAAATCAATGAACTTCAGATTCAATTAGGCTCAAAATATAAATGTAGTGAACAATCAAGGAAAGACACCCTATGTCAAATTCAGGCCTTCCACATTCACACACACAATACTGTACATACACAAAGAGTTATCAACACCATTCTGAACTTGGCATTATCTAAGCATTAAAACAAAACCCAGTAAATGGAATGTAGCTTCTGTGTCAGATCCTCCATGAAAAGATGGATATTTCCTGGGACCAAGGCCAGATTTGCCCCCATGATTAATGTCTGGTCTTTTCCTTATCTTTCTTGATTGCACCATGGTATAGCTTTCTTTTTACCCCTCTATGATAAAAGTTTATGAGTAGAATCCAAGGAGTGTATAACTTAAGTGGGAAAGTTTTCCATTTTTATTTTCTCTGGTCTCTATCTACAATTTGGTGCTTGCTTTGCTTCAGCATAGGCAGCAAGTCGCAGCAATGTTGGTCACCATAAAATAAAAATCTCCCCATCACATTTCAGCTGTTAAAGATATGTCAAAATGAACTCCTCCTAACACTCATCACTACATCCAAATTATAACAGTTATTAGACTCAAGGCAAAATCTTGCTATGCAGCATGTAAATATAGAAGCATTTGTATTATTCTATCACAAACATGGCTTTTATAAATATTTTGATAGCTGAATTTCAATATAATTTATTTCCTTTGTTCTCCTATGTATTTTATTTTATACAGTTAAAAACAATTTCTGGGCAAGAACTCATGGGCTTCAACAGTGTTGCAAAGCTCTCCATGGCAAGAGAAAGATTCAGAAGGTATAGCATAGCTCCCACTTTATTATAATATATATATATACATATATATTAAAACACCCAGAAAAATCTCACTGATTCATCAGACAAGTTTCCAGCCTAGGGAACTTTACAAATAGGTGATATTTAATTTATCCATCTTCACAAAATGCTCCTCTGCCCTTTGTCACCATGGTTAGCAGTGTTTGTCATCCTTCAAGAGTCAATGCTACTATCTCTCTAATAAACACTCATGCCTACCTTTAATGCTTTCTGATATGCAAAAGCAGCACCGGTGAAAAATTGCTCCCTCGGGGAGAAATAATTCTTTGATTTAAAATTTCTACTTGTCAGCTTTGCCAAAAATTCTGCACACCCCAGGTCTCACCAGCAGCCATGGGTGAGAATGCATGCCCCTCCAAAAGAGCACCAGAAATTGCCCTTGGTCTTGGCTCTCCCACTCTACATCCTCCCTATATATTTTTCTTACTAATCACACTGTTCCTAGGAGAATCTCAAGCTTTGTTAGACTGGCTTCTCTTTGCATGGGCAGTAAGAAATAGGGTCTCCTTGGTATGGTATAGGCAACTTCTTTTTTCTCTTTTAGCTCTGAGGATTCGGGAAAACAATTTTACCAAGACACTAATCTGGGGATTCTGGAAAGCTAGTTTACCAGGACACTAATGGGAAAGACAGAAAACATGTACAGGTTTATGCAGGAAAAAAATGCAGAAGTCTAGCACCAAGCTTGTCTTCAAAGACAGATTTTTAAATTAAAATATAATTATATCATTTCTCCCCCTCTCTTTCCTCACTCCAATCCCTCCCAAGGCCCCTCCCTTTGCTTGCTAGCAAGTTCATGGCCAAAGGCATAGGTTTTATCCTACTTCTGTCTGGCTTCACACTGGATCATCTGGGACTGATGACTGGGTGCTCGAGCCCCTTGTTGCTTTTTTCCTCTTTGTCTGGCGGCTAGAGCATGAGAGTGGTAACTCTGAATCCTAGCCAGAGGGACCTAGCTACTGGTTACCAGAGCTACTAGGCCTGGCAGGAGTCAAGGATTGATGAGTGTTCCCTACGTGTGAGCAAAGTGAGAAGACGCCAGTGGCACAATCCCAAAGAAGGCATTGATTCTGAGAAGCAGGGGAATATATATATATATTATATATACATATATATATATATATATTATACAGTAGGGGACAGAGAAGAAATTATGGTGGAGAGTAGCTACTCCAACAATCTGAAAATGAGTATTTGTCTATCTCCCAGCTGAGTGCCCTTCTCTTTGATTCCCCCTTGAGGCTATTCCTGGCACTGCATCTATCCCTAAAACTCGACCACAAGTAATCTCAACATTCCTACAGGAGCAGAAATGCACACAGATCGACAACCTAGATCCTTCCTGATCCTCCCAGCACTTGTTTCCAACCTCCTTTCTGCTTTTCTGGGAATCAAAACAAGCATTATATTTCCCAACATCTTCTAAATTTAATTATGAATAAAGTGCAAGCACAAGGACCTGAGTTCCAATGCCCAGCACGCACCTTTGAAAAAGCCATATGTGGTGGTGTGCTCCTGTAATCCCAGCATGGTCAGATGCCTGGAGCTCCAGGACCACCCACTAAATTGATGAGCTATGGGTTCAATGAAAGAAAGGCCCTATATTAAAAAGCAAGGCAGAACTCAGTTGAGGAAGATAATTGATATCAACCACTGACCTTCACATGTACATGCATACACATACACACATACCACACACACACACACACACACACACACAAAGAGGAAATTGTGCAAAAGGAAATTTGAGGTGATTGTGAAGAAATAATTACTTTCTTATTAAGAAATAAATAGTGGGCTACTTATCATATTGATCAGTTATCAAATGGGCCAAACACATATTAGCTGCTTAATAAACACCTGCTGCATGAATACAATCTCTTATGTCCCACCCCCAAGATACCAAGCTCCTTGACATCAGGACTTTAGTCTTTTATTACTTTGCAATCACCAACTGTTATCCATAGTGAATTTATAATATTTAATGATTTGTATCAAAAATAAAATATGTTTTACTCCAGGAAATTCCACCCAGCAATCAAAAAAAATGATTTTTGTATATACATATGCAAATATATAAGCATAAAATGAAATACCCATGTATAAATACATATTATATTAAATTAAGTGGTGTCAAATAAAAGTGAGACAATTGAATAGCTTGATCTGTTTGGGAGGCTCCCAGGCTGTGGGACCAGGACCTGTCCTTAGTGCATGAGCTGGCTGTTTGGAACCTAGGGCTTACACAGGGACACTTTGCTCAGCCTGGAAGGAGGGGACTGGACCTGCCTGTACTGAATCCACCAGGTTTAAATGAGTCCCCAAGTGTGTCTTGGTCCTGGAGGACATGGGAATGGAGGGGAGGGGCTGGGGGGAAGGTGGGGGTGGGGGCAGGAGGGGGGAGGACAGGGGAACCCATGGCTGATGTATAAAATTAAAACACATTAAAAAAAAAGTTTGACCTGACAAATTTTTCTCATCAAACTTCCAGGTAGAAATTCAACCCTCTGATTGTTCCTGAATCATGCACACATACTTTCAATTATTTTCCTATGAAAATTTTGTAGAAAGAGATCATTGATAGTTAAAAGAGGTTCAGAAGAGATGGCTCAGCAGTTAAAAGCACTTTCTGCTCTTCTTGAGGGTCTGGATTCTATTCCGGCACCCACATGCAGGCCACAGTGCTCTGTATCTCCAGTCCAGGGTATATCACTCCCTCTTCTGGACTCTGCAGACACTACATAGACATGGTGTACAGATATGTTTGAAGCAGATAAAATACACATACACATAAATAAAATAAAGCAATTTTAAAAATAAAGAAAAGAAATCAGGCTGGCAAGATGGTTCAACATATTTTAACAGTATTTAACCTTCAAAATAGGTGACCTGAGTTCAATTCCTGAAGCCCCATAAAAGCAAAAGGAGATATCCAGCTAACTAACTCACAAAGCTGCCCTCTGACCCCATACATGTACCATGGCACAGGCACATGAACACATAGACAGAGACAGAGAGAGAGAGAGAGAGAGAGAGAGAGAGAGAGAGAGAGAGAATAAATAAATATTTTTTAAAAGAAGCCACTCTGAATACACTATCAGCTTAATCAGAGAAAGATGGCAAGACCTTATCACAAGTAAAGCAAATTGTCTTCTAAAGTCAGGTGCATTCTGATAAACAGATACTAAGACATTATACACAAAAAGCCTGTAGTCAGCAAGACATTGCTAGCACTGATGCTCAAGACAGGGATAAAGGAGCTAGAGAGATGGCTCAGTGATTAAGAGCATTGTCTGATCCTGCAGAGGACCTGGTTCCAGTTCTCAGCACCCATATGGTGTCACAACTGTTTGTAATTCCAGTTCTGAGAAATCTGTGGCCCTCTTCTGGCCCTTATGGGCACAGCATGCAAATGGTATACATACATACATGCAGGCAAAATACCAATACATATTAAATAAATGCACTTTTTTAAACAAGGTGAATAGGCTTGCAAGGCACAATTCATTATTTAGAACAAGAGGATGGTTATAATCCAAGTATTCAAGATATAATTAATAGGAAGACATTATTCTTCTTTCTTCCAGAAAAAAATATGGTAGCTATGTAAAACTCTCAAATACAAGCAGGAAGTCATGTAATGGATAAGATAGGGTAGAAATGACTGTAACACATGTGTGGAGATAGAGCAAATAAGCCAGAAAACTAAAGCATGTATTTCAAGCAAATTGGAAAGAATGATTTTGAAAGGGCTTCTGAAAATTCTTAGAAGTATTTGGCATACTGCCTATGTGAAAGAACAGGAAGAGGAGGAGAAGGAGGAGGAGCATAAAGAAGAAGGAGGAGGTGGAGGAAGAGGAGGAGAAGGAGGAGGGGAGGAGGAGGGGAGGAGGAGGAATGGGGGAGGAGGAAGAGGAGGGGAGAAGGAGGTAGGTAGGAGGAGGAGGGGAGGAGGAGGAGGGGAGGAGGAGGAGGAGGGGAGGAGGAGGAAAAGGAGGAAGAGATTTCATGGATGGATTGGAACCCATATAAAATATTCAAAAAGGACAATTTCCAAATTACAGTCTTCAAGCCTAGAAGAAACCTAAAACATCATGTGTGTTCATCCAGGAATGGTGGTGCACACTTGTAATTTGAGCACTCTGGAGGCTGCAAGGATGACAAGGGTGTCTGAGAGTTAGAGGCCAGCTTGTGCTTTATAATGAGACCCTGTACCTCCCACTCTTACAAGATAAGAGAGAGGTTTTTTTTTTATCACAACTCAAGTTCCTCTTTGACCCCTAAATTGTAAAGCAATTTTTAGTATCTGTCCTCCAAAATGTTAAAAGAAGCATGAATCAAAAGGCATTAAAATTTTAATAGAATTATATGTTCCTAGTATCCAGCTGACAGCAAATTTATGAAAACTAGATTACTCTTTCTACTTTGATGTATCTCTACCCACAAACACCAAATCCAAAGTGCTTTTAGCCCAGCTTCCAGACTGCTGGGCCTCTTTCTAGGTCATATAGATCTCATTCTAGACTGCATAGGTTGAATTGTATCCCCATAACATTCACATGTTAAAGACTTAAGTTTATATATTTCAGAATGTGGTATTAGGAAATGTGGTCATTGTACACATACTTAGCTAAGATGAGGTCATACTGTAGTTCTGCATGCCCTTATCCAATATGACTTGTGTTCTTAAATGAAAAATTTGGATATTGATACACACACACACATACACACACACACACACACACACACACACACACACACACACACACACACACATATATATATATATATATATATATATATATATATATATATATATATATATATATATACACACACATGTGGAAAGAAAAAACATCAAAGCAGAGGTCAGCATGACACACCTATAAGTCAAAGTCAAAGATTGAAGTCAGTTCAAAGTCCAGAAAGATATACTCTCTCAGAGTCCTTACAAGAAGCAACTAACCCTACCCATGTTCCCCCTCACATCTCAGACTTCTAACCTGTAAAACGATGGATGGATGCTGTTCAAGCTGTCTGGTTTGGGGCTTTGCTATGTAAGCCCTAGGTGTTTAGCACACTAAATAGGTAAACAAAACCCATAGCCGTCTCTGATTCTTTCACCTGTCCTTAGGAGCTTTTTCCTCCTACTGGGTTGCCTCATCCCACCTTGGTGTGAGGATATGTGTCTAGTCTTATTGTAACTTGTTATGCTGTGTTTGGTCGATATCCCTGGAAGGGGGTGGCTGCTCTTTTCTGAAGAGAAATGGAGGAGCAATGGGTCTGGGGAAGAGGGGAGGTGGGGGAGGGACTAGGAGAAAAGGAGTGAGGGGAAACTGCAGGCAGGATGGAATATATGAGAGAAGAATTAGATAAACAAAAAATCCTCTGATGCATATATTTTCAAGTGCTATCTCTTTCACAGATTGTCTTAATACCAATAATGAATGACCACTGCCTCAGTTTTCAGAATTTCTTATATAGGTTGCCTTTTGTCTTTGGCCCCCTTCTTATGTATTTACTTCCTTTCCACAGTTAGAAAAATCTGTGTTTACTAATTTCTAAGATGATATTGATGTAAAGCCATCTGTTCAATGAAAAATATTCCTGCATATATGAGATAATCAGCAAACATGGTTCCAATTAATGACTTTAAATTACTATTTAAACGTTGACTTGGATGATGCCCATATAATGTCAAAATAACTGATTTGGATGTGAATATTTCAAACAATTCTGCTTTGTTGATATAATGATAAACGATGTGGTTGATTGTTGTTCTATTTGCTGACTAACTGGATGGACCACTGGGTTTTGCCATCATAAGCATAGCTTCGATTTCTTTATGATTATCAGGAGAGCAAGCCAGAGAAATAAAAAGGTCTTTCCTTTCTTTAAACTCCCATGGCTTATTAATAATAAAATATTATAGTGCAGGAAATGTTCCATTTAGGAATTACCACTTAATAATATTAGTTAATAGTCCTTCCTGTGGGATTTTGTCACCACCTTATTTTACCTTTATTGTTCTTTTGGGGAAGTTCATTATTGTGACTTAGGTGATATTGTTTTAAAGAAATCAAAGTGTTAGTATTTTAGGTGAAGCCAACTAACCAATATGCCTATGGAGCTGAAAAAAAAGTAGGGGAGGGTAGGCAAGAAATAGGGGGAGGGGACTGTATACATGTGTATGATCTCATTTTCTACTTTTTCCCATTCCCCAATTTTGTTTACCACCCACCAGCCAATATGATGGCAACTGAATGAAGGGATGGAGGGTTGACTGAGATGGAGTAAGATGAAAAGGATAGCTTGAACTAGAGAAAGGGAGAAATGTAAATTT
The DNA here is from genome assembly GCF_903995425.1 of Onychomys torridus. Classification (NCBI taxonomy): domain Eukaryota; kingdom Metazoa; phylum Chordata; class Mammalia; order Rodentia; family Cricetidae; genus Onychomys; species Onychomys torridus. The sequence goes on from NC_050466.1 coordinate 67,499,730, forward strand.
GATAAGTTAATTAGCTGTCACTATAATGAAATATCTGAAGTGATTAAGTTACGGGAGGCAAAGCTTATCTGGGCTCTGGAGGTTCTAGTCCAAGTTTGCTATGCTTTGGGCCTCTTGTATGTGTGCATGTAATACAGGGCAGAGCATACTGCCCACCTTTTGGCAAGAAAGCAAAAGATAGTAGGGAAGAGGATAGGGTGCCATAATCCACCTCAAGAACAGGCGCCTGTGATACCTTAAGGATTTCCCACTAGACCTGGCCTCTGGTTTATTTTGTTTTGGTTTGGTTTCATTTGGTTTTTTGAGACAGGATTTCTCTGTGTGTATTCCTGGCTGTCCTGGAACTCACTCTGTAGACCAGGCTGGCCTCAAACTCACAGAGATTACCTGCCTCTGTCTCCCAAATGCTGGGGTTAAAGGATGCACCACCACCTCCTGGCTTAGACCTGGCCTCTTAAAGGTTCACCATCTTCTAAAGCCCTACTTTGAGGACCAATTTTTTTTAATTGATTTTATTTTGTGTGCATGTGTGTTCTTCTCACATGTATATCTGAGCACCACTTGTGTGCCTGGCTCTCCAAGAAAGCCAGAAGAGGCTGTGGTGGTCTGAATAATAATGGCCCCCATAGGCTCATATATTTGAATGCTTAATCATCAGGGAGTGGCACTATTACAGAAGGATTAGGGGTATGGACTTGTTGAAGAAAGTGTGTTACCAGTGGTGGCTTTGAACTTTCAAAAACCCATACCAGGCCCAGTTTTCTCTCTTCTTGCTAACTCCAGATTAGGCTGCAGCTCCCAGTTACTGCTCCAGCACCATTCATGTTCTCATGCTCCTTAACATGCTGATAATGAACCAAGCCTTTGAAAGTGTAAGCAAACCCTAAATTAAATGCTTTCTTTTATAAAATTTGCTTTGGTCGGGGTCCCTCTTTACAGCAGTAAAACACTGTCTAAGATAGGGACATCTGATCTCCCTGGAACTGATTGATGTTACAGATGTTTGTGAATCACCATGTAGGTGCTGGGAATAAAACCCAGATCCTGTGGGAGATCTACCAATACTCTTAACTACTGAGCCATCTCTCCAGCTCAGGACCAAATCTTTAATATATAGGTCTTTTGTGGTCTTTCATCATCCAAACTACAGCACTGGGAAGGCTTCAAACTGAGTCCAAATCACACCTACTGCTGTTACTCAAGCACTTGTACATAACGGCTGTCACCTTCTCACAGATCTCTCTGATTCTTTCATTTTCTTCTGGCCATTTCCCTCTTCTTGGTGTAAAATGAGAGATTGTCATCATGGTCCCTACATTCTATTATTGTTGCTTCATGGCCTAAAAGAATGTTTTCAACTAAGGTTTCATAGAGGGTTTGTGCAGCCACAGCAAGATGTGGACATAGCAGTCTGAAGTTTAGGATTCTAAGACAAAGATCTTCATACATCTATGATTCTAAGACAAAGATCTTCATACATCTATATAAGTAATAGATTGGTAAGATTTAATACAGTTTCTGGATAATCCCCCTTATTGTGAGATTTTCAAGTAATATTTTAAGATAGTAAAAACGTCTTTTCATCACTAAAGAGAATTTAAAAGAATACAAATCAATAATGAGATTATAAGCCAGGTGTGGTGGCTCATATCTGAAATCTCGGTACTTGAAAGGCTAAGGTATGAAGATTTCTCCTATGATTTCCAGGCCATCTGGAGCCATAGTGTGACCCTCATCTCCAAAAACAGCAAAAAAGAACAAACAAAAGCCAGGCTTGGGATGCCTGTAATCCCAGCAATTAGGAAGTTAAGGCAGGATGACTGTGAGTTCCAGGACATCCTAGGTTGCATGGTTAGTTAAAGGATATCCTAGGCTATATAGCATGATTCTTTCTCAAACCAAAAACAATAACTTAAAATTTACATTAAAAACTAACCATGATCATTGCTGGAGTAATATAAAATGGTTCAAGCCCTTTAAAAGCAGTCATAAAGTTAAGCATGGAGTTACTTACTATATGAACCAAAAACTAAAGTGAATACTTATATCTGCCAAAAAACTAATAAAAAAAATACTAACAGCAGCACTTTATAACAAGAATAAAAATACTTCATTAATATGGTCTTGTATTTACCGTGCCCCATACAGGTGTCAACAAAACTGTCTCACACAAAACTGTTGCTTTTATTTTCTTCAATTTGTTTGCTGGTTAACTCTAAGTGTGGTGTGGTGTGGTGTGGTGGTGGTGGTGGTGGTGGTGGTGGTGGTGGTGGTGGTGGTGGCGGCGGCGGCAGTATGTGTGTTTCCCAACAGAAATAAAAGCTGCCATTGAGGAATGCAGCTTTGTATTTTTTGTATAGAAGGTATAGTCTTTGTTCACTTTAGGAATAGGTGGTTTCAAGTCAACAAAATGAACATTCTCAAGTATGAAAGAAGATGAGATGAATCAAAAAGAGGACATTTTCCAGAAAATCTCACCTACTAAAATCATACATTCTCTCCATTCTCCCTTTTTCTCTGCCTTGTCTTCATCATCTGCTGCCTTTCCTACTCCAAATGAAGTTTGCTTACCCAAGCAACTAGATATAAAAATCTAATGAAATTCCTTTGGGATTAATAGAGCTGAACCTCTACATTATGGATTTGATCTGATGGATGGTAGCACCACCACCTTGTGGGATCCATCAAGCCACTAGCCCCTATGGCTACTTCTCATACCCACACCATTCCATTCAGATCATGTGTCATGCCATAGGTTACAGTTTAACAGAAAGAGACTTGCTTCCTCATCACAACAAGAAATTCAAGAGAGAAACACTATAAGGATAAACTCGTACCTCTGGAGTTGGGTATAATATGACACGCATGTCTAAACTAGTAATTTGTTTTCAGAAACTGCAATGCAGTATTTTACCTTCATTTTTTCGATCATATAAGTCCTACCAATTCCATGTTCCTAAAAACAATATGTATTCATCTTTTTCTCTCCATCCCACTGACTCCTACCTTGCTACAATCCCAATCACCTCTTTTCATAATTATTGTGTTTTCTATACTTATTTACTGAGGTATAACTTAGATTTCAATAAGGTCACTAGAGTTGACTAACTGATAACCTTTGAAACTCTATTTTAATGCCATCTTTTTTTTTTTTTTTAATGGTTGGGTACCACCAAGACAGTTCCCAAAATAAAGATGAGGATGCAGATGGGTTTTGTCTTTCTTATCTCTTTTCATTTATTTGTTATGTTAGATGTATAATTCCCAGAAAAGAGGGTGAGAAAATAAAGAATACAGAAAAGACAAAAAAGGGGGTGAATGTGATAAATAGTAGTGCTTTAATGGTGTGGGAAACTGAAGATTCACTCTGTTGAGAGTTCTTTAAAGACTTGTAGGAAATGCATCTTTAGATTGTTGCATACTTTCTAGCAACAGGTGATGAGTCCTGTGTCTTTATCTGATTTTTCCATCTTTCATTGAGAATTGGTCCTAAGGATGATAGGTTTCTGGCAGTTCTTGCCTGTTTCCAATGCCAAGTCTTATACATTGTCTGAACTAGGAAATATTGATCTAATTTTTTTCTTCCCAAACTTCAATTCTCCTGGTAGCTGCCTCCTGATTTAACTTTTCTACAATTCTAATATTTGTAATATGCAAATCAGATTTTACCATTAACTAATTCAATGACATAATGCCACTCACTATAAAGAAGTGATCAGCCACTGGGACCAGGATGCATTGTAACTTTGTAATTTTTTAAAGTTAAAGCAAGAAGCAGCACAATTCTGATAATAGAAGCAATGAAGTGCTTTGTTCTTAGGTTATGCTCTAGAGTACAATTTTTGAAAGGATTAAATATATAAACATCAAAGGAAGAATACTCTGAACCTAAGAATTGTATCAAAAAAAATCCCCTGCTTTGTTATGTTCCTTATGTTTAAATGTAAGACAATGGATCTGGAGATTGGAATAGTCTCTGTTTACTTTGTGCAATAAAGCAAAGAAAGAGAAATAAAGAAACATTCCCTAGTAATAAAATGACTAGCAGTGAACCACCAAGAAAAGGAAGCATTTCAACATGTATAAGGTCATAGTCTATTTGGTTGCTTTTTCTGTTATGTATTTTAGAATTACTTGACAGTTTTCTATTTTACCATTTTAAGGAATTTTTCTTGGTAGAGTACAGACAAGAACTGCAGAAGTTTTGCCATCTGCAAACGCTTTAGGTTCCATAACAATATTTTTGTTGGTCCACAGATCTCGTCTAAGGAATAGCAACATGAGAAATGAATCCAAACACTGAAAAATTAATGGAAAGGCCACAATATTGCCACTTTGCAATGCTATTAACTGATTAGCAAATACCGAAGTAATATTAAATTCTTTATGATATTCATAGCACATTATGTTATCTAAGATTTTTTGACACATTATGATAGCCAATCAAGTCATTTTAGAAAAGGAGTCAAGAATTTTCAGTTTAAAAACAGAATTACAAAACAGAAAAAAATACATGAATTTTAATATCAAGATAGTCCTGGGTTCCATTTATACTTCCACTACTGTGTAACCCTGGACAAGATAGTTAATCTCCTTAATCCTCAATCTCCTCCTTTTAAAATGGGTTTGACAATTATTAATAATCCATGGAATAATTTTGCAAATTATATAGGCTAAGAAAATACTTGAAAGTATGTCGGGCTAAAGTTAGTACATAAAATATCTCTTCTCACCTTCTCTATCACTCTCATAAGTTTTCAGCACAATTATTCCTAAAACACAAAAAAATTATACATTAGTCATTTCAAAAGTTCTTTAAATGTTTTCTTTCTGAGACAAATGCATTCCCAAAGCATAAAGTGAGCATAAGGCATAATTTGAAATAACATATAAGATTTGTGGTACATTTGTTTTGTTTTGTTTTAGTTTTTCAAGACAAGGTTTCTCTGGGTAGTTTTGGTGCCTGTCCTGGATCTCGCTCTGTAGACCAGGCTGGCCTCAAACTCACAGAGATTCGCCTGGCTCTGCCTCCAGAGTGCTGGGATTAAAGGCATGTGCTACTACCGCCCAGCATTGTGCATTGATTTAAATGCATTTCCAATTTAATTGACCTAGTTTGCAAAAGATGATAAACTCCTGGGTTACAGAAGTTTAAAGAAAATCTTCAGGTCTAAAGTTTCTATGACAGCAACTTGGAAGTGATGGAAGCTAAAAAGGGTAGAAGGTAGCCAGATCTGTCCTGGGTTCTGAAAGTGAGTAATGCACCTAAATGTTCCTCACTTAGACTCAATGAAATGACACGGGGTTGTCTTAATATAAAGCCTGAATTGCACTTTTTGCCATTAAGAAAGTGATATTATGGGGTTGGGAATTTAGCTCAGTGGTAGAGAACTTGCCTAGCAAGCACAAGGTCCTGGATTCAGTCCTCAGCTCTGAAAAAAAAAAAAAGTGATACTATTCAGATACTCTGAGAATAAGGAATGGTCATTCTTAGACCAAGCTCAAAAGTTTAAAACTGTTCCAAAAATGAGGGAGGAAGAGACCTCAAATAGTTCAATATAATAACAAAGAAGCTATCCAAAGCAGTTGTGCACTGAAATTCAGTTTCCTGCTCAATCATTTGAGCTCAAGACTAGTTTGTCTTCAACATGCTCAGTGTTTCAGACTGTTCTTTGTAAACCGTGTCTAAATCATTGTCTCATGCACCCATTCACCCATAGTAGTACCTTTCTTACTGACACAATTTTCATAAAATAATTTGAGTTAAATTAATTGATCTTGGTGTAGTATTCTGAATAAGTGTATCAGTCATATGTGCTTAGATTTTAGGAGAACCTTTAAGAAATGGAAGAGTTTGAAAAGTGGGAAGCATGTAAGGCAACAGTCTCTATTATGAAATAAAAGCTAAAGGTTTTAGCCTGGCCACCTGAAACAATTAGTTGCATTTAAGCACAGATACACAAATGGTGTACATCAAAATATTCTTATCAATGAAAGAGATCCCTCTTAACCCTGAGTCCTATGTTTACCCAGGGAAATTATAATATATGGAAGTTTTCCTTATGTCATAATGGATCACTCTCAAAGACTCATGGTAACACTGGAGATCCTGCTAAGTTGAGAAGACATCTTTAAAAACCTGCATGTATAATCAGCAAACATTTTTTCAAGGATCATCTACACATAAGAATGTGTCTCTTCTCGGCCTTTTTGGAGCCCAGCGCCTAAGGTGTGACACCTTGCACAGCCTTGGTGCAGGGAGGAAGGGATTGTACTTGCCTCAACTGAATGTACCAGGCTGGGCTGACTCCCCAGAGGAGACCTTGCCTTGGAGGAGGTGGGAATGGAGGATGGTTTGAGGGGGAAAGCTGGGGGGTGGGAGGAGGGAAGAGGCGGGAGCTGTGTTTGATATGTAAACTAAATAGAAAATTTCTTAATAATAAAAAGGGGAAAAAGAATGTATCTCTTCTGCTATGCCCATAGAACAGTGTCTCACTTAGCCACCATTAGAGTAGCTTCCTCTTGCAGTAGATGGGAACTAACACAGAGACCCACAACTAGACAATGTGCAGAGAGTGAGTGATTGTGGAACACTCAATCCAAAGTAGGATTTCTCCATCAAACCCTTCCCATCAGGGTTCGGGGAACTGTGTGAAAGAGAAGGTGGAAAGACTATAAGAGCCAGAGATGATAAATGATATCAAGGAAACAGTGTCCTCCAGACACAATAGGACTGATGTACTATGAATTCACAGAGACAGTAGCAGCATTTATACAGCATGCACAGGTTCAAGGCAGACAGAGACCCAACACTGAGAAGGGGAAGTAGAAATAAGCTACCATCCCTAGCCAAGAAGCTATCATAAATTGACAACTTCTTACATAAGAAAAACTAGTTTTTTCCAAAGTAGTCTCCCTGGGTTTATTAAATAAACTTAAGGAAAGGCCCCTCATGCCCAGGGTAAATGGCCAACAAAATGAGCTCAATGGTATTTTTGGAGGTTCTTAATCTCTTATTGCTTGCTTTGAGCATTTTTTTTTGTCTTATTGGTCTTCTGCTTATATATTATGGATTCTGATTTTGTGTTTTTGTGGTTTTCATTCTTGTGTGCGTGTTTGTGTGTGTGTGTGTGTGTGCTGCACTTTTTCTTTGTTCTGCTTTATTGTTTTTGTTGTTGTTTGCCTGTTTCCTACAGAGAGAGAGAGAAAGGGCATGAAGTTGGGTGGGTGGGGAAGAGGAATGAATCTGGGATGAGAAATCAAGTTCTGAAAATATTTTTTAAAAAGCATTTTCAATTTAAAATATATATACTAAAAATAAAAACAAAAAAGGAACTTCTGAAGTTCCATATCACTAATGAAGGATGTGATATAAGAATCTCTGAAGAAACTTGAGCCATGAATGCTACCAAACCCTGCTGTCTTTTTCCTATGCATAGATATCCATAGCAGAGTTTAAGTTACAAATTAGGATGAATAAGAAAGTAAAAATAACAAACGATGTACTGGAACAATTGCCACACATGCTATAATATCTTAAATAGACATTACATTTTGCCATAAACATGTGTTCTGTCATTAACCACAAGTTTAAATCATCTTTATAAGTTGTGCTAGTTAGTTTGATGTCAACTTGACACAAGTCATTTTAGAAGAGGGCAATTCAATTAAGAAAATGTCCCCAAATAGATTGGCGGGTGGGCAAGCCTGTGCCTATGGTGATGACTAATATGGAAGGGCCTAGGTTACTTTGGGTGATGCCACCTATGAGCTCATGGTTCTGAGTGTTAAAAGAAAGCAGGCTGTGTGAGCCATAAGGAGTAAGCCAATAACCAGCACTCCTCCATGGCTTCTGTATCAGCTCCTGCCTCCAGGTTCCTGCCCTGCTTGAGTTGCTCCCCTGACTTCCTTTGATGATGGACTGTGATGTAGAACCATAGATGAAATAAAACCTTTTCTCCTCAATGAACTTTTGGTCACTGTGATGGTAAATAACTAAAACCCAAGTATCTGGGCATACCTGTGAGACATTTTTTTTTCATGATTGCATTATTTGATGTGGGAAGACTCACCATATATCTGGGCTATGACAACTGGTGGGAGCCAACACAGAGGACATCAAAGAAGGAAACTTTTGCTTTCTGCCTGACTGTCCTCACTTTCACCGTCAAGTTCATCTGTCCTGTTCTTGAGGCATGCTTTCATTGATATGAGAAACTACATCTTACAGATTCTAATGTAGATGAAAAACTGGCCTCTCTCTAGGACACCCCTGGGACTCCAGCACAAGATTGGGACGTCTGGTATATCCAGTCTTATGGATACAACTATGTATGCTTGGCCTTTCTGTCAGGAAAATGACGTTGTTGAACTACTCACACCACAACCTGTAAGCCAACACACACACACACCACTTCTATTCCTTTATAAAACCCTGACTAATACAGTCGTGGCATTTTTTTTTTTCATAGAAATTGAAACCATAACTAAGACAGAAGTTATCCTTGTGGTAACATTTTGGGGAGTACAGTGTTGCTCTTGGTTAAAACAAATTTAAACCAGTAGATACCTCATAGAGACAGATACACTCAAGGTAACATTTATTTGCCATGGGATCTCTCTCACTTAGAGTAGATGATCCATATAATGCTTCAGCCTATCCTCAAGGTGTTCACAATTTCCATCTTTAAGGATGGCAGATACAGGAATATATCATTATCAATATATGAATGGTATTGAGACTAGGATGATACAAAGTAATGCTTAATATGCCCAACTGCATATCATCCTTAATTACAGTCTCCCAAGCATTATTTGTATGATAGTGCTATGCAAAGAGAATTTGTTTTTTTTTTTTACATAAAACTGTTTAAGATATATGCATGGAAATACTTTTATTGTTTTTCAATCAGAAAATGCCATTGCATCTGAAGGCTAATACTAATAGTTTACAAGACAGGAATATAACTCTCTTTCCAACCTTACCAAGCCAAATAACATCTCCTTTTGAAACCCAACTCCATGCCATAATCAATGACTCTGAACATCTCTGAACAAGCCTGAGCCAAGAGATTGATTTCAACAGATGATAGGATTATCTGTAATGTCTGACTAATTCATTACTGTATTAAGGAAAGTTTTCATGCATGCTAAGGGTCGTAATTGCCTACTCTAACTTAACATTAATTAGGAAGGTATCTGATTGGCTAAATGTGGTATTGCAGGCCTTTAATTCCAGCATGCAGGAGGCAGAGTCAGAAGGATCTCTGTGAGTTCAATGCCAGCCTGGTCTACATAGTGAGTTCCAAGACATCCAGGACTATACAGTGAGATCTTGTCTAAAAAGAAAAAAGAAAGGAAGGAAGGAAGGAAGATTTGATCCTAAAAACTAATAGAGGTGCAGTCAGAATTATAGATTATGTATATAATATTCACATCTTCTGTTCAGTGTCATTTATAATACCTGAACTGTTTTAAAATAATCTGATAAAGGTTTAGTCACATGAAGGTATCCTACATAAGATCTTCTTTAGCAACATTAATTGACATGGGAAAATGTTCATAATGAAAAAATGGGGACTCATAGTTGCTATCAATTTTTGAAAAGAAACATATAAACAATGTGCATATATTTCAATACCAAATACCAACACTAGTGCAAGTTTCATTTCATCATTGAGATCTAAGGGACATTTCAATAAAAGATTATTATGTAGAAAATGGACTTGTATTATGTGGTTTGACAGTTTAGATCAGTCAGCAAGCAGGGATAGTTTTATGAGTGGGTGACTTGCTATGTCTTTATCTGAATAGAGAGAAGTTTAGAACAATATTTTAACTTTTTTTTGAAAGACCACAATAGTCAATTTGCTTAGTTAGGATAGTGACCTGTTTGGTCACTTATTTTGAGTTGGACAAGATTCATGTTTTGTCTTGTGTACAGACATGATTATGGAGTTGTCCTCATTTGGTCTTAATCTATTACAATTACACAATGCTCTTATTTGGCATCAGTGTTTTGGAAAATGGTTTATGCTCACAAAGAGAACAGCAAAGCTTAGATGGTAGCACCAGGCCTGGCTCCTAGCAACACCAAGGCCAGCTAACAGCACTAGGCCAGCTCCTGGATGTCAGTGACTGATTCTCTTTTCGATCTCACTCACACAAAAAGACTATAATTATTCCTATCATTTTCTGGCTGTTTTTGAGATTCTAAGTGCTATTTTAAGTGTTTTATAGCCTTTCAAACTATTTAAATCACCACAGGAACTCCATGGAGTACATAGTATTATTATTCCCATTTCCCAGGGAAAAAAAGAACTGAAATAAAAGGGTAAATGTATTCACTTAATAAATGATAGGTAGTAAGTAGTGGGGTAGGATTCAGCACCATAGTTATAAATGTTACAGCCTTAGTTCACTCTAGTGTTTGCATGTACAAGTAATTTTTAACAGAGGTTACTTTTAAAAGGTGGTGGGCATAAAGGGAGACAGGTGTGTTCCCTTCTTTCTTATTTTCTAAATTTTACAGTATTACTATGCATTAATATTTAATCCAGTAAAGAAATCATCTATGAATAGCCTGACAGAAGCTCTGTTCCCAGTGTTACTGTCCCAAATCCAAACCAAAATCTTCGGAAGTGGCCATGCTTCCATAGAAGTCTAAAAGGAGAAAACCACTGTGCAAAACACGTGCACACACACACACTTTTCTCTCTCCTGTCTCTCTCCTTTCCCCTTTGCCTCTTACAACTCTTTTAGCTTGATTTAAGCAATACTAACTGTATTGCATATAACAAAAAGATTGCTGAAGATTCGCTATCAGGAGGTTTTGACTCTGCATCAAAGTGGACAAGGTAGAAGTCCCCTCTCCCAGAGATACACAAGGAAAGAGTTGGAGGAATTGGGAAGGCAATGCCTTGGTCTCAAAAAACTGATCTGTGTGGGAGGGCAACACAGCTGGGCAATGCAGTGTCTCCTGGTTTAAGATTCAGCCCCCGGAACTGCAGAGAGAGCACCGGAGTCTTTAGGCTGCATAAAAGCTGGCATAAAAAAGCAAGGAATTCTAGGGATGAAAACTAAGCAAGGTTGTGAGGGAACTATTTGGAAAGACAAAGATTTCAGAATGGAGAGCTTCACCCAAATGTTAAAGGTTGCCAAGTAGACCTGTGTGTTTATTTCTGTTCTCTTACTTTTGTCCCAGCGCTGGTACCAGGATTTGTGGAACAGAGACAGATGTTAGGCCTCCTGATGGGTGCCCACCCACCACCTGCGACTAGCTTAGTGGAAATGAGCTGGGTTCACAATATTTCCCGCTGCCACCCTCACCCTGCACCCTTCTCTCTTTTTCTTTACCGGACTGAGTACTCAGAGGAGTCACTCTGTCTTTTAGCATCTCAACTGCTCTTATGTATGTGTGTATTGGGGCGCGGGGGGGGGTGTTCCAACGCTGGTGCCCTTGCTGCAACTCGTGCTACCTCAGCGCTTGCAGGAGCACAAGTCAATGAGGCTTTTCCCTCCGCGATCATCGTGAATCAGCAAAGCGCTGCAGAGCAGCAGCATCTCAGGGAGCAGAAATTAAGATGCTGGGGGAAGGGCACAAACGGAATGTAGCAGGGGAATTTCTAGCCGGGCTCCGTACGTCCTTCCTAAGAAGGGCAATATAGAGTGCAAGGGGGATGTGGGCTGGAAGCTGCGGGACTCCCAAGGAGCCTTCGAAAAGAGAGCTGGTTGGCGAAAAGCGTGACTGGCAGAGAGAAACCAGCAAGAGACAGGTGGAAGGACCTAGGAAGCAAGCTCAGGCCGAAATGGACAAGTGTGTCTGTCCCCAGGGTGGACAGATTAGCCTTTGCAGGCGTTGCTGAAGGATCGTAGATGTGGTATAGGGAAAAGAATGGGAAATTAAAAACAACAACAACAACCAGAGTCCCAGTTCCATGACTTCCTATCTCCAACGTGCAAGTTCTCAAGTTCAGTTTGAGAAGTAAAGGGACCATTGGTGTTGGGGAGTCTAGGAGGATGGGAATGTTAGGAAAATGCTTCTTTCAATGGCTTTCTCCCACTCCTGCTGAGCTTGCTGGCTTCTCTCTCTCCCTCTCTCCCTCTCTCTCCCTCTCTCTCCCTCTCTCCTCTTCTCTTCTCTTCTCTTCTCTTCTCTTCTCTTCTCTTCTCTTCTCTTCTCTTCTCTTCTCTCTCTCTCTCTCTCTCTCTCTCTCTCTCTCTCTCTCTCTCTCTCCCTTCCTCCTTCCTTCCCTCCCTCCCTCCCTCAATTTCCCTCCTCCTCTTCCTCCTCCCCCACTATTCCCTCTTCCCTCAGCTTTGATTAATATGCATGCCCATGCTCAGTAGTATATGCCACACTCAAGGGACCGCGCCTCCCGCCACCAACACTTCCCATTCGACCCTTGGCACTTAGAGGTCGAGCAGACCAACCAGAGGTTTGGGGTGGGCAGACCAAGCTGTTCGAGCTCCGAACATTAGGACCCCTCTTTGTGCTCTGGTTCCTACCCCCAATCTGGCGGGACAGGGCACCTCAGTGACCCAGACTCGGTGGATCCCACTCAGTTTTCATGGACAGACCCTGGGGCTTAGAGCGCGCAAAGAAATGCGCTAAATTGTACCTGTGCCTGGCCGTTCCCGCCGCCGCAAGTCTATCCCAGGCCGAAGCCGGCGCCCGCCTTCTCGGGAAAATCTCCCCAGGGGAAGTGTGAGGGGAACCACAGTGGCTGCCAGCTAGCTCACGGCTGGCGCGCACACGCATAAGCCCAACTTTGCCAAGCCTTCAGAGCCCCTCGGGCTCCCCCGCGCCCCCTGTGGCTCGACATACTCAGAGACTAGTATATCTCCTAGTCTGAGATAAGGGTCCCCCTACTCTCACATCGTCGCGTGTGGAGGAGGAGCAGATGGAGTTAGGGAGAGAAGGGGGTTAAGTACTGACTCCTGACCAGCCTTCCCTAAACAATCTGCACCCTCAGGGGCACCCACACCAGCTCCTCTGCACCAGATCCCCCAGACCTGCCAATGACGACAGAGAGAGGAGGAGGAGAAGGAGAAAAAAGAGGCAGGATGAAGATAGGGGAGCCTGGCCACACACTCCACGGACTGAGCGAGTGTCATCATCAGCACTTTTTTTTATTGGGGAACGGGGTGTGGAGGGTGGTGGTGGGGCGTGCAGCAGAACTGTCCAGTTCAATCCACTCTGGAACGACCCAATTTGGTACTAGGGAGAAAGATTGTCCTCGGACACATTTGGGGTGGACGGGCTCCAGACGCACACCGGTCCCCTGTGGTGCCCCTGGAGCTGCAGTGTTGGGGAGATCTTAAATGGCTCTTATTTGGGAGGAGGCGTGATTTCCACGCTGGAGCGTCTCGGTTCCCTACCCCCTCTCGGCAACAGCCAGTGCGCGCCACCACCTGAGCCTGGCAAGAGCTGGGGCGCACGCAGTCCTCAGCCTGCTTCTTTCCTCGTCTGGAGAGACTTGGCTCAAAGCGGGTCTGCCCGACGCCCCCATTCTACCCCCTAACGGGAGAACTCTTACTTTTTTTTGTTTGAAAAATTCGGGCCATCTCTTTATTTATCTCTGAGTCTCCCGGGAGGCGGCCAGGGGGTGGGGTGCGCTTGGCCCGCCGAGCCGGGGGAGGGGGAGCGCGCTGAGAGGAGGGGACTGGGTGTAGCCTGGAATTCTCCGTCCTCGTGTTCCAGGCTGGCGCACAGAGTCTCCCGGCGCTAGCGCCGCCACCGCCGCCGCCGCCGCCGCTCCCCGCGCCATCCCGTCGTTGGCTTCGGGGATCGGGTGAGTGGGGTCATGACGCGCCGCGGGGGCCGCTCCCAGCCCCGCCCGCGCTGAGCAGGGACGCAGCAGTGTTGCGTGTCGCCCCCCGGGCCGGGAGGCGGCGAAGGGTGGGGAGGGCGCCCCGGGTAGGGCGGGGTGGGGGCGGCGCGGAGACCGCCAAGCTGGGGGGCTCTCCGGGCAGGCGCGGCTGCGGGCAGGAGGGCGTGTCTCCAGCCGGAGGGGACCCTCCCGAGGCGCGGCGCGGGACTCCCCGATGGTGGTGCCGCCGCTCCAGGAGAGCTCAGGGTCTTGCCTCCGCCGCCGCCGTCGCCGCCGCCGCCGCGGGCGCCACCACCACCACCGCCGCCGCCGCCGCCGTCGTCGCCCGAGCCCGCGCCGAGCGTGCGCCTCGCCCTCCTCCCGCGCCCGCTCTGCTCTAGGATGCTGCGGCAGGTTCTGCACAGGGGCTTGAGGACGTGTTTCTCCCGGCTTGGCCACTTCATTGCCAGTCACCCGGTCTTCTTCGCTTCGGCGCCGGTGCTCATCTCCATCCTGCTCGGCGCCAGCTTCAGCCGCTACCAGGTCGAAGAGAGCGTGGAGCACCTGCTGGCGCCCCAGCACAGCCTAGCCAAGATCGAGCGCAACCTAGTCAACAGCCTCTTCCCGGTCAACCGCTCCAAGCACCGGCTCTACTCGGACCTGCAGACCCCTGGGCGCTACGGCCGGGTCATCGTCACCTCCTTCCAGAAAGCCAACATGCTGGACCAGCATCACACGGACCTGATCTTAAAGGTGAGAGCGGGGCGGGTGCGGGCAGTTCCTGGCGGCGCGGCTGCGGCGACCGGGCAGGCTCTGCGCGGGGTCCCGGCTGAGAAAGCCGCCTCTCCTATCCCAGGCAGTGGCTGCCATAGGGGCTCCCCTGCACTGCGCGCCCCCTGGGCAGCAGCCCGGAGTCTCTCCGGCTCCAAGGTAGGGAGTGTCCGGGTCCGGGTCCCGGCCGGGCCCTGCCCTTACTGCCTCTGCTGTCACCCCGCAGCTGCTGCAACAGTTGGGGCGGCGGCGGCCACCGTGCTTTAGTCAGTGCGCTTGTTTTGGTCGCAGTGGGCTTGGGGGCAGGGAGGATTTGGGATAACTGGGCCAAGAAGAAGCGGAACAAGAGAATACATTCAAGAAAGTCCCGCTGCTTGAGAACAAAATACTATGCAGGAGGGGGGAGGTGAGGTTCAGAGACACCGTTCCTCTATCCCCATTTTCACCTCCCTTGCTCTAGCCCCCCCCCCCCCCCCCCCGCCACCTAAAGTGTTTTGGGAAAGGTTGGTGTGGGTTGTATATAAGGGACAGAGGAATGTGAGTTGGCATGCTAAGGAAAATAATACCCACCCTCAACCAACCAAAAGTGCAGTCTCTGGTGAGGACCAGGGCAGCCACCAGCCCGCTCCTCCTGGAGCAAGGTAGCCATTTATGTATTTGAGAGTGGGAAATGGTGCTGACAATTCAGTTATTTCATCTTTCATAGTACTTTCAATCCACTTAAATACAACTTCTTTGGGAAAAGAGAGAACATGTTGATATACTTTTATTTGGGTTTATTTGAACGCGTGGGTGAGGGCAGATCCAGAGGCCAGAAATCAGGAGCCAGGATGTGGCCCTGAGAACATCACAGGAACACAGAACAGAAACTGGTTGTGCCATCAGCCCGGAGGTGGGAATTTGATGCGAAAAGAGTGAGGTTAATGGTGATAACTTTCAAGAAGTTCCTAAAGAAAGCTGAGGAGTGAAGACTAGAAATGGAAAAGTGGAGAGACCATGAGAGCAAAAAAAAGAAAGAAAAAATAAAATAAAAGTGAGAACGTTTCATCTGAATCTAGGTGGAGACTCTGAGGTTTGTTTACTTCAGCTTCTGCTCTCAGGAGGGCAGACAGGAACCAGTCCCAGCTGAGATGCCAGAGAGATGATGGAAAGTGCTGGTTTCCTGTGGGGTCTCTGGGAATAGTAGAAGGTTAGATTCCTTCTTCTGCCAAAGGGAGTCTGCTAGCGAGCCTGGGGAACTCTTTACTCTGTCTCTTCCTCTCCAGGTAACCATGTTTCCCTAGAGACAAGCTCATTTTCCTCTATAATTTCCCTCTCTGTTTGTTGACATGCTATTCACCAGCAATTAGTAAAGAGGGGAATCTGGCTGGGGACTGACTGGAATTAGAACATTCTCACATCCAGTGGCCTGTGGTATTTCTAAAGACACACAAATCATTGCACATATTCAGTTATTGCAGAACCTTATTAACATTAGTCCTGAGATGTTTGGTTTTTTTTTCTGAGGTTGTTTTTCAACATCAAAATGGGCTTTCTTTCTTTTTTCTTCAATACTTCAGAGCATATATTGTGATACAGAAAAATACAGTTAGAAATGTTTTCTCAAGAATGTGTGTAGTAAAACTACCACAAGCTGAAGGAAACAAGAATGTAGCAAGTGTGGCCAGTCGGAAATACTTCCTTTTTTAGATAGATGATCTACTAAGTTGTGTTTCTCCTTGGATTCCCCACACCGAGATGTTTCCATTGGCTTTTTTCTCCCTCTCTAACAAACCACTATGCCACTGTGACAGTCACCAGTTACATTCACTGTCAAGGTTAATGAGACATTATCAACAGGCATATCAGATATTTTGCAATCATATTCTTTCTGTTTGCTGTTGACTGGTTCAAAAAAAAAAGCATATTATAAGAAGGCTGGGACTGGAGAGAAACAGGCTGGATTTGCCTACATATCAAAGAACAGTCTTGAAGTCAGTGGACTGTTTATAAAAAATGGGATGATTTTTTTCATAGTTTAGGTATATGGGTAAAAACAAAGCAAAGCCAAATAGTGGTCAGAAACTCATTTCCAGATAACGGCTCTCTAGTCAAATCAATTGGTATAGCTTATAACAATGCATACTTATGAAACATAGGGAATTGCCTTTGATTTTTAAATTGGATATCCATTTTATTCTTTATATACCCTACTCAACCCCTATTTTTGGTTGGTATGGAGCAGGGGGTAGGAAAATGGTTCTTCAGTAGTCATGGCAATGTAAAGTGTGGGAGTGAGCACTCCCCACACCGTTTTTTTCTACTTAGAGACATGATGACTTGTCCTTTCCAAAAGGTATTGGGAGTGAAGGTGTTACTGTCACTGTCACTGCTAGTGTAATCCCCATACTTTGTTGTCAGCATCAAGAAGAGTACCACAGACTTTTAACATTATGCACTGCACCTAACAGCCTCTGTGCATTTCACAGCATCTCATTTGAAGTTAAATGAGTAGGCAGAGCTGGAGCAGGGCTTGAGTTGTCTCGGTATTTCCAGACTGCAGGTACTTCAAGAATAATGTTTTTCTCTACATAATACCCTTCAATGAAGGATATTGTTCTTTGTGTATTAGGACACCTAATTGCTGAACAAAAAAAAAAAAAAAGAAAAGAAAAGAAAAAAAGAAAAGGAGAAAAATAGACTGAAGGTAGTTGTGACAAAAAAAGGTTGACTTTTAAAAAATATAATTAGGAGAATAACAGGGAAAAGTATGTTTGAAAATCTCATTAATCCTGGTTCAAAGGTGCTTTCTCAAATTTGTGCGAATGATGTGATTATGTTACTCTACTGTGTAGTAAAGAATTCGACCCCACACTGCGTAGGAGGTGACTCTCCCTAGCAGCCTCTGAAGGCTGCAAGGCAAGTTTATGAGTTTAGGCAGAAGTGGATAGAGTCCAGTGATGTTAAGGAGGCCTCAGCTGTTCATTTTTGAACCCTTTGAAATAAACACTGATCTTCAAAAGTCTTTATTTTACTACACAATTACATTTAGCTCCTTATCCTTTTAACAGAAAAACAACACAATGATGATCATCTCAGCCAGTTTCAAAGCAGGGCTTCACGGACTTTTTGAATAAATATTTTCATGATTATATAAGAAGAAATTTAAGGACATCCCATTGTTAATTAATCCAGGCTATAGCTGAGGAAATACTGGATTTATCCTGGAATCATCCATGTAGAGAGAAGAATTAGTATAGTTGAGTCCTCAGCAAGTTCTTCTCATCTTTACCCCACCTACAAGTTATAAGCATATCCTATGTTTAGAGACATCGAGGTAGTGCCTCTACCACATCTTACAGGAAGTTAACTGACTTATCCATGAAACAAATACAAAGACAGAACTAGAACACCAATTTGAACCTATATCCTAGTGTTCTTTTCATGATACTGCCTTCCAGTCCACTGTCTTTCATATGATAAACTACTTTAATGATTTTAAGTCAACATTTTTAAATTAGCCAAATGAAATACACTCTAATTGGATAATTTTCTATTACATACACACACACACACACACACACACACACACACACACAAACATGAAAGATAAACATGACTATTTTCCTGATAAAGTGTTAGTTCTCTGGCAGAGTCCAGACACATTCTATCCTAGGTCACCTACAGCCCCTGGCACATAGTTGTTATTCAATAAATAGTTGGTGAATAGACACTTTCTCACTTATTAAAGCATTTATGCAATAGGTAAAGAAAAATCCATAGAGGCTACCTTGAAATGTAACTTCAAAATGGCATTTCAATTTTTATAACTTTATAGGCAGTTCCCAAGCAAACATCAAGTTTCCATCCTTAATAACCTCTGCAGTCATATCAAAACATACTTTGGCTTTCAAATTAATTAGGAGGATTTCCTTTGTATTATATATATATATATATATATCCTCAAAGAAACCCCACAGGATATTTAATTCCATACCAGAGAAAGGACATATTCTCTCACTAAGGATGTGGTTTTTCATTTACTAGGGAATCTCATTTGGATCAAATATTGAGTTTCCATTTTATTTAAGCTGTTTATGTTTAAGTACATTTGATAGATGAATTGAATTTAACTTAGAGGTATTTGATTCAGGCATTCTGAGAAGGACAACACAACTGCTAGCTTATGGTAATAAAGAAAAACCCAGTATCTAGATGAAGATTCCAGCTTATGGAAATTGCCAGAAGAAATTATAATCTATTTTTTAGCTAAATAGTTTTTACACTTAAAATGTTTTCAACAGAACAAAATATACGTCAAGGACTGTTTAGGTCTGTTATGCTTAAACTATTTACAATCTGATTATTTATATATAAAGTTCCTACATAGTATTATAAAAGTCCAGTATTGGGGTCATTTCATTATATCAGTACTATTAAAATAACTCATAAAGCAGTATTTTTCAACTGGAGATGACTGGGACCAGGGGACAGCAAAATCTAGCTGTATCATTATTTGTTGTTGTTGTTGTTACTGTCATAATGATGGTGAAGACATTGTGCTATTGATATTTAGTCGATAGAGGCCAGAGACACTTTACAGCATTCTATAATGCCCCATGTACCAGCCCTCCAAACAAAGTATTATCTGGCTGCAAATGACAGTCATGTCAAGTTAGAAAAATCCTCTTCTTTATGTGTTTGCATTTATTGAGACTTTTTCAGATATACTGATTAATGGGGAAAAATATCAAAGAGAAATTCATACCCTAAAGTCTTACTGAAGATTGGGGACCAATGTTCTGCTGTGTGAGCTGGTGCTCTTGCATAATTGGGCAGACACCATATTTTCCAGTGTAATCTTCCTAAGATGTGGTTAGTCTGCCCTCTCCCATAACTTTTCCCTTACAGTATAATCATACCTGCTGAAGAGGAACCAAGGGACTGAATGTAGTCTAACTTCTTAAATGGCAAGCTGCTGACTTGATACCAGCCTTTGAGACTTGGCAGATAGTAAAGTGCCCATTATCAGTGTGCCTGAAGCTTCAATCTATAGCACTTGCCTGCTTAGAACAGGATTTTTCTGACTGTGTGTAGGACCCCACTGTGAGTGTTAATCTGTCAAGAAAACAAGAAGGCAGCACTTTGCTGCCCATTCCAGCTGTTCTGCAAAAACTACAGAAGCAGAGCTTCATCCAAGGAACATACAATCAAAGAACCTTGAGTTTGGAAAGAACTGTAAAGGTCATCTCAACAGACTCTGATTCAGGGATCTGCTCTTAGGAGCTCTGAGTGTCTTCTTTGGTGACAGGTACTATGACACCCTGGGTAGTACAGTTCCTTTTATGAGTTATCCAGGTGGCAGACATTCTAAGAAAAATAATTGAGCCCAAGCCTGAAAGAGCAGCATTTTTGCATTTGTCCATTAAGTAAATTGCCTTGTACATGTTATTTTTGTACTAGAGAAAGTCATGAGACTGAAGATACTTGATTCTCATTTCATGAGAGGTAGACTCAAATAACCTGAGTTCAGTTTCATTCTGTGTTGTCTGACTTTTAAGTAAACTGCATTTGAATAGTTAGTGTCTCAATTACCCACCTTACTTTTCTCATTTCAATTTGAAAAACATTACAAGAGAAGGTGATTCCTTCTTGTAATTCTAATACTTGGGAGGTGGAAGCTGGAGGTTAAGGCATTCAAGGTCATTTTCAGCCTCAGGTGAGTTAGTTGGAGGTCAGTCAAGTATACATAAGACCCTGTCTCAAGAAACCAACAAAGATTTTAAGAACAATCATTTGCTCTCCTCATGCAGGTAAGCATTTTGAATCAACTTCAGTTATTATGTGAACCTAAATTGACATTTCAGTATAAATCCCAAAGAGAAAACCTAATTTTTTATTGACTCTAAGATCTAGAATAGATTCCACAAGGAAGGATGAATAGTTTTTCAGTAACTTCCCAAACTGAACCTTTAAGAATCCACAAGCAGACTACAAACTTCAAAGAACTATTCAGCATTTAACTGGCGAGCCCTTATGATAAATATGAAGGGAATCAAATGAAACAATTTATTTTCTTCTTGAGGTTGCAGCATCCCTTGGAACAGAAGCTAGGGAAATCTGAGCTGATAAACTTTGACTTGGTGGGATGAGCCATCTGGTACCTGATTTGGGGGCTCAGTATGAGCCCTGACTGAGAAGTGAGATAGGCTTAAAGTAGACCTTTGATGTCACCTGCTTGGTAATATATCACAGCCAGCAGGCCTGTCTGCAGCACTGCCTGTGTCTCTGCCACATACCCAGAAGGCCACAGAACTACGGAGGTATCCTGCCAGACTGATTTAATGACCAGCAGGGGAGGTGAGTAATCTCTAACCTTTAAAAAACAAAATGAAACAAAACAAAATGAAAATCAACACTAGTTGTTATTTCATGTGAGATGCCCTGAAAAATATATCATAAATGTTGTGCCTTTGAGTTCACAATTCATATTTTGAACAAAAGGGGGCAATGAGGGACTAGAGAAGCTAATTTGTATATTAGTGTTCTCTTAGAAATCCTCTAGAAAAGGTTGTTTTGGGTATTTTTAAAAATTCAACTGTTCATCCAGGATTATTGGCCCATGCTTTAAATCCTAACACTCAGAGGCAGTAGCAGGTGCATCTCTGTGAGTTCAAGGACAGTCTAGTCTACATAGTGAGTTCCAGGATATCCAGGGCTGTCTAGAGACCCTATCTCTAAACAAAAATCTAATTATTCAGACTTTAGATTTAAACCCTGGGCTCTAAGAACAGTCAAGCTTAGAATTCATTTTAGTTTGAAGCTATTTATCTTGGGATAGAGGAGTAGGAACAAAATATAAGGAGCAGTAGGAAGCCATCCAGGAGGATATTATCAAACAAGTGTCCACTGTGGGCACCCAGATCAAATTCTCACTAGACAACTCAGGGAGACACTGGGAAGTAAGTGTATGAGAAGCTGCCTATTTATCCTCCAGTTCCAGCTGATGTGCCTGCATATAGGAATAATAAATGATAGGCATTTCTAGATGCAGAATTTGTCCCCACTTCTAGATATTTTAAATCCTCAATAAAGTACCACAATTGATTGTACTAATTGAATTTGACATGTGGAGACAAGTGTAAGCTGAGAGTACATGGCTGGAACCATAAGACCATCTGTCCTAAGGTCTTATATCTAGCTAGAGTTATGCATTTAAGCACTTAGGGTCCAGTTCCTAGATGATACCCATCCTTTAACTCAAGTAGATGAGGCTCATCTTCATGAAGCTTAAAGTCTTGAGACAACATATCTGTTTATTCTTCAGCTTTCCAAGAACCACCAGATTCTGAATAGATGATTCCAAGCAGGGCTTAGATACAACCAGATAATGTAGTTTTAGTTGCTGAATCTCCACATTTAAAAATGGCTCATGTCCAGCCACTCCTTATGAACTCAAAAGTCTGTAGGCCTCCATCTCATATCCAGCATCTTAATATATCTATTATTGTTCTTTCTAGAATTGCCATTCTCCCTTTAAGATCTGATTCTCACACCTTCTACTTCTAAGACATTCTCAGATTCATGGGTCTTTCTTGTCCTTAAATCTGCTTGACTTGCACTGGCATCCACATTTCATTATGCTAAGTAGAGAATATTACATAATTTTCTGTATTTTCATGATACTTTCTCTAGGATGCTGATAAATATCTCTTAGATCCTAGCAAAATGTGTCATGTGAATCAAGTCCTTAATAATTAAATTATTGGCAATTGTTGATTCAGAGGATGGAAAATGTGCTCTTCTTTCTTCTTGATTTATTTAGATCAAAGAGATTATTTTTCATATGATTTCTTTAGGTGTCTCTTCAGTTTTCATCTTTGACAAAATTTAATGATAAGCATCTGCTCCATTTCGAGATTGGTGAGGAGAAATCCTTAGAAAATCAAACACCTTACCAACCTCCCTGGTTTGTGCTCAGTTTGGGAAGATATAAACTTCAGCAATAAACAGTTTATTCCCATGGAGGAGGTAGAACACTCTGCAGTTCTCTTCAAGTATCCTGGAAGTTAACTCTTCACTGTAGACACGCCTAGTTTTTGCTTGGAGTAAGACTCAAAATATTGGCCACTCCCATACTCAAATTCAAACATGAAATGCTTTTTTTTTTTTTTTCAAAATCTGGGACAAGTGATTTTCCTTGTTATGGCATTGCTGTTACAGAGATCTGCTTTTTTTTGTTTGTTTGTTTTGTTTTGTTTTGTTTTTCGAGACAGGGTTTCTCTGTGTAGCTTTGCACCTTTCCTGGAACTCACTTTGGAGACTAGGCTGGCCTCAAACTCACAGAGATCCTCCTGCCTCTGCCTCCTGAGTGCTGGGATTAAAAGCATGCGCCACCAACACCCGGTGAGATCTGCTTTTCTATGTTATTTCTTCATACTCTCTTAAGAGTGAGTGAATCAGAACAACAGAAAATATTGGTCACAGAGATGAACTTGAAAGAAATGATACCATTACAAAAATCAACATGTGCCGGGTGGTGGTGGTACAGGCCTTTTATCCCAGCACTCGGGAAGCAGAGACAGGCAGATCTCTGTGAGTTCGAGGCCAGCCTGGGCTCACAAGTGAGATCCAGGAAAGGCACAAAGCTACACAGAGAAACACTGTTTCGAAAAACAAACAAACAAACAAAAGAAAATAAACAAATAAAAAATCAACATGTATCCTGTGAATTGAATGCAATCTGTAAGACTTTCAATTTCCCGTCTTTGGAAATAAATACTTTTTTGCCTATTCCATAATGCTCTCTTGCCATCCCTACTGCCAAAGCTTGGCCAATTCTCTCTGAATGTCTCAAGGAAAAAAACATTCTCTGTTCAACAGCTATCAACTTAAGTGTTTAGACATTTAATCCCTTAACTTTGCAAGGTTTTAGTTGTTGGCTTTTGGTTTTGCTCTTATGATTTTATTACATATGGGTAAGTGATAGACTGAGTAAAATTTACTTGATTGCACTTGGACTTTTTAACCAGCATACACATATAACCTAGGACTGTTGTTAAACTATAGGTTTAAACTATAGATTCTAATTCAGTGGTTTCTAGAGTAGGACTTGCCAATCTGAATTTTTTGTTTGTTTGTTTGTTTTCTTTCTTCTGGGGGATTTTATTTTTTAGACAAGGTCTCTCACTTTAGCCCAGGTTATTTCAGACCCTAGCCAATGATTCTACCTCAGCCTCACAAATGTTGTGATTACAGGTCTGAGCCATCATGTCCAGTTTAGTCTACATCTCCATCAAGCTCTCAGGCAATGTTGATGCTATTGGTCGGCAGACCACGTTTTGAGGAACAAGGCTTAGATTTTGCTGTTGCAAATAGAATGATTTTGAATCAAGAAAGCCAAGTTTAAGCTCTCATTCTTCTAATCTCTCTCTCTCTCTCTCTCTCTCTCTCTCTCTCTCTCTCTCTCTCTCTGTGTGTGTGTGTGTGTATGTGTGTGTGTGTGTGTGTGTGTGTGTGTGTGTGTGAGAGAGAGAGAGAGAGAGAGAGAGAGAGAGAGAGAGAGAGAGAGATACTGAGATACTGACTGACTTTGGACAAGCCACTGAACTTCTTTCATTTGCTCTGGGTGCAATGGCATCTTTTTCACCCATTTAAGGCAAGGCTACAATGAGATAAATATGTGAAAGCATTGTGTAACCATATTGCTCTGTAGGTTGTATGATTATATTACTATTTGCTTTTCAAATGACTGTTATTTCCTCATATGTGCCAGCTCTTTGAACATGATTCTTGCCTGTTGAGTAAATACACATTGCATAGTTTTTCTTTGATCTGACAGGCAATAATTGGTGCTAGATCTACACCCTCAATACTCAGATTGCCAATGTGTTGGTCTTTAATGACTCCACCTGAGTCATTAAAGATGATTAGATTCATCCTGTTGTTGAGCAAGCAGCAACTCTGCACAAGTTCTTAATCAGGCAGAACTGTAGACAGGGCGGGATACTTAGAATTCCAATTCATCCAGGTAGTTTCTCAGGGCTCAAAACTCATCTTCATGCTTGATAGGAGCATTGCACACAAGGAAGTTCCTACCCAGGGATATACCATTGGCATAACAATCTCGGGGAGGCAGTGGGCTTTGTTTCCAAGCCTCTCTTCCAATCTTAGCAGTCTGACAAGAAAAGGGATTCTCCAGTAATTTAGGTGAGAGAGTTCCTAACTCTTCTCTCTTGCTTAATTTACATGATTCCAGTGTTTCCCTTGGAAATCTTGCTCACATAAGTAGGTCTGCAAGCACTTCAAAACAAAGAGTGTTGTCAGAATTGCCCTAGATCAGGAGAACCAGGCAAATGATAATTGAAAATTCTTTTGAAACTGAACTGTTGGAAAATTTTGCTGACTGGAGATTTTTATCAATCAGGTCAGTGTATTTCACCACCCACTCCTTTTCAAGATTTATTTTTATAGGTTATAAAAGAAATCATAATTAGCTTCAAAACAAATCCACCAGTGAAGATACATCTGCTTACCTGGTTTCCTCTGCCTTATGCTCTCAAACAAAACCATTGTCATTGTTAAGTGAGGGTTAATGGTGCTTCTCTAGTTTTAAAGTGCTTCTGAAGTCCTTGGGAATCTGTAGTTGCATAAACTCCCAGGGATGCTGATGCTGATCTGCTGACTACATGGTGGGCCCGAGGCACCTTGCTGTGTCTTTGTGTGTGCTTTTTAACTGCTTCTATATGCTAAAGTAGTAACTCTCCAATTTGAGCCTAGAAGACTTGTCCAAATGTAGACTGGGTTCCACCATGAATTTCTGAGTCAGTATGACTGAAGTAGAACCTAAGACTGTGTTTCTACCAATTCTCCAAAGTGGTGCTGTGTCTCTTAGTCCAGGGACCATATTTTGAGAACTCTGATATAATGCATCCCAGCAGTTAGCTGCCATAATTAATTCCAAAATGGTATTCTTGCCTTGTAGGAACTGGGCAATAAATACAAGCAGGGTGCAAGTGTTACTGTTCATTGGTGAATTCTGAATGATATTATAATAACTATAGTACAAAGAGTTCTATCTGAATCTAAATAGTTGAGGTTTACAACATAAACCAAGACATTTCCTCAGCTGCTTGTCTCCAGTTGGTATAAGTTGACTCAAGGGGATGAGCAGTACAAAGAAACTACTGAGACAGAGCAAAAAATTACACACACACACACACAGAGAGAGAGAGAGAGAGAGAGAGAGAGAGAGAGAGAGAGAGAGACAGACAGACAGACAGAGGGAGAGGGAGACAGAGACATACAGAGACAGAGAGACAGACACATAGAGAGACAGAGAATGTTTTTACTACCAGCATCACATTTACAGTTACCAAAGCTTTCTTTCTCCAGAGACTTTCTATGCTGGGTTATAAGACATTTGCCTTTATAGAAAGTTCCATCAAAGCAAATCAGACCAGAGCAGGCACAGATAATAATAACTACATGCTATGTTTCTGAGACAGGACCCCAGCTATGTAGTTGTCCTGAAGAAATATTACTCCTAGCACTTGTTAAAGAATATTAAAGTAGATAGAAACAAATGTAATTATGTCATTTGCAGGAAAGTAGATAGAACTGGAAATAATCATTTTGGGTGAAATAAGATAGACTGGGAAAGATAATATTGCATGTTTTCACTCAGAATCTAAATTTTATATATGAACTACATGAAACTAGACTGGGAAAAATCATTTTGTGTAAAGAAAGGAGACCATGAGAAGATGGTAGTAACATAAGTGTTATGCAGGGTATGACCAAAATGCATATGTATATCAGATACATGTATGAAAATATCATAATGAAACTGCTCACTTTGTATGCAAACCCAGAGACATTTGTTAGTTTAAATAAATGATAAGACAGACCTCACTCAGTCAGAACCATTGAAATAGGTATAGGATTAGTATAGTATTCTGTGGCAGGAGAAAGAGATCAGGATTGATTATTAATACAAGGAAAAATGGTACTTTATAGTTAAGGAATAGGGTGGGGAATGGTGGATGGAAACTTATTAAGAAACATCAAGGATAAAGAGATTATGGCTACATCAACCTGACATGATTCTTGAGGGAGGCAGGCCAGAGTGATTAGATATTATATGGAGGCATCCAGGAAATGAAGAATTTGGTCAGGTGACTAGTGTAATACAAAGGAAAAAAGGGGTTCAGGTTAGGCAGGACTCCTGCTTAAATTATTTGACTCACAGACAGGCAAGGAAGTCTAAAAGCCATGATATAGTTGGGAAGAAATCTCAGGAGCTTAGCTAGAGTTTGGTAAAAGAGAGGGTTTTTGTCAGTTTCCAGAAGTAAGTTGTCCACATGGAGAACCCTGACAATGAATGTTTGGTCTTAACCACTGTTGAAGTTTAGTGCTATTAGAAACAGATGGAGTTTTGTAAGCTCCAATTTGGGCTGGGTAGAATACGCAGTGCTTCAAAACTCTACAGGTCTGTGTTTTAAGGCAGTGAACTATTGAAGGGTCCTTGACCAAGTTGCTTAAACTCTCTAGGAGTCTCCATTTTGTTCCCTGTAAAATTGGATCATTAAGACACACATTTACTCTTGGCCTCAGCAAAGGCCTCCTCTCTGGAGCAAAATTGAGAGAGTATTTCTGAAACTTTATCCTAGATTCTCCTCTACTACAGTCCCTTCAAAGCCTTCCCTTAGCCTACTCAACAGAGTGATGAAAATCAACATGAGGCAGGGACTCATAAAGTAGTCTATACCACTGGAGAAACACTTATGGTCACAGGCACAAGTCCACTAAAAGACTGTGATTTCCTTGCAAGATTATAAAGCATTCCCCCTTCTCATTTTTTACCAGTATATAACAATGTTACAATATAATAGCAATATATTGTAGTTAAAATAACAACAAGACACAAACTGTCTTGGTACATGTATGTGAGAAAGACAAAAGTCAAAAAAAGACAAAAACAAAAACAATCAAGAAATTTGAAACTTTGGGAGCCCAAACAATAGTGAACATTAAAATGACCCCTGGCAACTAGGTTAATATAAATTCTCACCATGAAGGCCTATTATCTCAGATACTATTAATTGATAATGTCCAGCAGTGAAAAATGTTTTACTCTGAGGAGCTAGAGGAAACATCAGAATTGAACTAGTATAAAACATGTCAGAATTTTCATACAAAAGTTAAAATAACTATAATTAATATGTTAAGGACTTTAGTAGGAAAAGACAACTCAAGAACAGATGGGCAATATGATCAGAGATGGGAATTCTCTAGATAAATAAAAAAATGCTATTTGGGGACTCTCTGGATGAATAAAAAAGAAATGCTAGAAATAAAAGAAACACTGGTTCAGAATTGAAGAATGACATGAAATCATCAATAGAAATAACAGACAAAGAATCAGTGAACTTGAATTAGCTCAGTAGAAACACCACAAATTGAAACATAAAGAGCTAAAAAATGAAAATGATAAAAAGTCCTTACAGAATATCCAACTGCAGAACAATATCAAAAAGTTATAACATACACGAATTTGGAATACTAGTAGAGAAAGTAGAATGAAACATAATAAAGTAGTCATGGCCACCCCACTCCCCAAATTAATGTCATACACTAAACCACTGGTCCATGAAGCTCAGAGAATGCGAAGAAGAATACATATTCATCAAATCACACTTAATGCAAAACATATTCAAACTATAGAAAGACAAAGACAAAGAAGAACAACAATAACGGCATTAGTTATCAGAATAAACTAAAATATTGAAGGGAAAAATAAAAGCCCACCTACTTAAAATTCTGTGTCCAGTAAAATCATACTTCAAGATAAAAGAGATATTGAGACTTTCTCAGAGTGAATTCATTGCCTGAAGACCTGTCTTGCAAGAAGTTAAAAGTTGTTCACATTGAAGGAAAATCAGAAACTCAAATTTACATATAGAAAAGAGTTAAGGAATAAATGAAATTATTAAAAATATTTCAGTTTTATTATGGATCTTTAAAACCTCTTCATTTAAAGCAATAACAATGTTTTGAATGATTATAATAGAGAAGTGAAATGAATGGCAACTGTGTCACAGATAGATGAAGGAGGAAATGGGAGTACCCTGTTTTAACTGCAGTACATGGGAATCAGTGTAGTTTTATTTAAAGGTGAACTTAGGTTAGGTGCAAATGTCCATTGAAGTGTTAGAGTAACTAAAGAAATATTGTTGATTAAGAGAGAAGATAAAAAGTTCAGTTAAAGACCAAAGAAGGTAGGGAAAAATAAAATGTAAAGGAACAATTGAAATTGCTGTAGATATTAATACAACCATATCAATAATCAGCATAAATGTGATATATATATATATATATATATATATATATGTATATGTATATATAATCAGTCAAGCAGAGGACAGTGACTACTAGTGAATTATGAAAAAAGGAACCAACTCTATATAGTCTATAGTAAACCCGTGTTAAACATAACATATTATAAACATAAATATATCAAGTACATATATGAATTTCAGACAAAAGTAACTTCAGAATTAGAAAAATTATCAAAATTAAGGAGGGGCATTGCATAGTGTTCAAGGGATCAGTTCTAAAGAAAATGCAAAGACACCTAACAACACGGCATGAAAATACGTAAGGGAAGAAATGAAAGAACTGAAAAGAGAAGCAGATAAATTAATTATTATACTTAGAAACCACAACTTCATTCTGTCAGTGATAGATAAAATATGCAGGTAGAAAATATGGATATAAATGACCTGGGCAAAGTAAGGGGCAGTATGCCTACAGCTCTGGAAAGTATAAGGATCAGACTTTTATAATGACAGCTTTTATATAGGATTACATGTTAAACTGGATAATTAAGATTTTGACATAAGGAGACCCACTCTTCTACCCAGGAAACCATCATAAATCTATAAACCAAGAGGCTTAAGCTAAGGGAGCTGTAGAAGGAAGAAATAAGATTAAGCCAGCATTTGTTAAAATATGCTCTAGGAAAGTTTCCTTTGGTATGGTAATAAAACTAAGTTCTGCAACCTAGTAACTTAGAAAAACAACAAGTGGGGTTCCCATAATGAATACACACAGCTGTTTTAAAGACTATAGAAAGTTCTTCTGTTAAAAAACATAAAGCAAAACAACAACAATAAAATAATCCAACCATAACAACAAAAACCATTTAAATCTATTCAGCTGAGCATTTCTAAAACTTGTTTAATATGGACACTTTCTGTTTTTTTCGTTATTGTTGTTTTTGTTTTTGTTTTGTGACCCTATCAACATCTCTGGGAATTAATGAATTTCAGAATAGACACTAAATCTACTAGGCCCATAATTAGGCAGATAGAATCAATGAGGCTTGCAGATCACTGGACCTTGGAGCACACCAAGAGAAAAGGATGATTTGAGTTGGCAACTATCCTGCTTGGGTGAATAGAAGGAGAGAAAGAGGGCCGTGCTACTAACCAAAACACAACAGTTGTTACAACCAGTTTAGAGGGAATGATGCAGGTGTTGAGTATGTTCCAGTTAAAACATTGTGATAGCCTATATCTACAAATCTTCAGGAGATTGATGGAAATTTAGAACTAGATTGGAAGACAGGTGCTGATGTGAACTGGAGGTAGGTTAGCCTAAAGGTGAGAAGTCAAACTGTGGAAATCAAATGTATTGTCATGAAGAATTTAGTGGGCAATAACAAGATCAGAGGTTACAGAGTCACTGTTTTCAGTAAAACCAAATTTGTAAATCAACAAATGTAGATTTACTTAGAGGGAAACAAAAGGCTTGGTAGGCAGATAGGAGGAGAAAGTGTTGAGTTAGAGAATTCATTACAGAAGTGAAGGAGAGTTTCAGTGACATCTCAGAGAAGTCTGCAGAATGTATTTGTTGGCCAGGGACATAGTAAGAAGTATGGTTGTGAATAAACCATGCCCAGACTTTTACAGAATCTACTGAAACTCCATGGAAATTTCTATATGCTGAACCATTTCAGATGTTTTAAGTCCTTTTTTGACTTTGCATTAATAATATTCAACTATGGATATCTGCTAAGAGTAAACC
Source organism: Onychomys torridus (assembly GCF_903995425.1). NCBI lineage: Eukaryota > Metazoa > Chordata > Mammalia > Rodentia > Cricetidae > Onychomys > Onychomys torridus. The sequence goes on from NC_050466.1 coordinate 67,530,380, forward strand.
TGAAGTTGAAGATGAAGACTGAACGTTAGCTATGAATTTGTGTTCTTAGAAATCATTCTTGAGTTTTAAATCATTACAGAGAGTAAACCCTGGAGTGGTGTTATAAGGAATGGGAAGGGCAGGGGCAAAGGTAGCAAGCAAGCATCAATTACTTTTTGGGTAAACATGGTCTCACTTGCTATGTAGTCCAGACTGGCCTCAAACTCACAATCAGCCTCCCCAGTGCTGGAATTTAAACATGTGCTCCCATGTCCAACATGAGTTGCTTTTCCAACTGTTACTTGGGGACAAGAAATATAAGGAGTTATTTATAGATGGAAACTGTGGCTGAAGTTAGAAAGCATATCGGATCAATAAGGCCTTTTTCATACATGGGAAAGACAGCCTATTTCAAAGTGCATGAGAAGGAATTTGTAGAGTTTGAGAATGTAGAAGAGAGAATAAACTACACTAAGAAAGACAAAAAAAAAAGAGAAATGTAAACCAATGAAAGAAATTGTCCTTATAGAGAGGGAAGGTCATGACTTCTATTTTCACAAATGGGAATGATGGGTGCAAATGTAGCTATCATTATGGATTTGGTATCAGCATGTTGAAAAAACTCAAACCATCAGATTACTGGAATGAGAGCTGAAGTGAATCTTGTCAAGTGCCAAAGAAAGAACATTCTAGTATTTGTGGGTTTGGCAACCCAATGACAATGGAGTGAGAAGAGACTAAATAGTAAATATAAGCAATCTCTTTCATAGAGTTTGAGCACAAAAACAATAGTACAATGTCTCCTTCTTATTTGGTCTCAAAGTGGGCTTTTTCATATAGAACAGAAATTGAAGTGGCCAAGAGGCAAGTTAAGAGCGTTCACACAGGATATGCTTAGGTTTCAGAAGAATATGATTTACAGATAGAGAGGGTTTATTCAAGGTTTTTTTTATTTTTTGTAGTTGAATAGCTCATCAGAAGAGACTACAATAACTGAGAATAATTTAAATAGAAGATGGAATGGTGACTTTATAATTCTATCATATGTCTAACTAGCTGTTAACTGTGGATGAATGTTAGAATCATCAGAGTAATTCAAATATATTACATAAGACCTCACACTCACTTATTTTTATCTCAGTAGCATAAAACTAGGGTGACCTACTCCAAATGTGATCCACAGACTGGCAGCATCTCCATCTTGGGAAACCTTGTTTGTAATGAAAATTCTCAGGCCTAACTACTAAATCAGAGTAGGCATTTTAACATGCCCCCAGTATGCATTGATTTGTGAATATACTAAAGCCTAAAGTGCTGGACTGAAGCATAGTCTAGAGTGGGGCCCACACATGCCCACTTTTTTGAAGCTCATCTCCAAGATTCTAATGTACCAGAGTTGAGGTCATCCCTACTATGGAGAAAAGATCATTTTAAAATTCCCTTAAATTCTTGTGTTAAAGGTTCGTATTAATCCATATATATACCAAAAAAAATTATATGTAAAAACTGGAAACAGCCAAATGATGCCTGGAGTTAATACCATCATACCAGAGAGAGCATCATGGTTTTGATACTGTACTATAGTTATTCATATAAGATATTATCTTTACAGGAATCTGGGTGGGGTATATGTGGGAACTCTGAACTCTTGCTTGTGATTTCTTGTTAGTCTTTCATTGTACGAAAGGAAAAAAGAAACCATTTTAAGTGAGGACAGATCATGTCTAGCATGAGACAAACTGTTGTCTATCCCTTCATTGGAAGGGAGCCATGGGAGGAATTCCACTTCATAGGTTTTCCAAGCACCCACCCAAAGGAGGATGCAGCAGCAAAGTTAAGACCAATAAAACTTAGAAATAATGCCCTTGCACTTTTTTTTTAATCAAAAGAGTTAAAACATTTTTTGAGTAGTTAGGCAAGAGCTCTATCACTGAACTATATCTCCAGTTTCGTCTTTATTTATTTATTTATTTATTTTTGAGAGATGGCCTCATTAAGTTGTCCCAAGCTGGCCTTGAAACTGCTCTGTAGCCCTTGAATTTCTGATCCTCCCACCTTAGCTACTCTAGTAGTTCTTATTGCAATTCTGCACCGTCAGTCCCAGAAAAAAAAAAAGTATGTAAAACTGAGCTAGACTGGGGAGATCGCTCAGTAGGGAACAGCACTTGCTGAGCAAGCATGAGTGTTCCTGAGTTTGAATTCCCCAAAACCCTTGTACAAAGCTGAGTATGGCCACATACATACCTATCAGCCAAACTGTGAGGGGAAGCAACAGAAGGATCACTGGAGCTTTCTGACTGCCAGTCAACTTTAGATTCAGTAAGAAACCCTGTCTCAAAGGGATAAGGGTGAGTGAGAATGATAAAGCACAATACCTGAATCCTCCTCTAGCCTCACATGTGCACCCACATGCATGCACACAAATACAAACATGATGCTACACACACACACACACACACACACACACACACACAAAACCCCTAACTTAAAATATATACAGTCAAAGTCCTTTCAACCTAAGCTATCTTCTTCTCATTTATCTAACATATATAAAGAGAGAGGAGAGGCATAGTGGATGGCCAGTGGCCTCTGCAGAGTGATCTGTCAAAGGTACCAGTCTCCACCAAGTGCATTGAGTTACTTGCTTCCCACTGAGAGTCTCCCTTTCTAAAGTTATTTGCAAAACATGTGAAATGTTTCCATTTCAGAATGGTCTGCTCTTCAGCATTTCAGTTTTCCTATCTTCTTCCTTAAAAAGAAAAGTTGCAAAGCCTGCTACTATTTACTATAACAATACAGAAGCATTCTGTAATATGCAATAAACACATTACAGAGTTTAGCAATTGTTGGAAGTGGTTAACTTGACACGGAAAACAATTTATAAGAAGACTGTGCTGTGTTCTCAGTTCTTCTATTACATGATGTCTCGGCATTAACAAGAGAAACACCTAAGCTCATCCACTTCTTAAATGAAGTGAAAGCTTATTTGAGGTCTGTAGGCTGCTTTATATTGATTCTGAGAAAATTACTTCTACCTGTAAAGAAAAAAATGACAATGTTTAAACATCTTTACTCTTCATTCCTGTGTGCTATTATTACTAGAAATGCATATATTAATATTTTCCTATATAGTCTCTTGAGCACTGGGCTAGCAAAGGAGTTCTATACTTGATTGTTTATTTCTTTTTAAACTGCCACAACATCTTGTACAAACATATGAGAACATGAACTCAATTTAATTTATGCTCTGGTTCTTATTCGCTTATTGCTTGCATTTCTACTTGTTTGGCCTTTTTTTCTCCTTAGCCTTTGAGAACTAGGCAGTACTTTTTACTTAATCACTTCTCAGTATTTAAGTAGATTTCAGGAGAGGCTGCTTCATGGATGCTGGAGATTACAAGGAGACCATATAAGAGTGTGCCTACTTGCCTGGAATGTTGTCTTAAGTGTCATATACCTTTGCTTGCACACAGTATGCTGGGAGCATGAATATAATAAAGACTGAAACTCAGCTCTTTCTTAGACAACTAAGAGAATATGGCCATTAAATTATGGCAAGTGATGAAATAGATGTGTCTACACGCAGGGAATCAAGGATTTAATCTGCATTTGCAATGCAGCCTTCCTGGAGAAGATGCTATCTAAGCTGAGGCTTCTCACAAACCCCAACTAGAAAGACAAGGATAGGACTATAACTTGTCTACTCACTATGCCACCCTTCTAGAAACAGTCCCAAATTCTTGATTCAATGCTGATTCATGGAAGTATCTCCCCCTAAATAAAAGATACAGGACTCTAAAAAATGTCAGATAGACACTTTCTGGACCATATCAAATAAGTTCCTGGACAATACCATTTTGCTAAACTTTGCCACAAAATAACATTTTTTCTTACAAATAATATAACCCTCACACCATGAGAAAAACAGTTGCTCTGTGACAATAATATCACTAGACAGCCGAGAATATGAGATTTCTGGGCATTCAATTAGGCCATCATCTTGCCTCATGAATAGCACTGCTGGGCAAAGGTACCAGATCCCATTTTCTGATTGAGATCAGGGAAGGTTTCTCAGTACACAAAAGTATAAGTGGGCACCTCTAATGGATCTGATGGGCGCTTTATATTGTCTAATTCAGGAACCAGCAACACTACATGATAATAAGCTTGTTTTGACAATAAGGAAGCTGAAGGCCCAGAAGGATCATTTGCTCGAAGTCATCAAGAAGTTTTTTAGTTGTCTATGAACATAAGTCTGTGTGAATCCTATATCAGATTATTGTTTCTAGAATGTCATGCTGCCTCTGACGCTCTCCTTTCTCTTGGTGTATCTCACAATACTCACTAGTCTTGAACTTCGATTTTTCTCCTACAAATCAATAAGGAAAAGACACAACAACCCAGTAATCCAAAGGGCAAAAGACTTGAATAGGCACTTTGGACAAGAAAATAGCCACATAGATAACGAGCACATAGAAAGGTGCTGAGTTAGCTTCAGTCACCATGGTGATGCAAATTAAAGCCAAAAGTGAGATAGCAGTGAACACCCACCAGAATGATAAAAGTTATAAATAATATCAAATATTGATGAGAATGTGGGGCAACCTCAACTCTAATGTATTGCTCATAGGCCTGTAAAAGGATCTAATCACTTTAGAAAACTTAACCTAAATATATGCTTGCTCTGTGATCTTAATATTTCACCCCAAAGTCAGCATATCCAGTGGTATACAGGCACTGAGTCCTGAACTCTCATTGGCCACATCTTTTCCTACTTTGCATTCCCTGAATTACTTGAAATTGGCAATTGTGGAGATGTTTACAAATATCAGACAGAGCTATTTTTATTAGAGAATTACCAACACATCACTATATACCTGAAAGCTATAATTACATATGTCCTCCAAAGCCTTTGTCCATGGAATTTTTATTTATAAAAACACCAAAATGGAATTCACCTAAAAGGTTCACCAATATAGAACAGGACAATAAAATGCAGTATCTTCTCAATACAGATTATTAACACATTGAATACAAACAAAAAACTAATTAAAAGCATAAGACAGATGGATTGTGAAGGTTATTTCATGAGTAACAAATGCACTACACATGCATGTACATACTACACAATTCTGTTTATAGGAAGCTCAAGACAAAACAAATATTAATAGATGTTAGAACATTTTTTCTCTAGGATTGGTGGCAGTATTAACTGGGAAAGGACATAAGGGGTCCTTTTGGTGCTGTATATAGTCTCTCTTGATCTGAATGATACTGTTATGGGTACATGAACAGATACTACAAAAACTGTACATTCAAGATATGTATACTTTACCACGAACAAGTTATACGTCAGTAATGAAGAGTGTATGCACATACACATACCCTCTAGTCAGTGACCCTGTCAGTAAAGTGGAAGAGTACAAAGCATTTGACAATGGTGAATACCAATAAGAATAAAGGCTGCTCAAATCTTGGCAGACAAACCCACTCAGTTTTACTGAAGTCCAACACACTGCCACCATGGAGACTTTTGACACCTGTACTGGCAGCACAACTGATGCATGGAGAATTTGTCTCCACCAGTACATACTCCCCAGGCACATCATTGCCTGGGAAAGGATCCAGTGAACACATCAGCTGTCTCTCCCACACACCTACTGCCATAACAGCATAAATGCAGCCATGTAAAGATAGGGACTCTTATCCAACTTGGGCAACATGCCAGGATTTGCTGTCAATAGAGAACACTGAAGTCTGAGACCTTACCTGCTGTGGATGTTCTGGGATGATGCAAAGAAGCATCTAACTATATTGCTAAGCTTGAAGGTTTTTTCTCTTAAAAATAAGTAAAAGTCAAAGAGATGGCTGCTTCTTTTATTGTAAGCAAGAAGAAAATGAGAGATCATGTCATTCTACTGTTTTCTACTCCTGGTAGGATGCAGACCTAAGCCCTGCCTTGAGGAGTTATGGTACAGCCATGCTATCAACATACCCTAGACATAACATGTTATTTCCTTTGATCCTTAATGAAAGATAATAGAGTTATTCCACAAAGGAGGAAGATGTGCAGTTGGTAGCATCCTGCCATATATATCTATGAACCTCTTAACACTACTTAGAGAAGTATTAATTGCATACCTACTATATGTATCATCAAAGAGAAAACTGTGTCCCGACAGAAAGATTGGAGATGTGATTTTAACTTTACTCTCAGTGCTGAGTCTCTTTACTACATAACCATATTTGAATATCCAAGACTTGCGGTGGTGGTTTTGGAATAGTTTAGTGTTTTGAGGACACTAAGAACCACATTCCAGAAGCATTAGGCATTACTGAACATTGTTTGAGTTTATGTTCCCCTGCAAGCCAACCCTGAAACAAGAAATCAGATAAAGAGAGTTTAGTTGAAGGATAATTAGAGGGGGAACAGAGAAGTAAGCCAGAAACTGGGGAAAGCCTAAAAGGGTGTGCAATTCAGCAGGCTATTGCTGCAGGCATCTGGATCATAATCTCACTAGAGAAGCTCCAGGAACCCAGTTTAAAACACACCGTGGAGTGAGCCCACCCATGGAAAGGGAGCAAGATTTTAAAACATCAACTCCCATCTGTCATTGGTTGAGGACTTCTCCCAAAGAATGTTAATTTCCTAGCACTACTGGCTTGCCAAGCAGATGGCAAAGTGGGCTCTTTGACAAAGAAGTGTGTATGCTGGCATCTGAAGTTGGGCAGGTGTGCTCTCAAGAGATAAGGGCTAGAGAGGATTTTAACAGGGTACCAAACACATCTGCTACCAAATAACTTCAAACAATTGGCCAAGAATTTCTGTGCTTGTGTGATCTATGCCTGCCTTTTAGAAGTGTACATACAGAAAACTTAAAGGCCACACAAACTAAATCTGCACATTTATGAATCTTTAATCAATAATGTCTCTAGGTGGCCCATTGAGACATAAATTGGAGAAATGAAGTACAAATAGTTCATCAGTACCTTAGGCCTGAAAGTTGTTTTTCAGTTTTACTACCTAGTTTACTTCTTGACATAAGCTGTAAAGGTCTGTAAGAACAGATATAGACATAACTCCACCTTCTTCAAGCCAGTATGAGCACTGGAGTTTTGACCTTTCAGAAGTGTGGTAGATAGTGTGCTACTATTTTATGCTGTTTACCTCAAAGCTCCAGTATTTCCCAATCCAGCTATCACATTTCAAGGGGAGTGATCTGCACAAGAAACTTTCCTGATTAGCTAGTTCCCCTGTTTGAGATCTTTCCTTGGCTTCCAGTTGCCTTCGGGAGGGGGGGGGGGGAGTTTATCTTCCAACTTCAACAGATAAGACCCTGTGGTCTTTTCCTGGCTCTTTAATTTTCCACTATGGTTTTCCAACAGCTTGAGTCTTTTCACTCCCCCACACTCGTTATCACAAAGTAGGAAGAACAAAATAGGAAAAAAAGAAACAATTTGTATGCAAATTTTATGGCCACACTTCCCACCTCCTATACTCATCTCAACAGTTCCAAACCCCTGGCCAAGCCTCTGCCCATGATGAACTCTTTAACATTCTGAACCTCTAATTTAGAGATTATTTCCTCCAAGAAATCTTCCTTTAATACCTCAAACTTCTGGCTTCTTAGAAATCCAAGCATATTTTGTAATTGTGTCATGTGTCTTTTTTTCTGAATGCTCTGGGAAGGCAGAACTGTATCTGTTATGTTCACAAGAACTGAGTTAAGGTTTACTCAAAGTTGCTAAAATTTTTTTCTTTTATTTCATAAATGAAAAAAATCATCCTTCATCTAGCCTGTTTCCTCTCCAGTTATGAATTGCATTGCACCCCACTACCATAAATACATGTGTACACATTTACACTTATGTGTCCTTCACCCTCCCCTACACATCAACATAGTAGACCTATTCCTTGTATTCCACTGTACTGTGTTACCTCCTCCTGTCATAGCAACATGGCATTTCACTTTGTGGTTTACCTGTGCCAACTAATTCAGAGAATAAAGTCATGATTTAATTCATTTATCTCCCCAGGGTTTACATAATGCCCAACATAATATAATCACTTAATACCTGTTGAGCAAATGAGTCTTTGCCATAACTGATGATGAGATACAAGATAAATTCTCTGCATGACCTCTACTTCCCAACAAAGCAAAGAGATTCTGCTGGACCACCTGTCCAATATCAGAAACCCATCACAGGCTTCACATCTGTGAGCCTGAAAATCAGCAAGCATTGTCAGCATTAAAGATAGAATCACATGGAATGATATCTTTGAGTACTAAAGGAACTTTTCTCTCCTGGCTAGATAAACTACCTCCAAAGGCCCTCTGTCAGTGAGTTGGCTCAATGGAACTCATTTGTCAATTACAGAAGAGCTAGTGTGCTCAGGAAAGGGAACTTAAATGTTTTAAGGGTTCTGTGGATGCCCACCATCTCTGAAGTAGCAAGAAAAACTAACTGGCTAAATCTCACACATCACAGCATTATGCTGGAAGGAAGTTACAATAGAGAAATAGCAGGTATGGTTAGAGATGGAATTTTTTTTTCAAATTTCCTTCCTTCACGCCTTTACTGTGATAGCATAGCATCACATGCAATATTTTAGGTTCCGAACAATACTGGGGCTATAAACCAGAAGACTACAATTGAAGATCCATGGTGAAACAAACAGATGAAGTCACATCAGTGGTTGTATCCTCTGGAACATTGAAAGGCAGCCTAAGTTACCTCTGATGTGCTCTCTTTAGAGTTGTTCTTGCTATGAGATGAACAGTACATTTTTGTACTTGCAATAGTTTCACTTGTGTACTATATCTCGGACATGTTTGAAATATATACATCTCATTGTAGAAAAAGTCACAGAAAAGTAAGTAAAATGGTTTGTTCTAAAATTTATCATCCATGTCCAGTTTGGTCAGCTTGTTATGCAATGTAAGTGAATTGTCAGTATTTTACTTCTGTACCCTTTTTATCATTAAAATTAGCACAAAATATGAAAACAACATTCCTATTTGTATGATAAATTTCATTATCACAATATCCATCAAAAGTGTTAATAGTATATGCACAATCTTCAAATAGACATGAGTTTTTAGATGCTAGGCACACCATTTTCTATGAGTGTCCAGATTTTTGTATTTTTATTTTTCTTCTAAAACAATACAATATACATGAGAAATTTAATCTGCCCTATAAAATTAAGCATAGTAAAATTATGTGATATTTGGTATGTGTATGGGGGGGAGGTTTAGTCTAAGGCTAGATGTTGATCTAATAAGACCAACCACTTGTCTCCAGCATCTAATCAAATTCAATGTCATCTGTTTATTTAAGATGTAAATGATGTGCATGTAGCACAGTAAGAGCCTATGGATACAAATGAGTTAACATTCACTGTCACCAGAGGAAGTTTAAAACAGGAAGAAAGAACAAACTCTGAAGGTTCAATCAACACATCTTTCGGCTCTTGTGTGCCTGGCACTATTCTATGTGCCTAGGATATACAGGAGTGAATAAACCAAAATCTCTGCCTCATTAAGTGCATATACACTAATGGTAAACTGCTTTTGGGAAAGGATGATACTCAAGTATCGTAATACTTATGGGTTCCAGCTGATGTTTTACAGTAAATCTAAAGCTGTTAGCCCTTGTTACCATTAAAGGTTTTCTTCTTTGTTTGTCTGCCTGTGCCCCCACCCAGGTGTTGGTAACATAGTATTCATCACATAGATTTAAGGAGAAAGACCACAGACCAAAATCCTGGCCAAATTAATTAAAGTAAGCTTTATTTGTAATGTAAGCATTGTATTTAAGGTTCTGTCTCCTCCTGTAAGGCAGGGTTCAAGAGATCAATGCTGGACATGGGGGAGACCAGGTTTTTTATGGCTCAAGTTTCCAAATGGTGGATCTGGTAGACAAATAAGCAGGGGTTAAGGAAGCAGAACATAAACAAAACAAGTGGGTCATAACAATCTTCTGTAACAAAAGGCATGGTTGTGAGGTTGTCATAACAATCTTTTAAAACATAGGAATGGTTGCAGTTTCCTGGAACAGACAGTATAAAACCATACTGTAGTTAAGGTTATATGTGGGGCATGGCCCAATCCTTCACAAACAGAGGTTTAATCATGAACAGAATTGACCCTGGTTTGTCTTTACTATAAGATGGCTTTCAAGTCCAAGATGGAGGCAGGCTAGTTTATCAAGAGGAAACAAGCATGATGCAAAGGATATATTTTAAACTATGGAAAGTAGCCTCCCTTTCCACTTGTTTTCTTCTCTCTGCTTGGATAAACATACTTGTCACTGGTAATGGAGTTATGTCTTCTCTTTGTAAATTTCTCTTGGAGTATCTAGCGTTTACAGGGCTTCAGGATTCAATGTAGGACAGAATGTGGTTGCTTCTCTTGGGCAATTTTGTCATGTTTGACCCTTTGACTTTGCTATGCCAGTGTCCTCAATGCTGTGGTCAACTATGATTAAGTCTCATGCAGAAAATAAATTAATCAGTACCCAAATTCCAAAGCAGAGACAGCAAGAGATAGTCTTTACTTTGCTAAAGAAACTCCCTAATTAGGAGGCAATCTTCTGAGCCCAATATTTAAATCTGTGCTAGTCTACATGCTAAATTTCTGATCTGGAGAAAGCTTTTTAAATTCCTTGAGACAGTTTCCTCACCTGCAAAGGGAGATTATAGTCTCTACTTCCTCCAGTGTGAGTATTAAATGAGGTAATACATGTAGCACTCTTCACACTATGACAATAGGAACTTGGTGTCCTTTACATTGCTTCCTTTACATCAACTACCTTTCTGACTGTTCTACATTCCTTTAGTTGATGTGCACAAGCATCACTAAAGTAGCTGGGATCAATTTTAAGCTGGGAGCTTGTGCTTCAATTAGCAAGTGCCAACTTTCTTTTTCCTTTAATGTTTTATGCATATGGGTGTTTTGCCTGCACACACATCTGTTCACATGCCTCGTGCCCACAGAGGCCAGAAAAGGGCATCAGATTCTATTCCCTGGGACTGGTGTCACAGATAGTTATGAGCTGCTATGTGGATGCTAGGACTAGAACCTGGGTCCTCTAGAAGAGTAGCCAGTGCTTTTAACTGTTCAGACATCTCTCTGGTCCCAGGTGCCAATTTTCAAACACAGACTACCCTAATTTAAAAGAAAACATGAGAGCAACAAGGCAGAACAGAAGATACAGATGGAGTACTCTGCTTGTTCATTTTGTTTTTGTTCTCAGTTATTTTCTGGATTGTACTAGTGTGTCAGAAACTGTTGATAAGCTAACATTTGACTTTTAATTTATTTTCTAACAGTCCTAATGAGATAAGGTATCACCATCATTATCATCGTCATCATTCCCATTTTAAAGAGGAGGAACTGAGGCATACATGTACCAAGGCTGACACTGAGAAATGAGGCCACCAAGACACATTCTACCACCAATATCAACACCTCTCAGAAGAATCAAGGCCTTAGCAAGCCCAGTCATAGCAATAATCATAGCCTTGGCCATTTGCTGCCAGATCAGGAAAACAAGAGCAACAGCTGAGGCACTCTTTCCAGTTTTAAGAGTATTAGCTTTGTGTGAGCACTCTGAGGGAAAAATTATTTCCAGTGGAAAATGTATTATCTGTTAAGATTCTTTTATACTTTGTATCAGGCATTCATTCTAAGGCTCATGGTCCATCATCCAGGAGAGGTGTTAGCATGCCATCAGGTTGTCATTGTCATTCTGTTGTCATTGTTTCTTTAGTCATCAGTCTTAATTTTTGTTGTTCTCATCCTTAATGCCTATTTGAGGAAAACATGACAAAGAACTCATCTGATGGGGACATTTTTTTTCATGAAGTATAAATTTAGGTTATTATTTTCAATTTCAAATATTTTATGAATGTGGGTTATATAGTATTTTGATCTTTTTCTATGGGCTAAAACTACTAAAAGTGTGGATTCTGCTGGAATGCAGAGGCTTATGCTCAGAATGTGTGCATCTTTGCTTTCGTTTGTGGCGGGGGGGGGGGGGAGGAACAATGGCATGAATGAATGTGTGATATTATTCCTAATGCATGGTGCCCTGACATCCAAAAAAGCTTCTCTGGGAACCCAAACAAAGACAATGACTTTAAGGATCTAATTTAATTCAGATTCATTATCAGAAAGACAGTCCTTCCCTCAAAGGGTCATTGTGATAACATGTAAAAGGTGCTTGGCCAGAAATTCAGTTTTCACATTCTTACTGGAAATTGTACCTCCTAGGCTGGAGAGATGTCTCAGTAGTTGAGAGCATAGACTGTTCTTCCAGAGGATTCAGGTTCAGTTTTTGAGCCAATCTAGCCTACTCAGTGTGCTGTAAACCAATGATAGCTTTTTGTTTTGTTTTTGCATTTTTTTTGTTTGTTTGTTTGAGACAGGATCTTTCTACATAACTCTAGCTGTCCTGAAACTCACAGAGATCCACCTGCCTCTGCCTCCTGAGTGAGCGTTGGAGGTGCTCCAGGACACCCAGCAATAGACGTTGTTTCAAAAGACAAGATGACTTTTAATCTCCATACTCAGGAGTCAGAGGAAGGTGAATTTCTGTGAGTTCCAGGACAGCTACAGGTATGCAATGAGACCCTGTCTCAAAAAAATAGGTAGATGACTGCTGAGGAATGACACCAGAGCTTAACCTCAGGCTTCCACAAAAATGTGCGCATATGTACACACACACACACACACACACACACACACACACACACGTTCATTCAGTCTCCAGATTCTTCTATTTACGTGGGTTTTTTTTTCCTACATCTATGCAGTACATGCTCCAGGCACCTTTCTGAGTAAAGAGAATGTAGTAGTAATCCATACATGTGCTCTAGCATGGCAAAATTTGTATTCCCATGGGGACAACAGAATATGGAAACAGAGAACTAATGGTATATCATAATTGGTGCTGTGACAAAGTTAAAATAGGATGTTGATGTCTGTGGTTGTTTTTCAGTTGAAGATGTTATCAGGCATATGATTAAAGGGAAGCAAAGGAAGTGGGCACACAGATTTAGAAGGTCCTAGAGGTACATTTCAGGGAGCCTCAAGAGTCAGAAGAGCAGTGAAGTAGGAGCACTGCAAACTATGAGTCTAGAGGAGTCAGCAGGGTCAAAGCCCTGTGTAGTTGCTTACAATCAGAACTTGGGTTTTATTCTAAACATGATGGGAAACCCTTGGGGGATTTAGAACAAGGAAGGTGGCATTATTCATAGGTTCATTTTTCATCATTTTAAATGGCCAGCAAAATCCGGAAGGGAGGACATCTGACTCCTAATGCAGTGCTCTTCCTACTTGGATCCACATTCTCTAGACTAAATGTCCTTGGCTTCTTGATTTTTACTTTCTTTTGCATTATTGGTTGTGGTCTCCTTCCTAAATCTTAAAACAATTGTTGCCTGTTCTGTGCATTTGACTCCTTTGCTATTTGGCCAACCAGCTTTTACAGTCTCCTTTCTATGAGCATTGCTCCTGCTACAGCTATTAAACAAGATTCATTACCCATGAACTTGCTCAGGAAGCATTTAAGTTTGGCCATGAAAGCAAAGTCAGGATATAAGGGAATGAAAAATAGTAGCTCTGATTAGGTTTAACTTCACAGATTTCTAGGAATCTTCAGATATTGGGGTTCTTTTTTTTAATTAAGTGAAAATTTCTCCCACATTATGGAAATAACTAGATTACATTATCTTCTCATCCAGATCAACATGAAATCAGGCAAAAGCTGCAGTGGTATACCACATCTGCTTTTTACCTTCACCAAGACTATTTTTGTTTGTTAGTTTTATTTCTCAAACCTCAGGTTCAGTACCTTCCAATTGAAAGCATATCTGTTTTCCTAGCTAAGCCTTGGAAGAAAAACTTAGGGAAATTAATGAAATGGAGTTGTTTACGCTGATTTTCAGTATCATCACCCACAGTCTGAGAATTTACCCCTGTGAAGGAAAGATCAAAAAGGTCACAATGGGCTCTCCCAGACCTGTACTGCCATTGCAATACTGAGAGAGGCAACAGACAGTTTGATATACATGATTCTAGGCATGCATGTGCAAAGGGAAATGTGTGACTAGATAGTCACTTGTTTGGCTTCATCCACAACTTAAATTTGGTGTCCTCTGAAAAATGTAATGTTTCAAAGGCAGAATGATTATTTCTGTTCACTTATTAAGGGATGACTAACTTGCTTTTGGCTGCTCTACAAATGAATCACAGTAACAGTCCCCAACTTTGGACTTCTGGTGTTCTGATGTAATGCATGGCTATTAAAAGAAGAGGAAAGAGAGTGGGTGAGAGTGAGCTCATGCAAAGACAGAACGTAACACACAGTGAGCTAGTGTAATTTATGAACTGCAGAGACCAGATCCATCCACATCAAGGTGTTTCCATGTGACCTGGGTGAGGCTATCCTGCCAGATCCTACCTGGCCACCTATAGTGGCCAAATATAGAACCTAAAGAAGACCTGGAATTGGAGGAATTCAGTGCAGAAGTCTTGATGTGGGGGGGGGGACAACCTATTCTTTGAATGTATTTCTAAGCAAATTTGATTTAGTGTCATTTGGATGGTAGTATCTGACTGCAAGTTATATGTTAGGGAAAAATCAATGATATCTCTTGTCTTTTTTTAATGTGTGTAGCTTATTCTGCAGTAGCAGCAGAAAATGGGGTGGGGACATGAAACAAGGAAAAGAAGGCAGATGAAAAATGGGATGCTGTGCCAAGTCCCACTGGAGTGACTTGAACTATATCCTGCCACAGACCAAGGAATACCCATCTCCTCTAAGTGTTTCCTCACAGTTGGGATTACTGGGTGACTGCTTGAAGGTACTCTCAAAGCATGTTAAAGGCCTTACATGGTCAGAGTCAACATCTTGCCTTTCCTCCCCTCTTTATAGCAAAATTGCATCAGATTTCATATCCCACAGGTATTTTTTCCATGCTAATCAGCAGTCAGAAGCAGACACTTCCTTCCTTCCATGTCCCTTTTGTACCCTCCTCTACAAGGTGTCCCTGCTGTCTTCTGAGGAAGGTGTGAGTGTGCCAAGGAAAGGCAGAAAGGAAATTAGACTCTGGCCTGTGGTGACCGGCAGCCCATCCTGGCTTTGTCCCAGACTCTGGCAGAAGGGAATTAGAAAGGCCAGTGCTTCTCCAGAATGAGAAATCACTCAGAGAAGAGAATCTTTTAAGTATATCCATTTTCTTTGTCCTGTTTTCTTTCTGTGTTTCATCTAGTTTCAGATCTGTCATTACCTTAAAAGGAGCTTCAGTGTGTTGGAAAGTGTGCCTCAAGTAGTTCTATTAAATCTCAATTGTTATTTATGATGTTAACTTTCTTTCACCTAGTATCTGATTGTATAGTTTACAGATGTCATTTATCTTAGAATAATGTGACATTAAAAATACAATGGTGGGTTCTTGAGACTATATGCACCAGGTCTTCTGCATGTATGTTATGGCTGTTAGCTTGGTGTTCTTGTGAGACTCCTAATAGTGGGAGTAGGTGTGTCTCTGACTCTTTTTGCTGCTCTTGGGACTCTTTCCCTCCTATTGGGTTACAGTGTCCAGCCTAGATAAGAGGGAGTTGGCCTTGTCTTACTGTGTCTTCTTTTGTCCTATTTGGCTATAGTCTCTTGGAGGCCTGCTCTTTTCTGAAGGGAAAAGGAGGGGAGTGGATCTGGGGGTAAAGGGGAGGTGGAGGTAGCCAGCAGAAGTGAAGGGAGAGGAAACTGTGGATGGTATGCATTATATGATAGAAGAGTCTATATTCAATAATAATAAGAAAATTTAATCAGCTAGGCCAACACCCTTCTTATTACTGAAAATGTGAGATCTGAAGTCTCAGACCTAAAGCAGTAGAATGACATCCTTAAGATCTCTATCATATCGAAGGTAAGCAGAGAAGCCATGTTGGAAGCCTACACATCTTATTACCAGATTCCCTTTTGCCTCTTGGCTGAAAGGAGGAATTTATAGTAAGCTCTTCTCCAAAAAACTTCATCTGGCAATTCTAGGCACTGTAGGAAGAATAGAAAAGTATGAGGTCAAAACCCACCCC
Source organism: Onychomys torridus (assembly GCF_903995425.1). Classification (NCBI taxonomy): domain Eukaryota; kingdom Metazoa; phylum Chordata; class Mammalia; order Rodentia; family Cricetidae; genus Onychomys; species Onychomys torridus. The sequence goes on from NC_050466.1 coordinate 67,546,462, forward strand.
CTTCATTATTTGTTCATATTGTAATGTGATGATGATGTCTAAAGATGAGAGTTAGCTATCTGCATCATCTCTGATCTCTCTAATTGGACCTCCAAGTGTGGCTGTTCCACAGCTCAGTCATTTCACTGGCCGCTATCTGAACCAGGTGGCCTGACAATTCTCCATCTTTGTCTGACTCTTCTCTGTCCTTTCTGCCAAACTTGTGTTGGTCTCAGGCTGTGTTCTGCTATGAAGTTAGGCCTGATTTAGAGTCCTGCATCTACTCTTTACTTTGCAAGTCATCATAGGTTGTTTATTGAAGCTCATTAAGCCTCAGTTGCTCCAGCTGCAAAATGGGGATAATAATTTAAGCATTTCTACAGTTTTAATCTTGGTAAGTTTTAAAATGTGTTGAAAATGTTTAGCAGACTAGTCACTAGTGCTATTATCATTCTTAACATGAAGAGTGAAAAGAGCAAAGAGGCTGACAGTTTAAATGATATGTTAAGAGACTTGGAATGAATTTCAATTTAGCATTCAATCTTGATGTGTTTAGAAGCAAACATATAATAATCAAAATATCATGATCAAGATTTATATAGGCTCGGGCTTTACTAATACAAAGTACTTGGCGTTACTGTTAGACACTTCTCATTTTGTACTGTATTTCATGTAATTTTGCATGCATGAATGCAAGCACACTAAACTTAGGAAAATTATCATATTACTGACAACACAGTAGATTTGATGAGTACTTATTGAGTGTGTCTTTGCTTAATGGCATCTATACATAGCCATACAAACACAGATTTTCCATTGACCCATGTAAAGGACTCAGACTATGTTAACGGTCAGTGCTACAAATTTGTCTTATTTTCACTTCCTTTTCTTTTCTTTTAAAGCCTATTAACTAATTTATTGCTACACCCAGGTGGGTTGCTGCTGTTTATATTGTAGATTAACTGAAGCATAATTTCCATCTCTCTGGCTTTTCCTTTTCCTTTTTCTTTTTAAAAACATCTTGCAACTATACATTGTACCATAACTTAGAATGTCAGGGTTCTACTTCTCTCCTTGGGGCTCTCTCAGGAAAGTAAATCAGAGCATTCTAAAACCATGCATGCATGTAGACATCTAAATATGTGCAAGATGTCTGACCATGACAAGAGTGAGATGTGTTTATCCTTGACATGTGGACATTAGAGTCAATGATGAGAGCTGATTGAGTTATTTCAAAATTCATAAAAAAGAGTCTCAACTTTTGGTTTCTATTCTATCTTCTCACCTCTTATTCCATAGCACAATCCCACAGACTCTCTCTGTCGGGGGGGGGGGGGCTGGCCTCAGGAACCACCTAGCTGCTTTGTTATTAATTCTATATCACCCTACCACTCAGAAACAAGAGTGACACATGTGCTACCCACCACTCCATCAGAAATTCAAGGCAACTGCATCTCACAGCATCTCTACTGCTGAGTTAAGAAATATTCCAGTCTCAAGCCAGTAAGGTTCCTTCCCATTTTCCAAGACTCTCAGCAATTGTCTGCTAATACAAAGGTTAATATGGTGTCTCCTTCCTTCCATGTGTAATCCCAGAGGTCATAGCAGTAGATCTGTAAAATTGGCAGATCACTAAATAGTTTATACCTCCCCAACCAACAGGGCATGGTCATTGCAGGGAATGGATGGAAAAATATCCCCTGCTATAATTGGGTTCAGCCCTGTGGCTTAACACCATCTTATTTGGCAATCTTTTCCTCTTGATATATTTGGTAATCACTCTAAGGGAGATTTATTACACTGCTTATGGGAACAAACAATACACTAAATATTACACATACACATGCTTTCAATATCACTTCTCTTGTCTATTCTGACTCTTTCCTCACAGTCTTCGACTCTTATCAAAATCTCTCATCTTTACATTCTTCTATATTTTTTCCTCTTCTAAAATAACCTTTTACATTTGGAAAATTTTGGTGATTAGGAATAATCCTAACCAAGACTTGTCAGCCTGTGCTTAGGCAAGAGTGGATAGAAAGATACTTTCAGAGCTTAAACACATTGAAAGATATTTTTTTCTGGCCATTAATCCCAAAACACCAACACAAAAATTTAACATATGGTTCGAATTATAAAAATAGCCTCCTAGGTATATCTGGAAAACTATATGTGTATGTGAAGTAAATGAAAATATTTTAGCCAAAGATAATACAACAAAGTATTTTCTGAGCCTAAGGGTTGGAGTTATGAAGAGATGTGTGGAAAGGGGACACTGGGAGTTAGGATGAACAACTCTGGGCTAAGTAAAGTCCTTTAACAGCTGGTGCTTCTCAGACCTTTTCAAAAAAGCATACTATCCCACTCACTAAGACACATGCATGGCAAAACATTTTCACCAATAATCCATTTAGAACAGATTGAGAGAAGATGTAGCAGGGTCATGTGGACATTCCTGGGTGAGTCCACTCTATGTTAGGCACAGCCATAGATACACTTGTTTATTTAACACCCTAACTCATGGCCTCATTTTTGTAGACAAACAGATAAGACAAAGCCATCATGACAATAACTGGCTAGGGAGTTAAAACAGTTAAACTGGGGGCCTATGTATCCACAGTTAAAACAGAAGATGATGCAGTTTTAAGATGCCAATTAACCCTATCTGCAAGGTCCATGAGCCTTTGTATTCTAATTATAAACTGAATTGCTGAGAGGAGGTAAAGTGTGATATTCTGTCTCATGGAGGTAATTCATGTAAATCCCATAATCCCTTCACAAATATACTACCTGTTTTCTTACTTCAGATATTAGATTCTATAAACACTTACATGTGATTTTACCAGCAGGGTAAACAAAAAGCACAAATTCAGAAATCAGCTGTTGGCAGGAATCCTCACTGCAGTTCTGGCAACTAGAGGTATATATGACAAAAACCTAAGAACACAGGCCCTGTTCAGTCTGCTAGGTATAACCCAGTTCTGCCTTTTGTGATGCATGTGATCATGGATAAATGATTTAAGTTCTCCATGTCTCAGTTGCCTCACCTAGGAGACAGACTAGTGTTCATACCTACTTTGTGATCTGGTGTAAGTTCTAAGTAAGCTAATCTGTGCTGATGCCTAGAATTGTGCTTGGCATGGAGTGGGTGTTATTTATCTTCTTGTGTGCAATTTGATGGCATTTATGAAGTAACTTGACACAACCACAATCTAACATTGGTCAAGGTGAGTAGAATAATTCTTGTAGCTCTGGGGATAAGAAACCATGGTCTTGTATGTAATAGGCAAGTACACTACCAGCACACTCCAGGCCTTAAAGTGTATAAAAGTTACTTTGTGCTCTTCTAATATGATTTCAATTTATCTCAGCTGACTCTTACCATTTAGTACCTTTCCCATTTATGCAGTCAAGGAACAGTAGAGTAGACAAGGGCTAGTGTCTTAGTTAGGGTTACTCTTGCTTTGATGAAACACCATGACTAAAGCAAGTTGGGGAGAAAGGGGTTTCTTTGGATTATATTTTCTTATCATAGTTCATCACTGAAGGAAGTCAGAGCAGAAACTCAAACAGGGAAGGATCCTGGAGGCAGGAGCTGATGCAGCACCTATGGATGAGTGCTGCTTACTAATTTGCTCTTCATGACTTGCTCAGCCTGCTTTCTTGTAGAACCCAGGAGTGGCACCACCCACAATGGGCTGGGCCCACCCCCATCAATCAGTAATTAAGAAAATGTCCTACAGGCTTGCCTACAGCCTGATCTTTTGGAGGCATTGAGGTTCCCTGTCTATGATAACTCTCACTTGTGTAAAATTGACATAAAACTAAACAGCACAGCTATCAAAGTAAACTTCTTGACTTTTATAGTAGGGAGTAATTGGATAAGCTTATTAAGCTGCCCTGCAAATTGGCAGTAAGGGACTAGCCTTCAGAAGACCTCTGCATTCAGAACTGCACCTTCATTGACTTGTTACAGCGTGTTTCCAAGAAAAATAATAAACAAGAGACCTGTATAAGATTTGCAAACATTATAGACCATTTTGGTCACAAATAAAGAGAACATAGAAGTAATATTAGTACTTGAATGCAATACTTCTCAAATGTTAGCACCATTAGAATCTCTCAGAAGGTCTATATAGGTTGTACTCCAGAAAATCTGATTTCTCAGTTCTGGAATAGGGCCTAAGAGTTTGCATTTCTGACAAGCTATTGGGTTGATGCTGCTAGACTGGGAGCCACACACTGTGAAAACTACTGATCCAATGTATGTCTTACATCTCTACTACCTATTTGTGGCCTATGGGCAAAACATTTTATTTAAACTCTCTGTCTTAGAGATGGAACTAATGACTTTCTCTTTCCCAAAAAAGAAGAAACATTTTAACCTCTGGGGCTCATGTTACTTATTTATGTCTACTTGTTCATTTAAAAAACAAAACAAACTAACAAACAAAAAAAAAAACTAACTGCTGTTTTTCTCCCTTATAGTTGCATACTGCTGTAACCAAGATCCAGGTTCCAAGGCCTGGCTTTAACTATACGTTTGCCCACATATGTGTCCTGAATAATGATAAGACTTGCATTGTGGATGACATAGTACATGTCCTGGAAGAGCTAAAGAATGCCCGGGCCACCAATCGGACCAATTTTGCTATCACATATCCAATCACTCACTTAAAGGATGGAAGGGCTGTCTATAATGGGCACCAACTTGGAGGTGTCACTGTACACAGCAAGGATCGGGTGAAATCTGCAGAGGCCATTCAGCTCACTTACTATCTGCAGTCAATCAACAGTCTCAATGACATGGTAGCTGAGAGGTGGGAGTCCAGCTTCTGTGACACTGTCAAACTTTTCCAGAAATCCAACAGTAAAGTCAAAATATACCCGTACACATCCTCATCGCTGAGGGAAGATTTCCAGAAGACCAGCCGTGTATCGGAACGTTACCTGGTCACCAGCCTGATCCTGGTAGTCACCATGGCCATTCTCTGCTGCTCTATGCAGGACTGTGTCCGCAGCAAACCCTGGTTAGGCCTACTTGGATTGGTGACCATAAGCCTAGCCACTCTCACTGCAGCTGGAATCATCAATCTTACTGGTGGGAAATACAATTCCACCTTCCTGGGAGTCCCTTTCGTCATGCTAGGTAATTACTGCCTTTTTTCCCCCTTGTTTTTGTTGTTTGTTTCCTGTTGATGGTAGTAACTAGTTTTCTCGAAGAGCCATTTAACAATTTTTGTTCAGGTATAGTGTTTTCATTTTGCTGAGAAGGCCTGAAATGAGTTCTGTCAAATAGTGGTCATACCAAGGAGCAATCTGACCTGGTACAAATGCCGGAAAGTCAAAGGCTTTGGCTCTAGCTTTGTTTCTACATTTAATCACTCTGTAGTATTAGACAAATATCAATCTTGTCTGTGCTCTAGTGTGTTGGGATGTATTTCCTCAAATCAGTCCTAAGTAGGGGATGCAGATGCAAGTAGTTTATTGGGGAGGAAACAGGTGAGCCAAGAAGGCAGACAGCCCTGAGGTTGTTGGAGTACTTCTGTGGGTACTGGTAGATCAGCCCCCAGGAGACCTTTAGAAGATTAGGTAGCTCCTCAGAGAGGTCCTCCCTGAAGAATGAGGAAACTGGGCTATTTACACAGAAACCCTGAATGAAATTCACTGAGAGCTGCTCCCCTGCATAGTTAACCCCTCTGCACTTTTCTCCTGCAGCTAAAGAAACTCCCCAGGTGACTGTGGTGAGAAGCCTGCAGGGAGTTTTAGATTTGCAAATGGAAGGGCTAGAGGGTTCTGCTACCTTGCTTCCTTTTTCCATCTATTAATGAATAGAGTAGATGTGAGCATCACACAAAAGGATGCAATACATAAACAAGAACTTGGAAAATATCCTGTGAAATATTGGTAGCAAGGGATTTTTTTTTTTAATTAATCTTGGTATGAACATCTTAGAGTGGTGGTCATGGGGTTCTTCCAGCATTTTTAACTGGAGAAGAACATCAGGAATTCCTTAATAGAGTTAATGCTCAAAACAAAGTCACAGTGTTCAGAGGATTAGCTGTTCTGCCTGCCTGATATTGAAGATGACTGACTAGTCTAGTAGACTCAGAGGTAAAGTTCCTGTGAGCCAAAGATTGAATGAGGTCACCCTGCTTACTGTGGCAACTACTCAACAATTCATCTAGCAAAATTAAAATGTCACTTGGGATCAGATACCACAACACAAGACAGTTGTGGTTTTCTGTTGTTGTAGGCTGGCAAGTCACCACAATTTATTTCATTGGTACGCCTTATGCCATGTGTTAGAGTAACAGTAAAAAAAACTGAATTTTCCTAAGAGATTGCTGCTGAATTACAGTTAAATGATAAGATGGAGCTTCATTCTGCCCTCAATACTCTGTGACCTATGCGAATTGAAACCTAGTCAATAAACATATACTAGTAGCTTTTGCAGAAAGCAAGGCACTGTGAAGAGGCCAAGCAGTCAGAGAATCTGCTAGATCAATTTAGTTGTCACTCTTGAAAACAACAGAAGAAAGCTGCCTTACTACAGTCTGCACCCAGGCTGATAAGAAGGCAGCACAACCTCCCCCGTTAAACTGACTCCAAGAATGTGTAGGTCAATTGTGGAATCCAAGGCAGTTCCTCAAAGAGTGGGGAGGACTGAGTATTAGTAACTTCCTCAGAGAGGTGAGTCAAGTTTAAATTAAGATGTATTGCTCATGATTAGTCACATGCTTGAGTGCTTGGATTCTTTTTTAACTTTTCATTTTAAAAATAGTGGTTCTGTTGTTGTTTTTGCAAGACAAAGATAAACAAGAATAAGAAATTGGTTGGGAACTGAAGGGAGGTACAAAGCTTCTTATGGTGACAAAAAAAGGGTGTGAGAGCTTGGGAAAGAACTCCAACCTATTACCAATGATCCCAAAGAACATTATAATATTTAAAGCTTCTTAAAATTAAGGAAAGTAAGGAAAATAAATTACAGTATTTAAAGCTTCTTTGAATTAATTGTAAAGTAACAACATTCAAACCTGATTTTATTAAGTATAATGAACTGAAAATTATTCAAAACTTCTTAAAACTGTACAAAATAAAATTCATTAGAATCTTTAATATTTCCCTAAATTTACTTTGTATTTTTAATGATAGTGTAGGTATTCATTATAAGTAAATATATAATTTACACACAAAAAATATACAAAATAATGTCAGATAATATTGATACAGTAGGGGATGTGAGTGATGTTAGGATGAAATGATGCCCTTAGAGAGGAGTGTCTTTAAAAAGTGAGTCCAGAAATGGTTGAGTAGTTCCACAATTCCCCAGGGACTATCACTGAACTTTACCTCAGAATTTAATTCAGAAAACAAAACAAAACAACCACCACAATGGTAGACAAACAGGCATTTGCAGTAAAAAAGAACAAGCAGGACAGGTGCCCAGTCCTCCCTTCCTTGTGTGGGATTTGTGAGGAATGTTCTCAGCATTGATTTAATGGCAGTTTTTCCTGCTGACAATCAGCGTGCAACCTTTCTGTACATTTTCAGCCCATACGGTTTTCAAATTGTTTAGTCACAACATGAAAGGAAACTACACATTTTAGTGGCTAAGGCCCATTTGCAATAAAGACTTTGCACGATGTAATGTGTGTTTAATATGCTCATAAAGCTAACAATGCCTGGATTTAGGATGCTTGCCCTTCTGGACTTCTCAGATAAATTCTTCATCCTTCGAGGATGATTGTAAAATGAAATATAAGCAAGAGCAAATTTATGAATGTAGTCAGGACCAGCGTTTAGTTCTGTTTATTGATGACTACTCCTAAATTAACAGTAAACATTTCAGAAGACCAACAATAAATGCAGTGCTAAGAGCTTTGTACTACACAGAAATTAGCTGTCTAGTAATTTGTTGTCTATAAAAGTACTTATTTATACTTAACCAAATCAAGTTATTAAAAATATTCTTGATTCAGCTTGTCATGTAAAACTATATCAAATCAAATCATTTAGAAGAAAAAAGTTTCATAAAATATTGAATGCAGGAGTCTCCTTGGTTATTAAAAAAATCTATAATTTGTCAAGTATTATAAATTTCAAATTCAACAAACTCAACATTCTTAGTGTGACCTCAGTCATGTAAGGCCAGATCCAGCCAAATGTCAAAATGGCAGTTGATTTACAATGAAAAATTTTAAGACCACATGTGTTAAGCAGTACTAACTTGACAAGATTCCACCAGAGGAAGTAATTTGAATAAACCTTGAAAATTAATCATAATGGGATGTGATTGTATGTTTCTAGCTAAGATGATACATGATATCTCTGGCAAAAAGAATATATCCTACACAGATGAATCAGCTTGGCAATGATGTAAGCATAAATACCTCATGATTTAGAATGTTTTTCATCAGTGTCTGCATATTAGACATTTCCAATTCTGCCATAACCTCTATCAAGATGAGTCAGAGTAGTTTTCTAGAACTGAAATCCTCAAAAGTCTACAGTATTATAAATGTTTATTGTCATTTTTTAGTTGCTAGAATTTAGAGAAGAACTTAGTTGGTTATATTAATGTTAGGTAGTGAGGTATTAGTATTTGTAAGCATCACTTTAATCTATTATAAAATATCATCTAAAGAATGAAGATTTATATATGGTTGTCCAGGTGAGGATGATTTAAGAAGTTGGCATCAGTTTTATATGTTCCAACTCTCCTTACAGGTGTGATACTTATTCGTGCAGCTTTGCTTATTATACACAAGTCAGGAAAGATCTAGAACATTGGACAGTGTAGAAGGAAGAGAGGAAGGTTTTATTCCTTATCCATATAAGAAGTTTGTTTCTCATATACATTCCATGCATATAAAAGAGAGAATTGAAGTCATTGTGAAAGATAGTTTAGATATCAATTTCCATGCAGCATTTTAACTTACAAAGGTCACTTTACCTTTGTTGAGATTCAAGAGCCCTGGAGATTGGAAGAGATGAAAAATATTCTTCAATTTTGAAGAGGTCAAATGTCAAGTCCAGGGTGCTTTCTTCTAAATTATCTAACCAGTGGGGCACACAGCACTTACATGACTTACCTAACCAGACTTTACAGTTTTGGTGATTTGAATGGGAAATAGAATGTATATTAAGTGCTAAGAGGGAAATAATATTAGAAAAGCTGTCTTCTTGCGGTGGTATATTCTAAGATTATCTGAATTTTTAACAGGAACAAAAGATTCACTTTAGTTCTTTAAGAGTTTGTTCTCACTGAAGTGTGATAACAATGTATGTAGCCTATAAAAGGGCTACACTAAATTGTGCAAGAAGATTATTCACAACTGAAAAGATTTATTCCTTAATTATTTATACTTTCAGTTTAAACAATCTTGAAAGGTTTTTATAGTCTAATAGATTCCTACATCATTAGAAACATGAGGGGAAAATATCTTCTGGATAATAACAAAGGTTTAGCTAAAATTACCAATATCCAACCATCTTTTACCTAAAAAGTTGACACTAATACCCAATGCTATCAGAATGATAAAAATGCTAATTTCATATAATTCAACACAACACATTACAGTATAAATATGGTATTTGCAGTAATATGACAATCTATATGATAGAATCGAAATATGGAATAATATGGAAATACTTAGTTTAGATATAAAACAGTTAATAGTTTTAATAGTTCCTAAAACAAACCACTTATTGAAATTTTGTTTCTCATATTACTTTTGTCCACCTGATTTTAAATAAGAGAATAATTCCAGAAATGACTCAATAGTTAAGAGCTTTTGATATTCTTGCATAGGCCTGGAATTCAGTTCCCATCACACAAATTGGGCAGCTACAACTACTGATACTTTCTTCTAGCCTTTTCAGATACACACACACTCTTTCTCATGCACACACACACACAAATAATAATAATAATAATAATAATAATAATAATAATAAAATTAAATCTTTCAAAATAAGAGAATAATTCCATACAATATTTTCAAGGTTGTTTTTTTTAAATACTGGTCTATAATTGTATAACTTATAGAGATATGGAATCTTATTTTGTGATTAGTTCTTACCAGTCACATTATTGTAAAGGGAAGGTGGAAAATGGGGTGGAAGTAGAACAAAACAAATTTATTGATACACTCCTTGCCATTATCTATGACTAGGGGCACAGATTTGAGAAAGCAGAACTCACCTGAGTAAGGGAGCTGTACTCTTGATACAGGTCTCCTAGGTAACCTCTGGGTAGTCTGATGACTTAGTCTTATCCAAAGAATGGGAGAGCAGCCAACACTGAATTTGGAAAAGCAGACCACAAGGAAAAACACCTAGTTTCTATTTTACTAGAATATTAGAAAATTGCAAAATGATTCCAATGGGTCAACAGGAGCTTACTGTGCAAGTTGAGTCACAGTCATTGTGAAAGAACTTTTGCTGTTCACTTAAATTTTACTACATTATTAGCTAGGAACAAAATGTCAATAGCTTTCTAGAATGTTCTCTGCATTAATCAACATAGCAGCACTAACATTTCTCTGCCTCATTGGTAAATAAATTCCTCATCAACCTATTGTTTACCTTATATGTGCATAAAGGTGTGATTTGTGTGCATAATATATTACAAATAACATTAACTATAGCAGATATCATATATAGTATAGAATTACTTCATATTATGTATATTAGAATTAATTAACATTAATATTTAACAGTGCTTATTTTTGAATATTTAAACACAGTTATCTCTATGTATATCTTCAAATATTTTATATGTAAATATTAAAATATGCTTAAATGGGATATACCATAAATACTTGTGTTTATATATTACATGTTTTTTCATGTGAAAAGATAATACACAATGGCCATAGTAAATATTATGGACCCTATTTATATATACTGGTTTCATGTAATGTATTTACATATAATAGCTAAATACTCTAGTATATTTACATATAATACCTACATACTCTAGCTTTAAATAAAGAAGGTCTATTAGCAAAATAATTTATTGGACTTTCTTATACAGTTATCTACCAAAGGAAAATTATTTCTCAGATTCAAACCCTTTGTTGTGATTAGAATCACTAGTATGTATCAAGTCTCTAGTAGAATGAATAAGATGCATACATCCCTCCCTGATATAAGTATCTGTCTTTACTTAAGTAGAGTACACTTTTACTCTTACTCTTAACTGTGAAACATAACAGGCTGGAATTCATATTGCAAAGTAAATGTTTATAATTGACAAATTTTAAATGTAACCCCATTAATGAACTTCTCTCTGAAAACAGGTGCTACTCAACCTAGAAATATATATGCTTGAGATTTCTTTTTGAAACAACAAAAATTAAGAATTTATGCAGATACCATTGAAGAACAGCATTTTATAAACACGAGCTACTTAGTGAAATTCATCTAAGAGTAAAATACATTTTAAGTAGAGCTTGTTTATCCATTATAATCTATGGATTTTTTTAGATGACTATACTTGTTTTGTTTCCATATATGAAATTTGGCACTACACAGTTCTAAGTGACTTCATTTTTCTCCTGACATTACATGGTTTCATACTAGACCTTAAAGATGATCTCCCAGTAAGTCATCTCAGTGTAACTCATCTTCTCACAATTCCTCAAGGAACTCAAGCTGAGGAAATGCTGCTAGTAGGGAAGGGATTCAAATATGAGCATCCAAAGGCATCAGTCAGTCCCTCTGCTGGTCTGTGAAGACTGGGGAAATAGGGAAATCTGGGACTAGGGAAAAACTGAACTTACAAAATCCAGCAGTACAAAGGAGATCAGTCCTTATGATTAGTCTTTGACAAATCAAGCAAGCAAAACCAAATCTCCCAGAAGATCTCTCATAGAAAAGCATTAAATAAATTTAAAACATGATTCACTTTATGAACAAGTTTCTAGAAGCATATCTACTGGACAGAGTTAACTCTCAACTATTTGCTAGTGAATTCCTTCCTTGGTAAATTATAAACAACCTTGAAGGCTTTGGCTGTACCCCAGAAAAGAGCTCGGGTGAAAGTGAGATTTAATCTGTGAGTATGCCTGAAAGTCATCCTAAGTGACTGGAGGATTAGCTAGCTGAGTTTCTTCTACCATTAGTGTTATTTATGATCTGTGCTGCTGTTTCTCTTCATTAGTTCCAAACCCTGGAAGTATACACACACACACACACACACACACACACACACACACACACACACACACACACACACCTTCCAGTCACTTAAGGTGACTTTCAGGCATACTCACAAATTATATCCCATCTTAACCCAAGATCTTCTCTGGGGTCTAGCCAGAGGTTTAGGGTTGTTTTTAATCTCCCAAGGCAGCTACAGCGAACATGTGGAAGTCTGAAGATGACTTATGTCACTCAGTTCTCCCTTTCTACCACATGAGTTCTAGAGACTGAACTTGGTCATCAGGCTTGCTTGTAGATACTTCTACTGACAATGCACCTTGCCAGCACCAGACAGTGCTTTAAATTTAACACAAAGCAAGCAACAAAACGTTTTCTCTTCAAACACCTTTGTTTTTAAATGAAGAAAATAATACTCAAACCTCAGGGGAAAAAAATGTCTTCAGTCCATAGGCAGTACTTTAGACTACACCCTGTAAGATTTGGCCTCCAAGGTTCCTAAGAGAGCTAAAGAAGGGACCCACTCATGTGAAAGGAAAGTGGAATGGAATGGATCCTATGAAAAACCACCCCTCCACATTTCCCTAACTCTAAGTAGCCCAACTTACTGCTAGAGTAACAGCAGTAAGTGATAAAGCCAGGCAAGGGAATGAAAAGATGTCACTGTGGGATGAAATGGTCCTAATTACTCTTCAGGTTGCCCCATCTTCTGTCCCAGTTTCCCCAAATTAAGAGAAGCCTGCTTTCATAGACCATTGTCCCAAAGCAGTTTGTAATTAAAACTATACCTTTAAATGTCAAAACTAAAGGAAACTCAACTGTAATTCTGGACATAGAAGGAATTTCACGGGTGTTTTATGGGCTCTTAGAGTGTGTTTCTCCTTGAGTCCACGCCAGGAAACAGGGTTCCCACAATTTATCTTTCCTTTAAGATAATAGGCCAACCTCTTAAGCATAAACATAAAGCTGTAACCTGAGTCTAGTGCCAGCCAGGCACTCCAGGCTGCTAACAAATCCCTAAGAGGTGCCTGTAGCTCTCTTGGCACTCATCTCTCCCTTGACTGACTGAGGTATAGAAAAGAGTTATGGCATCAGCAATTATCCCAGAAATTCAAGGACTCCTTTGAGATATTATACAATTACAATTTGGAGTTAAGAGTACAGGAATCTGATTGACAGGTATGTGGCTTGATAAACAAGGTTCTAGCCTACCAGGAGTAGTGACAAAAGGCCATTGATAACTATCAACAAATGAGTGATCAGATAGAAAAGTTTCTCACTGCCTTCTCTGACCTCTGGGAGGACCTTCACACACACAGAAAGGAGGAGGGGGGAAGGGGTTTCCAAGAGCCCCTGAGAATCAAATTAAAATTTTCTCTTTGGAAGTACCCTTTTATACAAAAACATATGCAAAAAGACTTAGGACTTAATGAAAATGATCAAACTATATACAATGGGCATTTAAAAAATAGCAAAGGAACTTACATATTTTCATCTTTCCTTGAGTGTGATTATTTTCAACCTGGAACCTTACTTATTATCTTTTTGCTCTGTTAATTTAAAGTACTTTTCTCATTCAGCTCCTATGATTAATCAACAGTACACTAAGAAAAGAAGTCCTATTGCATTATCCACCAAGTATCAGAGTCAGATAATACCATTATAAAATATCACACTAATTTTATTTTTAACTTATATTTAATTTAATATTCAGTTTTACATTTAATTTTCACTAAAATTCTACTATAGGATTAACTCTAATTCTGCTATATGATCTTTAGTAAATACTCTAGGAAACTATTTGCACTTCCCAGCAACTCTTGAGGTATGTTTACCTTCCAAAGCTTACTTGTTCATCATAGTCCCAGATAAAATGGTCAAGTATTATTTCCCCAGGGCACTGATGTCTCATAGGTATTAGTCTTCTTATTACCCGCTGACAAAGATTAGTTTGCTTTTAATCAAAGGTTGGTCAATCCATCCAAAGAAAACTGGAAACAGGTTTAATAACTAGTTTTCCCTCTTGAGACTAGATATTGTTAACTGCCTAAAACATAATTAACAGCAGAATGCCAGTCAACAAATACACTTTCACTTCATATCTGGGGAATTTAGGTACTCCAATTTAATAGGGGCCATGGTACTAGTAATCAAATTGAAAGTCTTGGCCTGACCTCTAAAAGCAGCTATAAAATGATGTCTAATAAATTAAGATGAATTCCAAATCCTTCAGAGGAAACAGGCCAATATCATTACTATGTAATAGATACTCATGTTTGAGGTCAGGAATTTACAATAAGGATATAAATACCAGCCTGGGTGCAAGGTGAGACATATCCTTAGTTATTTTGCATACAAGATAATGGTGACTCACTTCACTCACATTATACATGACTGCATATATTAAATTTATTTTTTCAAAACAAGTCTATCACACCAGAGTAAAGTGTTATCCTCAATAATGGGACTGAATTTGCCAAAGTGTAAAAACAGACAATTATTAGATCTTCTATCCCAGTGCAAAGACAGGAGTTATCAGAAGCCATGATGGAACATTTTGACAGGGTTTTTAATGTGGCTTAGAAGTTCAGGGAGGTACAGCAAGGAAGTATCTGGTTCCAACCAGAAGAGGTGCAGAAGAATAATGCAACTACAACATGGGCAGTCACATCTATGCCACCCCAAGATGGCTGGAATCCTAAACAGGGAGCTAAGAGCCCGAAGCAGTTAAGGGAAGTTGTTACCAAAAGGCCACTGCCAAATAGTATCAAGAAGTTGGCAGATTCACTGTATACTTGATATGTTATCTGTGATTAACTAAAATATGGGGGGAAAAACATAAAGACAAATGCAGGTCACATACCTTAAATCCAGTTGTCAGTTTTAGCAATAGCAGTGAAAGTTCACGTGAATCCTGTTTTTTTTTCTTTATTTTTCTTCTTTATTCTCCACTCAAACTTGTTCCTACTTATTTTGCTTTGCTCTGTTTCTCAGATTGATTGCTTTCTGTTCTAATATTTAGTGAAGAAAAAAGAGACTTTGATTTAGTTTTCAGTCAATACTTAAACTAAATACAGTACCTCTTTATCACTAAAGACATCTGCTTGGCCAATTTTAAAAGAAAGTATTGGACACTGATTGGGATTAGTCTGCCCACTGCCTTCCTCTGTGCTGACCCCTCCCATTGGACCTATGGGAATATAAACCAAAATGATCAGTATCTGCACTATTCTATGGAGTGTTTCACCAGCCAAACTGTACTACCATCCACAAGCTATATATATGTATATCTTCTAAAATGCATAGGCTGAATCTTCTCTGCTGGCAAAAGTTCATCTAGCTTTCTCAGGATAGTGAGAACTATGAAGGCCTCTGCTATTCTAGCTATCTGAGAGGAGACTATCAAAGAATACGTATTATTCTCCAAAACACAGGTCTACTTCCCACAGGAAAAGTCCCTGGCATTTCCAAACCTGTTACCACTAAAGCTGTATATTATGATCTATTAAGTTCCCATGATGGAATTGATACCTCTCTTTATAAAGATTTGTTTCTTAAAACTTTTGCTCTGATCTTTTTCTGCCCCTTCAGGTCATGGATTATACGGGACTTTTGAAATGTTATCCTCGTGGAGGAAAACTAGAGAAGACCAACATGTTAAAGAGCGAACTGCAGAAGTCTATGCAGACTCCATGCTCTCCTTCTCTCTCACCACTGCCATGTACTTGGTCACCTTTGGCATAGGGGCCAGCCCTTTCACAAACATTGAGGCAGCCAGGATTTTCTGCTGCAATTCCTGTATTGCAATCCTCTTCAACTACCTCTATGTACTCTCATTTTATGGTTCCAGCCTTGTGTTCACTGGCTACATAGAAAACAATTACCAGCATAGTATATTCTGTAGAAAAGTTCCAAAGCCTGAGGTATTGCAGGAGAAGCCAGCATGGTATAGGTTTCTTCTGACAGCTAGATTCAGTGAGGAGACAGCTGAAGGCGAGGAAGCAAACACTTATGAGAGTCACCTATTGGTATGTTTCCTCAAGCGCTATTACTGTGACTGGATAACCAACACCTATGTCAAGCCTTTTGTAGTCCTCTTTTACCTTATTTATATTTCCTTTGCCTTAATGGGCTATCTGCAGGTCAGTGAAGGGTCAGACCTTAGTAACATCGTAGCAACTGCAACACAAACCATTGAATACACTACTGCCCAGCAAAAGTACTTTAGCAACTACAGTCCTGTTATTGGGTTTTACATATATGAGTCCATAGAGTATTGGAACTCTAGCGTCCAAGAAGATGTTCTAGAGTACACTAAGGGGTTTGTGCGGATATCCTGGTTTGAAAGCTATTTAAATTATCTTCGGAAACTCAATGTATCCACTGACTTGCCTAAGAAAAATTTCACAGACATGTTAAGGAATTCTTTCCTGAAAGCTCCTCAATTTTCACATTTTCAAGAGGACATCATCTTCTCTAAAAAGTACAATGATGAGGTTGATGTAGTGGCCTCTAGAATGTTTTTGGTGGCCAAGACCATGGAAACAAACAGAGAAGAACTTTATGATCTCTTGGAAACCCTGAGGAGGCTTTCAGTCACCTCCAAGGTGAAGTTCATTGTCTTTAATCCGTCTTTTGTGTACATGGATCGATATGCCTCCTCTCTGGGAGCCCCCCTGCACAACTCCTGCATTAGTGCTTTGTTCCTGCTCTTCTTCTCGGCATTCCTGGTGGCAGATTCACTGATTAATGTCTGGATCACTCTAACAGTTGTATCTGTGGAGTTTGGAGTGATAGGCTTCATGACATTATGGAAAGTCGAACTGGACTGCATTTCTGTGCTATGCTTAATCTATGGAATTAACTACACAATTGACAATTGTGCTCCACTGTTATCCACATTCGTTCTGGGAAAGGATTTTACAAGAACTAAATGGGTAAAAAATGCCCTGGAAGTGCATGGGGTAGCTATTTTACAGAGTTACCTCTGTTATATTGTTGGTCTATTTCCTCTTGCAGCTGTGCCTTCAAATCTGACCTGTACACTGTTCAGGTGCTTGTTTTTAATAGCATTTGTCACCTTCTTTCACTGCTTTGCCATTTTACCTGTGATACTGACTTTCTTGCCACCCTCTAAAAAAAAAAGGAAAGAGAAGAAAAATCCTGAAAACCGGGAGGAAATTGAGTGTGTCGAAATGGTGGATATTGATAGCACCAGAGTGGTTGACCAGATTACCACAGTGTGATAGTATCTGCTTCATATATTTTCACCCTAGGTCTTACCAAGAACAAAAGGCTTATGTTGATGAAACATAGTCAAAGTTGCTCTGTTTTCAAAAGGCTAAGAAACAGGCACTGAAAAAAAAGTAAAAAAGTAAAAGATGAGGATAACAGGTGTGGCATCTTTAAAATCATTAAAGCAAAAGGGTTGCTATGAAAAAGAATTTATGTGCACATACACACACACACATACACACACACACACACACACACACACACACACACACAGGAAGCAGAGTGTTTTAAATAAGATCAAACAGAGGAAAGCTTATTAACAAGCAGGATCCCATTTTACCCACACTGCAGAAGTTACTGGTATTGTAATAAAGTGCAACTGATTGCAAGGTCAGCTGCCATGACAAAAATATCTTTAAGCATTGTTCAAAAGAACAAAGCTTCCTAAACTTCTGCAGGGCTGTAACTCTACTTAGGTTCTGTGGTTTGAGGTCTTCATTGTCTCTTCTAGCACCTCAACACTCAAGGAGATTCTGTAAAAGTTCTCATCACCAAGAGGAAGCCAGGACCTCTGAAGCAGATGCGATAGACTGAACATCATTCACAAATTAAAATTGAGTCACCCCAAATTCACTTAGGAGAGCCAAGTTAATTTTTTCATGAATTAACTTGTCATATCCCTCCACGGATATACTTTTAACACCTGTATGGTTTAGTTAATGCACCCAGAAATCAATGACAGCTCCAGCACTACAGAACTGGGGCAATTCTATTTTAGAATATCATGTTACTTGTCATCAGATGGGTCTACTTTATAAGTTACAGCTTTTGGCAGGAACTTCCGAGGGTGCAAAGCCACAGAGCCAAACCCAAATGGCTGGCATGTTAGAGGAAAAACAGGTGTCTATTTGAACCTACAGAGTATCTCTATATTAACAAAAAAAAAAAAAAAAAGAAAAAAGAAAAAGAAGAGCTGGCTGGTACAGATGTTTGTGGTTTGGCCTTATATGCACTTTTGCATAGGTGCCCAGAAATAACATCTGCCCATGTATCTGAGGAAAAGCAAATAAACACTAAAATCGTTATTGGCCCAAAAGTGCCAGAATGGCTTTGCTGTAAGATGACTTCTACTTGACTTAGTGGAGAAGAGGAAGATCTTTGGTAAGTCTATGTCCTGGCAATGAGCCACTTTATAAAAGTGCTGGTAGATAAAGGGCTCAAAGGAAAATAGGTGAAAATTCCTGGATAACAATAATCACCACTACAAACCTATCCACAACTGCAGCCAAATCCCCCTACTAAACTGGCTGTACCTCATCTTCCTGGTCCCCTAAAATGCCTTTTTGCTCTCTCTACTTCATCATAAGGCCCTCTGTACATTAACATGCCCAGATATTTATACAGTTCAACAGTTGTGTCTACAATGGCAATGATTCATAGATCTAAACAAATACAGTTTGATATGAAGGGGTATGTATGCTGCCCTCAGCCCCCTGTATTTCTTTAAATCCATAAAATGAAGCCAAACCCTGGGTTACATTTGAGGCAAAAAGCTACAATGTCTTTTCGTTTTTAGAGATGTAGCTTCCATGCCATCTGTAATGGTAAGCATTTCCAAAAGGCTTATTACCTTTCAGGACCTTAGCAGATATAGTGTAACACTTCCCCATCTTCCATGGGGGGGAAGCAGACTTTGAAGAATGTAATAACTTACCCAGGTTGCACTACTAGTGGAGTTCCATCATTTCAGCATGGCTAAGACAAGGGCAGGGCAATTGCAGATTTTCTCATAAGGTAGCTACTACCCCTTCCAAATATATATGTAAGGTAGGAACATAAGGCTTCATTGGTCATGGAACAAACATGTTTTTAATGTCTAGAAGGAAAACACTTTGGATTTAGGTTGGCTACTATCCTTCTAAACAGCGAAAAAGCCCAAATGATTGTGATGTAACCACACCAAGTGAGTATCTGTGCTTTCGCTCTCATGTACTTTTGTCTATAAAGCTCTAACAAATATGCTGGGGATTGTAACTAGTGCATCACACATATGCTCAGCACCGCCCCCCCCCCCTGCAGACACACTAATCAGTCATACCAATATGTTGCTCACTGAACAAGAAGATGAGGAGCTTTACATCTAAAGACAAGTATACTATTCACAAAAGGGCAAGTTTGCATAGTCGATGTTCTCTCAAACAGTTTTCTCTCTTATGGGCCTGCAACTAGACAATTATTTATAAAACACAACTGAAGAAGGGATTGGATTTATTCTGAAATTATATGCTGCTAAACCATTTTCTGAAGAGTGTGTTCTAAATCTGCCATTGATTTAGTGTCAACCATGTGAAACACCTCAGCTTAGTGAATTCACAAAACTGACACAACACATGCACCAATTAAACGGATTTTGTTGAGAATTTAATCATCAGTTTGGTCAAGCAGAATGACTTACTGTGGAACTTTGTTTTATGACAGTAGTTTTCCAACTTGATTGAGTCTCTGTGTATCTTGAGATGTTGTGTTTTTAAATGAAGGGCATTTTCAAACTTGTCAACTTCTCTTTTCAGCACTTGAAATCAAGGTTTATGAAATTCTGACTGTGAAATGAGTTTTTCTATTGGAGGATTGCATGCCAAGATTTATTTATTGTTAGGCAATGATTATGTATTTGTTGATATTTATTATTGATTGTTGATTATGCTCTGACAACATTGGTATAACCCCATCATGGAGAAGACACTGTAGAAATATCTCAAAAATTGTAACTCTTCATAAATTTTACTTTTTAAATTGCTAAAAGGGAAGGAATTATCTCAGCAAAAAATTAATTTTTTTCTTTTAATTAATTCCAACCAAGACATTAATGTCCACTTTACCAAAGAAACTTACTTGGTTGGTTTTAAGTTGCTGTTTGGTGTCCATTTACCAAAGAAAATGTTCCATTCATCAGAAATATTTCTCCTGGTCAACTAAAATACTGTGATACTTGGGCCTACAGAAGGAAAGCAAGAAAAGCCAAAGTAAAAGGAATGCTATTCTCTTACTCAGTGGAGTTCAGCAGAAGATGTGAATTTGCAAAGAAATTGGGGTTTACAAGAAAGAAAATAACAATTGAAATTGGACATTATTATTCAGACATACAGTAATGCTCCAACAAGTACCATGAGGGATACACAGGCTAACAGTACAGTTTGTTCCAGAGAAAATGTAAAACAAACCCTCATGAAAATTCCTGTCCATTGTTCCTGCTAATAATTCTTTTTGTTTGTTTGTTTGTTTGGGGTTGGGTCGGTTTTGCTTGTTTGATTCAGGAGTTGACTGGGTTTTATTTTGATTTGGGAAGGGGTTGTCTTCATTTTGCTCTTGTTTACTTTGTGGTTTTTGTTCATGTGGCTTCTGCTTCTCTTACCACTTTCACCATTTTCAGTTAGAAGTGAGATAATTAGAGGCCTCCTCCATGGCCACATCTATTCATGCAATCTACTGCTCGAAAAAGACCCCTGAGAAACTCTTTATTTTGAGTAACCACTGCCCAATTGTCTGTGGCATTCTAAGACTATGACATTACCTTCCTTCAGCCCCAGCAACAGACCTTGGCTGTGTCCCTCATGAGAACAGGTCAAATGGAGAGTCATCTTCGGGGTGTGGTATGGTATGAGGCAAAGCCTCTTGAACACAAATGGTACCCTCTTCATAATGGCTTTATTCCTTTGAATCTTATTAAAGTATCCCTGCAGCTTGTAGCAGTGTTTGACCTCTGTGACTCTGTTTCTTCATCTGTACAATGGGGATAACAACAGTAAATATCTTTAAATTCAGCAAATCTTGAGTGCCTAATATTACCCATATATTGTTCTAAAGACTGGACATACACAAGCAAAGGAATCAGATAAAGCATGTTCTTGCTTCAGAAAACTTAAGTTTGAATGATGTTGTGAGCTGGATGAGGATTGAGATGGTGTTTGGGAAGCACTTGGGGCAAAAAGAAGGAACTCAAGGCATTATTATATTTTATTTGGCAACTTCACAGTGTAGCACTATGGCTCAGGATCTAAACCTCCAAAGTGTTTTTCTGCTCAAGATTAGAGCTATATAAAAGTACAATGAACTACCACAGAAGGATATTAATTATTAGTTTTTTGAGGTCACATTAAAATAAGCTGGATTACCTTGTGGTGGGACAACTGTAAAGAGGTAAAAACCTGGATATTGGGGCTGGACTACAAATAATTGGTGGGGATGGAGAGAACACTTATTACTCTCTCTGTCTGGCTGGTCTGAAGACATACATTGCTTTGGGGTAATTTGCTTTGAAGTTTGTGCTAAACAAAAAGCACAAGGTATTAGAAAATAAAGCATTTTTACAAGCATGTGTCATGTAAGGGAAAGTATTATATTGGTATTACAATGGCAAAAAAAAAAAAAAACTGGGAATGAATGCTAGAGCCAACATATGACAGAGTCCCTCTCTGTAGTGACTACAACTTTTTATTTTGTTTCATGCCAGTCCAGGAGAAAACAAAGAGAGAAGCAAATGAGCTAGAATCAGTTCACCTGAACGGTGAATGAGCTAGAATCAGTTCACCTGAATGGTCTATGTTAATATGTTCATTCTCCCCAGCTTGCCTCTCCTCTGTCCCCCCCCCACACACACCTTTGTCCAGGTGATCTATTTGACGTCCTCTTGGATATCTATGAGAGTGCCATGCAAGGAAAAGGAAATGGGAAGCCAGAGGAACTGTAGGCACCACTTTTGCTTTAGGATCAAATTAGCACCACAAGGCTTCAGAGAAACCTACTTAGTAGAGAACAGAGGTTTCTTTGCAACATACAAATAAAACATGAGAAAACCAAAACCCAGAAAAGTGAAATATTCACAGAAGTAGTTGGAAGAAGATCCAGGACTATAATTGAAGTATACTTTCTAGCTTCAGTTTATTCTCCATTCTGCCACCTTACTTCCTGATACTGTGTAGCTAAATTACAGGTTCCCAATGCAGGAATCATGAATGAGCCGGGAGAGGGAAGAACACTTAACCTTCCTAAAATTAGATTGCATGCAAAACGTGTATGTTCAATAAGTACATTTTGCTAAAGAGAGGCTTCATAGTTGTCATCAGATTCTAAAAGAGTTCTCCATAACTGACTGCACCCTCCTAAATTAATAAAGACCTCAGTGGGTCTATTGGCTAATGGACAGTCAAGAACTTCTCAATATGCTGAGCCTAGTGCCTACTTCTGTCCATTTCTTCTTCATATTTTCACTCATTTTTTCATCCTGTAAGCATATTTACCGCATTAATTTATGTTCTAGCAACAGTTAAACATAGCTCCCCAAGAAGAAGAACCAGGAAAGGATCTCTCTGCATTGTGCCCTTGTTGTCAGGAGTAACACCAAAATACTACAGTACTTTCACTGTTGTGGTGAAGTATATACTAGTGGTTCTCAACTTTCCGAATGTTGTGACCCTTTAAATGCAGTTCCTCATGTTGTGGTGACCTCCAATCACAAATTATTTTAATTGCTACTTCATAACTGTAATCTTGCTACTGTTATGAATCATAATATAAATATCTTTGTTTTCTGATGGTCTTAGATAACCCCTATGAAAGAGTCATTTGACCCCCCAAGGGGTCACAACCTATAGTTTGAAAACCACTGTTCTATATAGCCTCAAAATTATAGTAAACACAATCTACAGACATACATAGAGTGAAAATCTGACAAAGCCTACATGTAGACATGTACCCTGTCAACCAGAAAAAGAGCAGCCTATTTTCAGGCTACTTGGTTACATATTACTTGGCAACTGTATATTGTGTCCCTGAAGAGCCTGCTCCCAAGAGACTCCTATCTCAAACTGTGTACACCAAGCTTATTTGCAATTACTTGTAGGAGCTGACCTAGCCACAAAAATGGAAAAATAGTCTTGTTCATTTTGATAGTACTGAGAGTGGAAAATAAGAAATTATTACTATGGACAGACAAGTACATTCAAAGAAAAGTGCCTTGCACATGTAAGCAAATAAAAGTCTAATTCTCTTGACTACTTGACAGAAGCTAGACACAAGTATAGATTGATTGAGGAAGCACCTGTTGGCTGTCTTTATAGTATAAACTTTAGGCATATGGAATCCTTCTGTGTTTACCTAAGGTAAGGTTGAGAGAATCACAGGTTTACCTTCACCAAACATAAATCACTGAAAACTCATCCACTCCACTTACTCCACCCTCTATCAGGCCATGGTAAGGTAAAGACTTCTGAGGCGGAGGAATATTAGTCCCACTTTGTAACATCTAATATGAGGTTCAAGGGCTATATATTTGCTGGGAATCTACAAAGTACTTTGTCTAATTCCTACAGAAATGTCTCTAACAGCCCACTTATCAAACCTATTCAAGGCTCCTTCCTGAGAGAAACTCATAAAAATTTTCTTTGTCAAAAACAATGTTTCTCTGAGCTTTTCCAGATATTCTTTCAATTAACATGCCTTTTTAAATTCCTGTACCAGAGTCACCAAGATAATTTCCATGATGTCTCCAATGAAGTGTGGACAACTAGGCAAAATTGGCAATAACCCTTTGGCTCTGCTCCACATAAATACTGGTGGGCACAGTACATACATAGATACATATGAGCATATATTACATAGAACACAAGTACATCCACATGTATATAATACCTACAGCAAGTATTTAAGTATATATGACCATACTATACATATGTGTGCACATTTTGCACATGTATGAACATTTGCATACCACTTTTTACAATAGGCTTAGCAAATGTGAGGGTATTAAAATATCTTAACCTGGCCCTTTGTGGTTTATGAAGGTAGGCTAAGAGCTTTAGCTTTACATAGAAAACCCTAAAAATATGGTATTTTCACCTATGTGCTCCCTGTATATTGCCACATCTGAGAGCAGTCAAACAATATACTTTAAAAACAAGAAATCTGAACATGTAATTTATAAATTGCTAATGAATAGTTCCATGGTTAAGAACTGCACTTGATGAAAATTTCCAAGTCCTGAGAAATAATAGCAGAGACCCAAAATGAAAGAAATTTCTTCCAAGGTCTAGAATTGTGAAAGTTTATCTAGAATCATTGATTGGTGGTCCATAGAAAGGGGGAGGGGTGGGAAATACAATAATGACACAGGTGGTGATCACTCCATCTTGCCAACTTACAGTCTTGGGAAAGTGAACATTTTTCATTTATCCATAACATCAATTTGGTGGAAGAATCAGTGAATGCCATGTATCTCAAGGAAAGGAGACACCATCATGGAAACTTGGTTGTTTAAAAAATGAGTTTAGATATCTCTAACATAGCCTCTATGTAGACCTATGGCTCAGGGAGCATCATGGAAGAGGGGGTGGAAAGATTGTAAGAACTGCTGCAAGATTGTGTCTTCTGGATGTGACTGGGATGCTGCACCCATGAACTCTCAATACAGTTGCCTGCATAAGACTACACAAACCATACTGGTTGACATGCCAAATATGGATGGAAGAATATTGCTCAAAGCCCTGCCTCTAGGTGAAGAACCACAGGCAGTCAATGGCTGCTAAGGCAGGAGAACTGGTTTTATTCAGGGTCAAATATTCAATCCTAAATGGCCAGCCTTAAACACATCCACAAATGGGAAATCATAATTGGGCATAATAGTTTGTGTGCATACATATATATGTATATATGTATATCAATAATTATAGAAGAAGAATTCAAGAACACCTAAGAGGAGTTGAGGTGGGGGCGAGATGGGTAGAAATCATGCAAATACCATGTAGTCGTGTGTAAAATTCTCAAAAATATATAAAATTGAATAAATATCAAAATGGAAGGTGAGAAAAATTAGTTTAAGAGAAACACCACAAATGCAACAGAACTATCTATGACTAGAAAATTATAACTAACTCACAAAGACAGTTGGGGAAATGGACATTAAGAGGGTCCCTGGTGTAGTATCTCCCACACAAAACACATACACTGACATTTTGAAATACATCTGTACTATGTAGCTTAGGCTAACCCCAAACTCACAGCAATCTTCCTACTTCAGCCTCTTGAGTTAGACTTACAATGTGGGAGGGTGTGTATCACCTTTTTTATTTCCCTATAGCAGGGGAAAAATAACTATTGGGAAGCTGAATCCAATCAGATCTGTAGGAAATGACAGATTAGTAGATCTAAGAGTAGTGAACATTTTCAGTTTTCACTACAGGATAGATAGAAAGGCTCAAACTAGCAAGGCAGCTCAGTGGCGAAGGTGCTTGCTAGATCCTCAGGACCTACATAGTGTACGGAGATAACCAACTCCATAAAGTTGCCCTCTGACCTTCATACATGCACCATGGCACATGTACTCCCCCAAAATAAGACAAATAAATGAAAAACAAAATTCAAAAGATATAAAGCCTCAATCTGTACTTTTTAAACCTTTGTTTTACTGAAAATAGATTTTTTGTACAATATATTCTGATTATGGTTTCCCCACCCCCTTCTCCCAGTTCCTCCACATTTTTA
This sequence comes from Onychomys torridus, assembly GCF_903995425.1. Taxonomy (NCBI): domain Eukaryota; kingdom Metazoa; phylum Chordata; class Mammalia; order Rodentia; family Cricetidae; genus Onychomys; species Onychomys torridus. The sequence continues at coordinate 67,572,379 of NC_050466.1, forward strand.
CTCCTATCCACATCCATACCCTTTTGTCTCTCCTTAGACAACAAGCAGGCATCTAAGGAATCATAATAAAATATAATACAATAAGATAAAACAAAATTAGATGAATTAATCTGTACTTTTTAAGAATCTTGCATTTTCTTTAAGTTATTTATTGACCCATAATTCCTCTTCAATAACTTGGACAAAATACAGTCAGGCTCTTGCCTTATAATTTATGATCCTATAATCTTCCCACTATCCTGGATTCATTCCCCAACTTAAAATATGGGAACTGAATTACTTAATGATAGGTTAAACAGGAGAAATATCGCCTCTGTTTTAGTCCTTATTTCATCAAAGTTCTCTTTTTATTATTAATTTAATTTATTCATTTATTTTACATCCTGACCAATTTCCACTCCCTCATTTCCTCCTGTTCCCTCCCCTCTACACACAATGCATTTCTCCTCTGTTTCTGTTCAGAAAGGGCAGGCCTCCCATGATGGGTGTCAACAAAGCATGGCATATCAAGTTGAGGTAGGACTAAGCTTCTCCCCTTGTATTAAGGCTGGGCAAGGCAACCGGGTATGAAGAGTAGGTTCCCAAGAGTCAACAGAAGTGTTAGGGACAGACCCTGCTTCTACCACTATCCCACAAGTAGATCAAGCTCCACAACTGCCACACATACAACAAATTTCTCTTATTCATTTAAATGTAGCAGTGCTTCATAGCTTTAGAAAACTATTTCTATATGGTGCATTTATTTTCTTAACATTGAAGGTAACATCTGTTGATAATTATAAACAACAAAATAGTAGTAATTATTGAATGTTGATTTGACAGTATAATTTCTTTTATTTTTCATAACAAAGCATTTTAGTATATTTTTATTATTTAAAACAATTTTTAAATATAAATACATTTTAATCATATTCTTCCCCTCCCCCAAAGTCTTCAGGTCTTCTTCCCTTCCCTACTCACCCAACTATAAGTTTTTTCTCAAAAAACAAACAAAAATCCAATACAATATTAACAGGTGAAACCCAAAACAGAAGAAACCATACCGAATATTTTGTTATGTTTAAAAAAACAAAAAGACATAAATTATTTAAATATCAAAATGTGTCTCTTTTTTATTGTTATCCCTTATGAAAGAAGCTCCTGAAATTGCATATTAGTTTATAAAGTTTGGGGCTAAACCATACTTTTTAAGTCGTATTCACATCAGTAGATTATGAAACCATATTTCTCAGAGGAACCATGTATCACTGTTCAGAAAACTTATCTATGTTTTCTGGAAACACCACAGTTGTGCCAAATTTCCAGTTGGGTTTCTTTACACTAAGCAAATAGATGATTCTTTTAGCAACAAATTATTTTTTAACTAGGAAAATATAACCCAACACTAGAAAACATAATTAGTTAAGCTTGGTCTGTTCTGAGCCATAAAACCATGTTGAAACAAACAGTGCCATTGCCCCTCTAGCCTCACAATGTATGAGTCACATCACTTTTATCTATGGCAGGCAGCACTTTCTCAGATGAGATTTAACAGAAAACTTACCCAGAACAATTTCCTACAAGAAGTTGAAACACTTTCTAGCAACAAGCATTAATAAATCCCTAACCAAGGAGCTATTTATTGGCAGTTGATAGCTGCTGGGGAGAAAGACAGGTTCTTTACTGAGGATATGATCACTGACATAGTTAAAAGTTCTCCAGTAGATGCCCCACACCCATGCACATATGGCAGCACTAATTGAACTTAGTGGGTTATCAAAAAAAATACAAGAAGTTTGGGGATGGATGTTGGAGCAATAAGGAGGAGCTGGAGGGGAAAGTAGAGGTGGATATGATCATATTCCACTGTATACAGGTATTAAATTGTCAAGAACAAGGACAAATGTGATTAAAAAATAGGCAGGCAGGCAGGCAGACAGACGGACAGGAAAACCCTATCATTTTACCAAGATATAGTGGCACACATTAGGGAGCCTGAGGATCCCTGTGAGTTCAAGGCCAGCCTGAGCTATGTAGATAGAGTCTATCTTAAAAAACAGAACAAAATAAAAATAAATTTCACATTAGTTCAAGGTGTGTGTGTGTGTGTGTGTGTGTGTGTGTGTGTGTGTGTCCTTCTACTTCATGTTAGCTAAGGCCTTCTGTAAATCAACATGCCTAGATGTTTCTGCTGCTAATTTGTAGTATACACAGGTCAACATTGCCTAGATTTAAACAGAAATAATTGGTCTAAGGAAAACATTCACTTACGCCAGTGAGGCTAAAAAACATGAGGGCAACTTCTGCAATATTTTCTCTTATAAATAAATTCAAGAAAAAAATCAGTGTAATAAAAATAGCCCATTTTTTTCAGAAACAATTGTCCCATATTTATATTACTTGAATTTCCTTGTAGATGTACAATGTCTGGCAGTTAGAGTGTCTTTGATGCCCATCCTCCTCTCTGAAATAAATCAGTGCTGCCAGGAGCATATATGTCTCATGGTCCAGAAAGTCTAAATTTTTAAAACATTTTAAATGCCATATTCTGTAGGTCTTTGAAGTATTTGAAGATTACCTACCTAACTAAATTATATCTATGTATACCTAGAAAACTTAACTAACATGGTTATAATTTTGACTATCATGGAAGACTAATTATTAATCTGTATTTCTTAATTATTCATTACAATTTGAAATGAGCTGTACAAATATAATACCTTAAACAGGAGTAGAAATATATAAATAGTATAACAAAATCAACTCTAAATCTGTATCAATAAACTAAAATCCATATCAATGTAAAACATTTTAAACAAGTTGCTCTTTAAAAGTAGATTCAATAATCTACCTTTTCATCCTATCATATCTACATCATTTCCTTGATGCCTAAATACATGCATTTACATCATTCCACCCCTACCTACATGGAAACAAAATCAACAGGAAAAACCATCCCACTGATGACTGACAATCTCACAGTTCCCCTCCACCTGACTAGCTTTCAGCAAACAGTCATATTTTATGCTTGCACATAGAGTTTATAGACTGTAGAAGCCTCCAAGCCATTTAGAACACAAACCCCAGGAAATGACTCATGCAAAACACAGTGATTCCTTCATTGACAATCTATTCATATTAAAATCATATCTTCCAATGGACCTTTACATTTTCAATGTAGGTATTAAATCCCAAGTGTAGAGGCTAGGGAGATGGCTCAGTGGATGAAGTGCTTGCCACACAAGCATAAAGATTTTAGTTTGGTGGTTTTTTTGGGGGGAACCCTAACAGTGGGGGCAGGTGTGTCTCTGACTCTTTTGCCTTCTCTTTTTCTCTTATTTGGTTGCCTTGTCCTGTCTCAATGTGAGAGCTTCTGCCTTGTCTTAATTGTATCTTCTTTTGTCATGTTTGGTTGCTGTCCCTTGGAGGCCTCTCTTGTTTGAAGGGAAACAGGGGTGGGTGGATCTAGGGAAGAAGACAGGTTGGAGGGAGCTGGGGGCAGAGGAGAGAGGGGAAACTGTGGTCAGGATGTATTGTATGAGAGAAGAATCTATTTTCAATAAAAAAAATAAAAAAGAAGCTGAGTTCAAATCTCCAGAACCCAGGTAAAACTGGACAAAATGCCATGCATTTGTACTTCTATAGTAAGATGGAAAGCAGAGACAAGAGAATCCCAAGGCTCAGTGCACAGCTAGTCTGGCATATCCAGCAGTAAATAATGAGACTGTCTCAAAACAAGGCAGAAGGGTGGTAGGTGAGAACTGACACCTAAGGTTGTCTTCTGTCCCCCACATGCATACACATCCAAGACACACCCACTCTGTCTCCTACAAACACCAATGTGCATACGCACACATACACAAACATAATTTTTAAAATTTCAAGTTTAAAAGATTTTAAATTTGTTTCACCTTCCTTTATATCTATTTCGTTTATTTTATTGATATCATATATGTTTTTAAGATGAAATGTGATGCTTCAATATCTGTATGCATTGTGGAATGATGAAATCAAACAAAATTGTATATCCAAGCCTTATCCTTTTTATTTCTTTTGCTTTCACATTTTTATGCATGTGTCAAATCTTCTCATAGATTCTCACCAAAGAGTGAAATGGCTGCAGGCCAAAAAAATGAGTTGGAATCTTTCATTTTCTTTCTTTCTCTATGTCCAGATATTTAAATCCTCGTTGACAGAAATTAGTATGCATTTTTGCTGCTGTTTTAGTTTGTGTTTTCCAGATGAGATGCATATGACTCAACAGCCTACAGATTGCAGTCTGGGGTTTTTGTTTGTTTAACAGGCAATACCTTTTTTAAAAATAAAACTTTCATATGGTGCCTTCTTTAGCTTAGTGGTCACAATATTATACCTCTATCACTATAGAAAGAAAGTTCCATTTCTTGGCTTTATTTGAATGCATTATAGCAAGTAGACCAATAAAATTAGAGCAGCATCTAAAATCACAGACCCTTTATATAAGTCAATAGAAGCCTAGAAAAAGTTTCACCTCTCTTTTCTGAAGAATTTTCCACTGGCATTTAGATGGTGGGGGAGAGGAAACTCTGAATGTACTTGTTTATAGGTAAAAAATTTATATAAAGTAGGGATTAAAAATCCTACAAAAGTAAATGAAGCAATTGTGCTAACTGAATAGATGAGTGATTATCAATGTCACACACAAAAAGTTTGTATCCAAAATGATATGTTCCGGGTACCAATTTATAATATTGATCTCATACTAGAAAGGATTGGGATGCATTCAGATCTTGTCTCAATTGTACTGTGCTAAAACTCAGCAGCTGGGAACTGCCATACGCCTGTCTGTTAAAGTCCTTATTTAGCCTATTTCCATGGAAACTGAAACCAGATTCCCCTCTCTCTCCCTTTCTTATCCCTCCCTCTCCTTCTCCCCCACCCCATACACAAGGGAAAGTATCTAGAGTCTGAGACTGAACTTAAGTGTGTAAGTATCCACAAGATAATTTCTGCATGGACCTTCACACACCAATAGTAACTCTCCATCAAGTGGAAAAAAGGTGCACCAGTCTGTAAAGAAGCCAAACTTGTAATATGAATTTGAAAAAAAACCCAAGTTAGAAAGCTATTTCACACTAGGCCTCCACTACCAATTGCTAGGGGCATTTCGTAGTTGTATACTCAATTAATTGAGCTAACTTGGAAATATTTCATGGTGGGAAGACATTCGCAAGAACTAAATTTAATCTTTTGTATTTTTGCCTATTTTGTTTTACTCTGAAGAACTGACATTTCTCTAAATAATCTGGAAAATAAGGGAAAAGAGAAAATGAATTAATTCACTTTAAATTTTCAACACATACTTGTTTGGATTTCCATCCTAAATGGCAAAATAATGCACATGTCCCAGATTTATGGACAGGACAAAAAGTAGGTTGCTACCTTAAAAACACAATAATGTTGGAAGAAGAATGAATATCAGCTTTTGGCATGTATCTACAATGAGGTCATCAGGCAAACTGGATGCCTTCTGTACATAGACAGTCCTTGGTAATGGGTAATATTTTCTCATTTCTGTCCCCTTTATCCATGAGTAAAGATAAAAAAAGAAAATTTCTTTCAAAATAATCTTCTGCCTCAAAAATAGACTGTAGATTATTTGAGTGTTGAATAGGGTTCTTTTTAATCACACTCCTTTATAAAATTGTGACTGTTGTAACTCATGAAGTATTTTGCTTTGGCTGGAACACAAACCAGAATGAAGGGCTGCAAAGAATGGCCATTGATCAACAAGACAACAGGGTGTGATCGTAAGCTTATAACAGTTTTTCAATCTCATTGTAAGATATTTTGGCCTTGACACATAAATGGAAAGTCTTATAAAGGGATGATAATGCTGAAAGTATGTATTCAATCAGAAAATTGAGAAAGGTTATACTCTGTATTCAAAGCCATCAGAGATTGGTAGTCAGTGATATCTTACTTGGTAAAAATTTTAAGTCATGTCCTAGGATTAAATATTAATAAATAGCAATGAGTGAAAGACAAGAAAACTAAAATTTCTCAAACTAAACCATGAGCCATGATATCAGCCCCACCTATTTGGCAGCAAGTGCTACTTCCCCTCAGGAGTTAGATTAAGATGGCATTCCACAGTATACAGGAAAACCCTTACCCCTTTGGCAAAATTTACAGAACAGCAAATTTTAAGTAAAAAAAAAAATCCCTTGAATCACGGTATTCAGATACCTGAGTTCAAAAGAACTGTAATAAATAGTTCTTTCTACAGCATAAGAAAGAATATAGATGCTAAATCCATAAAATGGCCAATTCTCACAGCCTGGATGCCTCCCAAACAGTTCAAGCTATTCAATTGTCTCACTTATCCAGAGGGCCTGATCCAGCTGGGGGATCCATAGCCTTTGGTTCATAATTCATGTGCTTCCATTCGTTTGGCTATTTGTCCCTGTGCCTCTCCAATCTTGGTCTCAAATGAGCTGGCTGTTTGGAATCTTGGGCTTACACAGGGACACTTTGCTCATCCTGGAAGGAGGGGACTGGACCTGCCTGTACTGAATCCACCAGGTTTAAATGAATCCCCAGGGAAGTCTTGGCCCTGGAGGAGATGGGAATGGAGAGGAAGGGATGGGGTGAGGTGGGGGTGGGGGCAGGAGGGGGGAGGACAGGGGAACCCATGGCTGATGTGTAAAATTAAAACACAAATATAATAATAAAAAAGGCCAATTCTCATGAACTTCAGGTCATCAAATAAATGATACCAAATTATTTTATTTGTTTGTATTCCTATGAATTAAGAAACACAAGGCTGTTAGCAAAGAGGTCTACTTAATTTTTCACTTGATCTTGTGTTATGAGAAAATTATAGGAAAACTCAAAATCTCTTAGAATATGGGATAGTATTAAGTGTGGTTAATAAATATTCACAACTAATGTTCTATGATTTAAATAGTAAAACTTAGGAAGATCTGACAGCAGTAATTGATTCCTTTCCATTTACACAGAGATTTTAGTTATGGGCAAACTGAGTTGTGATACTCTGAGATTTGTAGTCCAGCACTCTTTTTATCAACACAATATGAAAATCTGGAAATTCAACACTATAAACCACAAACTCATACTATGTCTTTATTTTTCAATCATTTAGGACCTATAATTTCTATTTCCAGTAACAAATGGAATAGAAAATCATTACAAATGAAAAATGTTCAGATCATATTATAGTGATGGGTTTTTTTTTCTTTTTTCATGTCTCTAGAAATGCCCATACCAATTCCTTATTCCTTCACTATTTCTAAGGGCAAGTGTATCCACTGATGGCAGCAAATATGACTTATATGATCTTGATTAAAAACTTTAGTATTTCTAAATAATCCTGGGTCACAGTAAATGGTGGTTGATGTGTCTTCCAGATGATTTCTATTCCAAAAATTATAGAAGTATGTATCTACAACTACAGACTGTAAGGAACAAAATCAAGTGTAATGTTATTTTTTGTTTATTGAGCAATTTAAATATAAAACATTCAACTCAAATTAAGTACATATGTGTCACTTATACCTTACAGTGACATGGCAAAGGGGAAACAAAACAAGAACCACTGCAAAATGTTTGGCCACCATATAGCATTAAAAATAAAGTAGACGCTGAGTGGAAAAATTACAAACATGTGATCTTCTAGCCAAGAATCTTCTTACCTGGGTATTACAACTCAAGTGCTTTTCAGAATTTAGTTCACAAATGCTTAACAATATGTTATTGACAAACTAACGAAAGAATGAGTGTCTCAGGTTGAGTCATTCCCAGAATAAAACTCAGAGACAAGACGCTTAGGCCAGTAGTTTATTTAGGAGATTTCCAGAAGTACCTGCAGAACAGACAGAAGGTGATTTGGCAAAGGAGCTGAAAATAATCAAATGCTATGTTCATGGGTAAGTACTTCTATGAAACAAAATCCCACCTGCAGCTTTTTGTAAATGGCTGTAGACCATCCTTCAGAGTTGTAGTTACACCTGAGGACAAAAAGATGTTAGTGTATTTAACTTCAGCTGCTATCATACACTGTATGAAAACACACCTTATTACCTCATCAATATGCAACCATTAAGTCACCTCCTGCAGGCTCCACCCATGGCCTGGAAGAGAGTTGTCAGAAGAACACAGGTGATGGCAGGACAGGCATGCTAACACATGATGAAAGACACTGAGAGGGCTCCAATGGTGTCTGCTAGAATTAGAAATATTCTTGGAGATCCATACAGACACTGACCAAATCCTTGATTATGTCTCTGGATCTGGAAATATGTTTTGTTGAACCTAGCAAGGGTATAGGCCAGTAATAAAAGCAGACAAATTAAACCTCGTTAAGGTCTCCATCAGAATAAGACCACCAAAAGAAGAAGAAATCATCAGTTACCAAGCAATTAAAGCTACAGGTATGGTCAACACAAAGAATGATTTTGGTCCATCTGGCACTCAGTAATGTAGGTAATTTTGAGATAAGAACAAGATTAAGTAATCAGATGACGGAAGAAAAATCAGAATTTTCTGTCAAGATCAAAAAGAACTCTAATTGTAAGTTTATCTTTATTTGTATAAGAAACTTCTTTATATGTTCAAGAAACCACCAAACCAGTGGTATGGTGATAAATTTTGTCAAGTAGCTCTCTGGAAGGGCAGAGGCATAGTCTATTTCAAGTTTTTCGGAGTTTAATGACTGATTTTGAAATTCCTAAAAATTGAACAATCAACTTTCACAAATGTAAGTAATCCCCGAATGAAATGCCTGTATTTCCCCTATCAAATCTTAAGAGAGGTTCCTATTGACCTATTTACAATAAACCAATCCATGACACCAACAGACATGCCAAAATGGATAGGAAAACCCCACAAGGTCTATAGGCAACTGAGGAAAGATGGGAATAGAAGTGGTCTTCACCAGGGAGGACCACACCAATTAATTGTTCAACGCCAAGTAGTCAGTCCTCAAAACATTCACACTGGTAACATTATATGGATTTATCAGGTTATATTTAGAAATATATGTGCATATATAAACAATTTGTTTACATATATGTTAACAATTTGTTTTTTCATAAAGAGGCCATAAATTTGGAGGAGAGTGGAGAGAACTATACGGGAGAATTTGGAAGGAAGAAAGGAAAGGAAAATGATTATTGCTTCCCAGTAAAAGGGATTTGAATCACCTAAAACTTGTGCTGCTTTAATCTTTGAGTGCTACATTTGTATAACTTGCCTGATAGCCACACACAAGTTCTACTCTGAATTCATGGCAATGAGTTATGTCCTGATCTTTCAGGAGTTTCTTCTGCACTCACAAAGAAAAGCCCATTTTCAAAGTAAACATTCCATTTACCCCATCTTTCTTTAGTCTTGCATAAATTTAAAATTACCAAGGCACTGGGCCAGTGATGTCTCAGTGAGTTAACAGGTTTGCTGCCAAGCCTGGCAACCTGAGCTCCATGCCTGAGATGCACACAGTAAAAGAAAAGGAAAAAAACTAACTACTACTACCAACTGTCCTCTGACCTCCACTTGTGTGTTGTTGTTGTTGTTGTGTGTGTGTGTACATAAACACAATAAATATTTTCAAAGGCATATTTCATGTACTCATCAGCTTTCATTTCACACACACTTTGTTGCCCTCCTTGCTATTAAGGTGACATTTTAATTTAGTTTTTCTGTACCCATATTTTATGACAAAGAATTTCTTAATGATGTTTGTTGGAGAATTCAAGTGAAAAAGAATATAAGGTTCTAATTATTTGTCCATGTAGAAATGTTCTCATATTCAGAAAGCATCTCAAGGAAGGCTTGACAAAAGAAACTATCCAGTGGCTTGCAATTCACTGCCTTTCTAGGGTTTCTTTTCATAATAACCACCTTTTGGCTCTGATAAAGGCTGTGATTTCAAACTCCTTTGTATAATTTCATGCTCTCATCTGAAGACTAGTAACAGAAAATAACAGCATGTCTTACAAGAACTTTTCAATGCATTTCTAAGTTTCTTCAAGAGCTATTGAAATGGAAGCAATTCTTTGCCATTTCCTGACAGATTTTCCTATGGAGAAATTGTAATCTATACAGTATTTGGATTTATACTATAGTCCATCCTACCTATCTACCCACAGTAGCCAAACAGTACTTTTACTAACTGAAGAAATAATCAGATGAGTAAAACTAACTAGCCAAGTAACTATTTAGAAGACTGACTGAACATTTTTCACAAATACACATACTTCTGGGTAGCAAGAATGCACCACTTTTAACATATCCCAGGATCTTGAGTCCTAAGGGCATATTTCTAAGCCCTATTATTCATCCAATACTAATCTCAGTTCCATGGACAATGATAAGATTCAAGATGGTAGCCTACCACTTAATCATCACTGTGGGATAATGGTAGCACTAAAATAAGATAGGTGTGGGGAAAGAAAGCAAAAAGTGGAATTCCTAATATGTCTCCCATCCAAGTACTAACCAGGCCCAACTCTGCTTAGCTTCCAAGATCAGAGGAGATCAGGCACGTCAGGATGGTATGATCATAGACTAGAATTCTTAATCTCTATTTAATTAAACTTCATTTCTTTAACACAGCATTTTTTCTTAGAATAAATTTGGCAGCTGAGAGTTGTCATTTATAGCTACTCTAGAATTTGTAAATGCTGAAATATACCTCTTTCTAAAAATATCAGATTTATTTTTCTGTTAAAACTTTGCTGATTTATGTTGTCTTCCCAGAAAATATCTTCTGGTTTCTAATAAGTTTCCAATTAAGTTACACTTCAGCTTCAATTGTTTTGACCACAAATATTTTAACTAGTAATTTCAAATAAATTCCTTAATGTACAAAGGATGCAAGTAATTCAAAATACCTCTTGGTTAAATGGTATCTCAACATACATTACCACAAAATAAAGGTTCTGTATGCAAAAATATTTCTTTAGTGGGAAAAAATGAAGAGCAGTGCTTTGTTTATTATAAACTAGATGTTATTTATTGAATTGACCAATGTGAAAAATTGTTTCTAATAAAATAGTGCTCTATAAGGAACATAGCCATTGTATAAAACTCATAAATTTCTGTTATTACCTATGATCAATTGCTTGCATCCATTTACCCATAAAATATTCTGACTTCTTATGTAAGAGTGTCCTAAATTTTCTTAAATATTCTGCAAAGGAAAATAAGAACTTATCAGACATGTGAAGAAAGGAATGGGATATTAGGCAGGGTTTTAATATTTCTTCTGCTCATACTGACTTCTAATTAACTACAAAGAGAATATAATCCTTCTGAAGATGAACAATGATAAACGGTTCCTGAAATTGAAAAAAAATTGATATCTTATGGAAAAGGATATCTTTAAATTATGACCACTATTTGAAAATGTCTCTTGATTTTAGTTTATTTGATTGTTAACATTTCTGGTACCTCTATATGTAACTACTGGGTATAAAGAAGAACAAATAAAACATTCAAACTTCATTTAAGTATTCTGTTAATGTTAATTATTTGTCACATTACACACATAATATATCTTGTGGACAAGTAAATTTATCAAAATTTTGAGGCACACGGATTTTATGAATGCCCTATATATGATGGTTTCATAAAACTGTTTATAATCACTACAGCGTTCACTGAAATTTCTACTATAGAATTTTTCTAAAACAAGATACTACAGTCCATTGTGGGAGGCATGAATCATAACAGGACTCATTGTAGGGCAAAGAAGATATGAAGGGCAATACATGACTTCATTCCCCAAGAGAAATAAATCCCAGGCATTACACATCAGCAAGTATATATGCTACCAACTTCATAATTTTTGTTTATTCTCAACCAGTTTGGTAGAAGTTCCTTGACACACACACTCATTCTGGAATAGTAAATATATAATAAAAATGACAGTGAAAAATACAGAGTTCAGTGCAGCTTGGAAATAAACCAAGGAGGGCAAGAGAATGCTACAACACTGCAGAGGAAACTGCATCAAAAATGAGTCTTATTTTATGGTGCCCACCTTTCTTCTGCTCTTCAGCACTGTTTCCAGTGTCCCCCACAGGTCATCACCCATCATTGTCGCAAAGATCTACTTTCCATCAAAAAAGGTCTAATGCCTTTTGATGGAAATAGGACTTCCTCATGACACTAGTAAATCAACCAGGAAGCAAATAACAGCAATGCATTTGCTTTCTCAGTAGCATATCATTGCTCTCATATACATGATAGCTAGCTATTTCATACCTATGCAATTTTAACCACCTACAGCAGAAAGTTAGCTTACTGGGGGCTCTATGGACAGTCAGAAAAAGACTCTAAGGATAGCATTATTGTTATCCCAAAGACCCCCTTTTGCCTGAAGTCTCTCCCACCCACCTTGAAACTCCATCACTTCTGAAAGGACTCCTAAGCTAGTTTGGATGTATGATGGAAAATGGTCTGTAGTTAACCACCATTTCAAATCATATTCAATATATTGTATTATTAGGATCAATTACATTGCAAGTAACAAAAAAGTCAACTCAAAAAAAGTTTAAACAAAAGGCATATGCAATCAAAGTCCAGTGTTAGGGCATGCAGGTTTTAGGGTAGTGTCTAGCAGTCAGATAACATCCCCGGATTCTTTTCCCTATCCGATAAGCTCATCTTCAGTTGTTTGCCCTTTCTAAGTTCTAATGTAGTTCTAGAGATTCCTAGGGCAACATGCTCTTCAAAGGACAGAAAAATTCAACCAAGTGCTAAAGACTAGGAAAACATTTTCCACAGAAGTTCCTCCTAATATAACATACATATTCCTGAACCAATACTTACGGATAAAAAGTATGATTGATGTGATGTGGCTGAAAATTCAGGCCTAAGTAACAACTCTCATTTTTAGAGCCAAAAGGAAATAAGATGGTACCAAAAATCTCAGAGTTTATTTCAAAATGAAAACAAAACTATACAGATACATAGTTATGGACACTGGCCTGGAGAAAGAAGACTGCAGAGAAGCAACCTTTCTCTAAAGAGGAAGCCATCATTGAGACTCCATCCTTCCTCATTTCATCTCTGTCACTATACATTTTAATGGTGCCCAAACTGAGTGTTTTGTGTTTTGAATGAGAAAGATAGGTAAGGATGTGACACACAATATCATGAGTTCAGAAATATTTCTTTCCTTTTTAACAAAATGATTTGTTTGTTTGTTTGTTTGTTTGTTTTTCGAGACAGGGTTTCTCTGTGTAGCTTTGTGCCTTTTCCTGGAACTCACTTGGTAGCCCAGGCTGGCCTCGAACTCACAAAGGTCTGCCCGGCTAAAATGATTTGTTTTCTAAAGTTGGATAAATTTAGACATAGAGTCCCATGATAGGCAATGTCACTTAACCACAACTGCATCCATAGTACTATTGACACAGCTGGCATATAGACAATACTACACAGTGATGATTAGAGGAATACAAGAACATAAGAAGAGATCTGCCATGTAGAATGGCCACCAAAGGACTAAAGGACTGCCATAAACCCAATTGTTCCATTCCATAGACAAAGTCAAAGGAGCTCATCCTTAATAAATAACTCCCCCAAAGCAGAATCGGATGGATAACTAATAGCATTGGCAACCATCTATAATGTTCTTCTAAAATGCATACAAGAAATTTAAATGGAGTTACCATATAATGGGAAGAAAATGCCCCAACTAGACATTAAATACTACCAAGTAAATCACCCAATACCAGGAATGGGTTACTTCTTGTTAAGTCACTGGATGAAGGGGCCCCATAGTTGGCCCCAAACATACAGGCTATTACCAATGTAACTGGTTACTCACTACAGTCTGATAGTAAGGCCCTATTTCTGAAGACATCACTTACTTATGTCCCAGGGAACAGAGAAATTGAGCTGGTGTACAACTAGAAGCTTCTCCTCTACTTACTAGCATTCATAGTGCTGGAAGGTACTATATACACTCTGTAGCTAGAGTTTTCCTGCCTGGCCCACAGTCAGGATAAATCTCTCTCACCCGCCAGTCCCACAGTGGCTCAGACCCAACCAAGTAAACACACAGAGACTTACATTTCTTATAAACTGTATGGATGTGGCAGGCTTCTTGCTAACTGTTCTTATATCTTAACTCAACCCATTTCTATTCATGTATAAGTTGCCATGTGGCTCGTGGCTTACCAGTATCTTAACATCTTCTCATGGCAGCGGCTGGTAGTGTCTCTCTGACTCAGCCTTCCACTTCCCAGAATTCTCCCCTCTCCTTGTCCCACCTATACTTCCTGCCTGGCTACTGGCCAATCAGTGTTTTATTTATTAACCAACCAGAGCAACACATTTAACATACAGAACATCTCACAACAACACGCTACCAGAGGAGAAAAGTAATCATCAATCTCACCAAGCAACTAACCTGTGACTTATAACAGCAACCTGCCTGCAAGACATACTGGTGCAATAATGATACAAATGTTACGCAGGTGACTAACCACTTCTGTTTATTGGATTTAAGACCCACTCTATGAGATGGAACCCATCTAACACTGTTAATGAGGCCAAGAACCTGAGACAAGATAGGTCAAAGGCTCTGGGGGAGAACTTATTACTTCTAAATGAACATAGATGTATGTCTTCTGATGACATACTGCCATACCCATAGAACAACACTGCATCATCCAACCCTCTTCAGAGATGTTTCCACTGGCAGTAGATGAGAATTAACACAGAGAACCACTTCTGGAAAATGTGCAAACAGTGAGACAACAAGTAGCACTCAGCTCAAAGTTGTATGTCTTTATCAAAGCCCTATTCTTGAGGTTCAGAGGTCTATGTGGAGGAAGAGATGGAACAATTGTAAGAGCCAGAGGTTGTGGATAACTCCAAGGAAACAATGTCCTACAGACACAATAGGACTGATGTATGTGTGAATTCACACCAAGACCTACACAAGTTCAAAGTAGAAAAAACCTGACCACTGAGTAGGGGAAGTGAGCACAAAGGTCCAGCCCCAAATCAAGAAGCTATTTTCAATTAATACCTGCTTGTTGAGGGAATATCTGATTTCTCTAACAGGGTGACACTGGATAGATAAAGTACACTCCAGGGAAGGCCTCATGCTTAGAAGAAGTTGTGCAGCGAGCTCCTCGACCAGCGAGGAAGAACGACCACCATTCGAGGATTCTTCTCAGATCACACTTTATTGGAGCGCCTCTTGATTGAGGGAGAGTGGGAGGTGAGGGGCCCCAAGAACCAAAAGGCAGCTGCTTATATAGGGAACCAAGCAAACGGGTCAATCTGTGATTGGATCCCGCCAGAATGCAAGCACGGGGAGCCACGGGATAGGCTGAGGACATAAGGCCAAATTACCATATACGCGCATGCGCAAGCCTCAAGGCGCGCAACCCAACAAGCACAGCCAAATATGGAGTTGTTTACAGCAAAGCTGTCAGGAAGTCGGCACCATCTTAGAATGGCGGCTCCCTACAAAGTTGGACAAGACAAAACAGACTCTGGGTTTTGTATGCTCTTCTTCTTGTTATGAGTTAGTGGTTTTGGTTTTTGGTAGTGGTAGAAGCCTTTTGTTTGTTTATTTTGTTTTGTTTTCTTGGGATGTGTGGCAGGGGAGGGAGCCAGGGATGATCTGAGAGAACTTGGAGGAGGGGAAAGAACATGATAAAAATATGTTGTATGAAAATGTTTAGAAATTTTAAAAATATATATAATAAAAAATAAAAAGAACTCCAAATTCACTGCTTGATTGGAAAATATCACTTCTAGGTATGGCCATCTTCTATTCTCTACCTCTGTGTAACCCATATCTGGTTCTGCTCCTTGCAATTCATCTGTAATTGGCCAGTATGACAAGGGTCTCCAGAGCATTACAACAAACAAATCATTGCACTTTTCTTTCTCTCCCAAAAAGCATGGCACCACTTAGACATTTTTAATTCTTGCACTTATTTTTCAAGCAAAAAAAGGAGAGAGACACCTGTTTATCTTATTATTCTTTATCAATAAAAACTTGGGAGTCCAATAGTGAGATAAGAACCCAAATGATCAAAGAAGCAGCAGAGAAGCAATCAGTGACCTCCTCCCTCTTTTGTTCCTCCATACAAAAGGGCTGAGACTCTCTCAGCTCCACTCTACTACTTACTGTGTCTATCTGTCCCCCATCCTCCAAAACCTCTATCATTAATTTTTGTCATCTAGTAGCTAGCTCTGCCCTCTGATTCAAAACAAACATTATTGTCAGTCTTGGGAACATCAGAATGCAATCAAAATATCGCAAAACAGAGACCTGTATATACTGATGTTACATTTACTCAAAAGATGAGGTGACCCATGAGCAAAATAAAACAAATTATAGAAGTATCTTGCAGGCAGAAAGGGTGACGCAGTCCCTCTTGTGTCTTTGATCCCTTGTTTTCATTCCTCCACTGCCAACAATGCATATTGTTTTGTTTCTATGATACATCCCACTAAAAAGAACTAAGTTAGCTGACAGTGAATGTGGATACCCAAGCCACAGTTTACATCTATAATTCTACTACTCCCCCCACCCCCCTCCCTCTGCCATGCTGGAAGCAGTACTTAGATGGCCTGTTCTAGAACAGCAAATGTGACACCAATAGCATCTCTCTACATAGAAGCCAATATTTTACAAGAATGTAAAATTCCTTCCTTCAGGGGATAGTTTTCTATGTGCTTTTGTGTTTTATCCCCCCAGATCCTCATTTATCTTTCTTTTTTTTTTCTAAACATAGTTTATTGAGTCTATGAGAATTTCACATCATGCACCTAGTTCCACTCACTTCCAAGTCCCCCCATATCCTCCCCTCACTCCTATGGTACCTCCCAAAGAAAATCTAAAAAAAAAAAAAAATTAAACCAAAAAAAAATCTAACAAGCAAACAAACAAAAAAACCCAGAAAAACCCTCTTCACTCCTCCATCTTTCCCTCCTCTCCAACACCTCTTCACTCATCCTGTGGCATTGGGAGTGGTATGTCACATAATATATCCCTTTGTCCAATCAGCTTTAGTAGCAAATGTTCTGGTTCAAGGCCTCTGGTTTCTAGCACACTATCATTACTGTATTCTCACCAAAAGTCCTCTGGGGTATCCCAGGTCTGCCCAGAGTTGTGGAGATTCTTTGGGTAGAGTTCCACAGGACCAGTCCCTTCATGAGCTCCAGCAGGTCCTAGATGGGGTAAATGTTAGGGTGGGCCAACCCAAGTCCCAGCTGTGGGTCTGTGTGTTAGCTGATCTGATCAGTCTGGGCCACTGAGGTCTCCCACCTCAGGCAAGAGGGTGGAACCAGCTCTTCTAGACCCATGCCATCAGGGTCAGTTCTCCCTTGCTTGAGGTGAGGGGTGTGACCATCATCTCTCTGGAGTGCAGTTCTGCTGTGAGGATTGGAGCCAGTTCTTTGGCTGCAGTGTCCAGCAAGAGGCAGGTCCAGGTATCTTGGGGTCAGTGAAGTGGGGCCTGTTCAGCATGGCCCTCTGATTTCATCACATGTGGTTCACATGGCCCCCCTGAGGTGACATAGGCCACAGACCTCAACATAGACCCTAGCTGCAGCTAAAACATGGACCCAGACATGGCCCATGGCAGCAGCTCCGGCCAGATGACATCCTGGTGGAAGGCCACCCAGATTGGGATGGCTCTGGTGGCAGCATGACCTCTGGACACCAACAAGGCCACAGGTTACAGCCCCAACCCCAGGCTTCTGTGTGACCTTTGACGGCAACACAGGCCTCGGACTTCAACACAGACCCAGCTGAGGTAGGACATGGTCCTCAGCAGCAGCTGGGTCTATAGTTAACCATTGCCTCAGGTAGCAGTGCAAGCCACTCAGATTGGCTAGGTCCCCATGGCAGCACAGCCCTTGGACACTAATATGGCCCCAGACCTCAGGCATCCACATGGCCTTTGATGGTAACAGAAGTCTCACACATCAACATAGACCCTGAAATAGACCCAGATATAGCCCTTGGCTACAGCTATGGTCCAGATGTCACCATAGCATTGGGTAGAAGTGCAGGCCACTCAGATCTGTATGGCCCTGGCTACAGTATGACCCCTAGATGCTAACAAAGCCATAGGTTACCTTCCAGATCCTGGGCCTCTTCATTGGCCATAGACTTCAGCATACACCCCCCTATGGTAGGACCATGGACCCAGACATGGTCTTTGGCAGCAGCTCAGGTCACAGGTGGCAGCGAAGGCCACCCAGATTAGAATGGCCTTAGTGGCAGTGCAGTCCTTAGAGACCAACACAGCTCCAGGTGGTGGCCCAGACTCTGGGAATCAGTATGGCCCTCAATGGTAACAAGAGCCACAGACATCCACACAGACCCTAGCTGCATTAGACACACAGACCCAGACATAGTCCCCAGCTACAGCCCTGGCTCAGACATCACCATGGCACTGGGTAGTAGTATGTGCCACTCAGATCTGTATGGCCTGGCTAGACCAGCTTGATAAATGAAATGGTTCATGGTCAAAGTAGTTATTAGTCATTAGCAAAATTTAATAGCATTTAATTAATTTATAGAAAGCAGGCTTCATTAAATGTCTTAATCAAGAAAGATGTGCTTATTGTTGGTCTTCTGTTTGTTTTTCTGTACTGCAGTTGTTGTTCTGACATTGTATATTCCACCAATATAGTGGAAGTTCATTTGAGAAAGATCATCACTATGGAAATTTGGAGTGCTCTGTTAATGCGGTCTCTCTTAGACTTACTATCACTTCTGATATATAAAGAAATATTTTTATATTAGGAACAATAATTCTACAGATTTAAATTGAGAGATGACAACAGTAGAAGCCATGTTTATGTGCATAATTAGTAAAGAGATAATAAAATTCCTTTGGCCAATGTCAAAGACAAAAATAGCTCTATATCCTGGGCTAGAATTGCAGAATGTTTTACAACATAGTTTTAGGACTTTTACTTTTTAAATATATGAAAAATTATTTTGTTTTGAGACATTTATTTTAGAATTACATATTCTTCTAGACTACGGAAAGAAACAGTCTCAAATTTGATTTCATCATTGTGGAGAGACTTGTAGAAATACACCTAGAAACAATGTTTACATATACTTAGAATATGGAAACAGTGACAAAATTAGAATCAGAAAAATAGCCCTAGTGAGCAACTGACCATTGGCCATAAGTTAAGTGTGACTACCTAAACTGTTGGTTCCAGATCACAAATACCTATTCATTATTTAGGGCAGGAAATTTTCTGGATGAATAGTTAATTTTACAAAGAGGCCATGAATTTGAAAGAGAGCAAGGAGGGGTATATGGAAAGGTTTGGAGAGAGAAAAGGGATGAAGGAAATGTTGTGATTATATTTTAGTCTCAAAATTTAAAAAAATAATTTAAAAGCAATGTTCTCTGGAAATGTGAATGCTCACCAGGAAGAAGCAGACAAACCTACATAATAATATGAGCAATGTAAATCCAAGTTGAAAAGTGAAAATATCAATCAACTATACTGAATGTATAAATTGATTAGGTTTTTCACCCAAGCTCTATTGATTGTCTAGGTAAGGAAGTTATCAGAGCAGAAAATAGTAAATTGATTAAATTAATCAAGATACAGATAGTTCTTATTGACAAGTTGGGGAGGAAGGTTAGTGTAAATGTAATCGCAACTTTGGCATTGCTCAAGTTAGTTGTTTTATATTAGAATGCATTATTAAATATGATTACATTGCACATCATTTGATATGTACTTCTCACCTTATTTTTTTGGTAATGACTTATTGCTTGATAATTACTTCAGTGTATAATATGGAAATGATGTAAGACAAAAATTCAATCAATTTTCTTATTCAAATTCAAAATGCAAAATACTTTAGGGAAGAGAACTTGTATCATCAGTAACACATTTGGGACTGTTAACAAATGTACAGTACAGTGGAAGTTCAAAGTTTTGTAAAGCAGCTGAGAGCCTTGAAGATGAGGAAATAATGGCTTGCCATCAAACGCTAATGCTAACCAACTGAAAGAAACCATCAAAGCTGATCTTTCACACTACATGAGAACTTGCCAAATAATTTAGCATGGATTATTTGACATTTGATACAAATTAAAAAGAGCTCAATAAGTGGTTATCTTATGAGATGACTGAAAATTTCAAAACAAGCACATAAACAAAAACCACTGTTTTGAATTGTCATCCAATACTATTCTACACAGCAATAATGAACCATTTCTCAAACAGATTGTGACAATGACAAAAAGTACATTGCATATGACAATGGACAATGAACAGCCCAGTGGCTAGGTAAGAATAAGCTCCAAAGCACTTCTCAAAAGCCATATTTGTACCAAAGAAAAGCAAGAGCTACACTTATCTGTGTGTATGAGAATAAATAGAGTGTAGTTAGGGATTATGCTGGATTAGTAAAGTGGTGGTGGTTGTTGGTTCTCCTCCAAGATCCATAACTTCACAAGTGATGTGCAATTGTCTAGTTTTCCAGTACCAGGTATGATTTCTCTCTCATTAAGCAGGCCTTAAACCGAATTAGAGAACTGTTGCTTACTGCTGAGGTATGTGTAATACTACTGCACTTTTAGGGTTATGGTGTCATGCTGGTCATTGTTATGGTTCATAGACATCATAGCTGAATAGGACTGTTGATTACCATCATCCTTTGGAAACTTATATGGTGCCTTCTGGTATCTTTGCAAAGAAAGGGAACCATTGCATAAAAACACAACCAATCAAAATGCAGAGTTCTGAAGCCCTGTCCCAACTAATAAACCTATATAAAAAAACCTGCACCTAAGATTTGGGGAGAAGAGGGGAGCATAAAGATTATAAGGGACAGAAGAACAGAGATATTGCTGTTAATTTGTGTTTCCTAGAAATGTCAGAAGCTACAGTCATGAAGCATCACCATCATGGCTGCCTTAATATGACCTGAGCCAGGACTACACCAATGGATATATTAACATGAAATGAGGAAAGCTCACAAGGCCACAATCCTAGACAACTAACTATAGGCAACTAAGGAGTGCTAAGAGTGGGAGGAAAAGTCTTCCCCAGAAAAAAATATATGAGCTGGTAATCCAATTCCAAATGGTCAGTCCTGGAAACACATATGCCATTATACAAAGAGTTCAGGTTATGTTTGTTTATTTATTTAGGAGTGTGTGTGTGTGTGTGTGTGTGTGTGTGTGTGTGTGTGTGTGTGCAACAATAATGAAAAAAAGAGACCATGAATTTGAAAGAAAACAAGAGGTACATGAGAGGGTTTAGAGGAAGGAAGGAAAAATAATTTATGACATGAGGTAAGGATCTATGGTTCTATTTTTATTCTTTTGCAGATAAATTTCCAGTTGTTGCTAATCATGATGGTTCATTCCTCAAATCATGTTTGGGAGTCCAAGGCAGAGATATCGCAATAAGTTCAAGGCCAGCCTGGGCTACATAGTGAGTTCAAGGCCAGCCTGGGCTGCAGAATAAGGCCTTTGCTCAAAAATAGAAAAAAAAAGAACACTTTTTCCAGAATAATATGTTGAAAAGACTATTCTTTTCCCTTTGGAGGCCAGCCTGGGGTGGAGAGTGAAACCTTTGATCAAAACAAAACAAAACACTTGTCCTAGAATAATACGTTGAAAAAAACTATTTTTCCATTGTTCTTTGCATACTGATGAAGTTAACTCAAATTATAAATTCATCCACTGATCTATACTAATACATCTACCCTTATGCCAGTTCCACACTGTTTTCATTACTGCAGTTTAGAAGTTCCAAAATCAGAAAGTAAGAGTCTTCCAACTTTTTATTTTCAAAATTGTTTTAGTTACTTGGAGGTGCCTTGCAATTACACATAAGTTCTAGAAAATTTTAATCTTTTAGTTTTGGAAAAAAAAATACTAAATTTGGATTTCAATAGAGATTTCACAAAATCTATAAACTATTTGATAAGTTTTTCCAGCCTCCCATTATTGACTCTTCTGATTCATGAACACAAGATACCTTTTCATTTATTTCAGTGTTCTTTAATTTCTCTTGATAACATATTAGAGTTTTCAGTCTTTCGCATCCTTAAACTTATTCCTAAGTAACTTTTATGGCATTGTAAGTGTAATTTGAAAAAGTTTGTTTTTGGTAATTTATTGTTGTTAGATCTCAAAGAAATCTGCAGCGAACGGTTAACTGAGGTGCCTATTAACATCAAAGCAGAAAGTGGTCAGCTCTTTCAGCATCATTTGGTACCTGTGGTTCCTTCCTTCTTTCCCAGCATGACTCAGTAATTGTGACTTCTCCCAGCACTTCTCACCCCACCCTCTACCCTAAACCTCTCCCTCTCAGGGCCGTAATTTGTATAGATATTGCAGTCTCTGATCCCTATATAATAACCTCAACTTTTTTTTTTTTTTTTTTTTTTGGTTTTTTGAGAC
The DNA here is from genome assembly GCF_903995425.1 of Onychomys torridus. Taxonomy (NCBI): domain Eukaryota; kingdom Metazoa; phylum Chordata; class Mammalia; order Rodentia; family Cricetidae; genus Onychomys; species Onychomys torridus. Next base: position 67,594,794 of record NC_050466.1, read on the forward strand.
AGGGTTTCTCTGTGTAGCTTTGCACCTATCCTGGAACTCGCTTTGGAGACCAGGCTGGCCTCGAACTCAAAGAGATCTGCCTGCCTCTGCCTCCCGAGTGCTGGGATCAAAGGCGTACGCCACCACCACCTGGCAACCTCAACCATTTTTGTTATGTGCTCTCTTGGCTCCTGGCTGGCTCTGCTCTTAGATCTCTCTTGGTCTGCACATGCCACTCACTTCCTCTCTCACTGCCCCCCACCCTTACTCCCATCTCCTCTCATGGCCCTGTTGTCTATACTCTTCCACAAGCCTCTAGCTGTTTTCTCCTTCATATCTACAATAAAACTTCTCCTTCTCATGACATGAGTAGTCAGGTCCTCAAGTTTTTTTTTTTTTTTTCATTCATCTGGAGCTGAAAGCTGGGAGTGGTATATATGAGTTCCTTTCTAAGGGATTTGGCCTCTCTGAACCAAGCACTGATTTGACTCTCCTGAAGTATGTATGGATCATTTGTTTCTGTTGGTCTCTGCTTCCCACCACATTTAACTCCAAATTCTAGAGTCCAACTCTTCAGTCACTTCTTCCCACCACATGCTTTAACCATCTGCCTCTTCTTATATACTCGGTAAGTGTCCTCTCTCTGGCGCTTGGAGTCTCCTATGCTTAGGAACCCACAACATGGCCATCTCCTGCAACCTCTGGGGCCCCACCATGTGGGTACAACTTTCTAAGACACATACCCATCTCTCTCTCCTTTCTGGAGTTTCCTCACCTCCCTGTAGGAACTGCTTGCTAAGTCTACACCTAGCCAATGAATTACTGGCAACCAATAGCTGCTGGGAGAGGGAGAGGCAATTTCTTTAAGAATGCAGCCCCTGATAAGTCCACCACTCTCCAATGGAAGGTCACATATGCAAGAATGTATAGGAAATACAAATTAGACTCTATAGATGAAAAAAAAGACACAAAGCTGGGTAGGTAGGAAAGGGAGGGTGGATCTGGAAGGAGTTGGAGTGGGGGCTTAGATATGATCCAAATACACTTTTCTGAAATTCTCAAAGAACTAAATTTTTAAAGTTAGGGTATTAAAGTCTCTATTATTAATATGCTTATTTTTATTTCATTGTGTCAGTTTCTTCCTCTCTCTCTCTCTCTCTCTCTCTCTCTCTCTCTCTCTCTCTTGTTGTTTTGTTTTGTTTTTTGTTTTTCGAGACTGGGTTTCTCTGTGTAGCTTTGCTCCTTTTCCTGGAATTCACTTGTTAGCCCAGGCTGGCCTCAAACTCAAAGAGATCCACCTGGCTCTGCCTCCCAAGTGCTGGGATTAAAGGCGTGTGCCACCACTGCCCGGCTTCTTTCTCTTTTTTAATACATATGAATTTTGTGTTTTTTCTTTAATTGAAAATGGATTTTTTTCTATAATATATTCTGATTATCTGATTATGGTTTCCCCTACCTATACTCCTCCCATTTCCTTCCCACCTCTCTTTCCATCCAGATCCACACCCTTTCTGTCTCTTCTAAGAAAACAAACAGGCATATAAGGAATAGTAATGGGATAAAAAACAAACCAGGATAGATAAAACTACCAAACAAGAAAAAGAACCAAAGGAAAAGCACAAGGTGCAGATACATACACATACACACACACACACACACACACACACACACACACACACACACACACAGAGAAATTTTATAAAAACTCAAATCCAGAAGCCATGATGTTTATGCAAAGGACCTATAAACAAATATCCTCAATTAACAGTATGAGACAAAGAACCTCCAATGACATCATTGAGTTTGTTTTCTGTTGGCCATTTATCTACTACTGGGCATACAGCCTACCCTTTGGAGTAGTTTGTTTCCCCAGTGAAACTCCCTTGGAGAAAAATAATTATTTTATTTGTAAGTAGACATCAATTGGAAAAAGCTTCTAGGTTAGAGATTGGAGCATGAGTCCACTTCTCCTCTAAGCTCTAGGACCCCATCTTTTGCAGACCTATGCAGGCCCTGTGCATGCTGCCATAGTTGTGCCAGGGTTCTGTGCTGTTCCCTTGGGGGAGGGGGAGAGTAGGCACTGAGTCAAGGATACAGACTCTGGGAGGATGTTCAAACAACATGATCAGTTTATTCAGGATGAGGCAAGCCTTGTGTACCCTCCACTCATCTTGGGGGGGAAGGTCTGATGAATATGCATCTGATGGTATGACATACCTGTCTCTCATTGGTACAGGTCATTTCGGAACATATCTCAGCTGCTGTTGCTAAGGCCTTTAGGCAGATCCAGACTGGCTCTCAGGAAGTATCTTATGTGCATGTTCTCATTACTGTTTTGGGCTTGCAGCCCCTCAGTCCTGTTAGGGCTGAGCCATTCCACACATAGTCTCTGAGTTTGTATGTCCACCAGTCTTATTATATCTAGAAGGTCTTGATTCCTTGATGTCCTCCATCCCCTCTGGCTTTCATACTCTTTTCACCTCCTATTCCACAGGGTTTCTTGAGCCTGTGGGGGCGGGGTGATGAAGACATCACTTTTAGAGATAAGTGTTCAAGGTATCTCACTTTCTTCATGTTACCTGGCTATGAGTTTCTGTATTTGTTCTCATCTGCTGCAGGAGGAAGTTTCTCTGATGATGGCTAATGAAGGCATAGATCTGAGAATTCCAGAATGTCATTGGGAGTCATTTTATTGCTATGTTCCTTTAGAAAAGCAAGTATTTGGTTTGACCCTAGGTCCCAGGCTTATCTAGTCTCAAGTTCTTAGCCACCTAAGCAGCACTGGCTATGAGTTCCATGTCATAGAGTGGGCCTTAACTCAAATCAGGTATTGGTTGATTACTCTCACAAGATTTGTGTTAAAAATGCACCACTGTTACTTTGCAGACAGGTCACTCTTGTTTATCAGAGAGTTTTTAGCTGGGTTGATGTTTACCTTTCTCATTTAGTAGCATTCAGAGTACCTTCTAGCATCAAGAACACCAGCCCATAGAGGGTGAAGGCTCTATGTAGTCACCAGCTTGATTTCTCAGTGTTTAATGAGTTGTGTAGGCTATCTTCAGCAATAGAACCTTAATGAGATAGATACACAGGAGTTTACTTAAGGAATATTAGGGAAATTTATTAGGGGAAATTGAGGAAATACACTCATGAATACCGAATGGAGTAGATAGTTGAAGTTGTCCTCTGATCTGATCAGGAGCAAATCCACCTGGCAGTTCATTCACACCAGGAAGCAGACATCAGGGAGAAGGAATCTCATAACCTCTTTCTCCTCACCTTTTAAGATGTTACATATGATAGAAAGAAGAACCGCCTCTTTGAGACTGTATATCCCAAGGTCATGGGCAGAGCATTTACCTTCCTGTGTAAATAAAAAGGTTCTAAGCCTATATGCAAACTATATACAAGAAGAATGATTATCAAGTATTCTCCAGGAAAATAAAGGGTAATAACATAAACAAAAATGGAACTACAACCAACAACAACATCAAACAAGAAACATATGCTAAATATCCAGAAATGTCCAGACCATAGGTAAATGGCATGTTACAGAGATTACTCCAATAGCTGTCCTATCCTGAAGAATCTAACTTGAGTACCTAAAATGTTCTTAACTAATATATGAGAGGATTATAACTGTTAACTATCTAGTCTTCAAGCCCATCAAATAACTGAGAAGGAAAATAATATTACCTGAGAAACAGGAAGTGCAAGCAAGCAATTTTCAAAAAATTGCAGCCTGGACAGTCACCTACTGTTTCCCAGCATCATTGCAGCATCCATTATTGGCTATAGGCCTAGAATATCTGACAGATCATTTTCAGAAGCAGGAATTTTGAAAGATAGTCTTACCCTATCTTGGCAAGTTTCATCAGTCACTTTTCTTTGTGTTCTGCTCATCCAGAAAGGACAGCATGGATACTGTCAGCAGTTGAAGCAAGGGCAGGTCTTTTCCCAGCAGGCTATTTTTTTGCCAAGAAGACAAACTTCTTTATGGAGTGTCTTTGAAGCACAACAATCTCTTGGGAATAGATGGGTGCTGCCAGGAGCTACTGTGTCTCACTTCAACAGAATTCTAAGTTATCAAAACATTTAAATGCCATATTCTCTAGGTCTATGAAGTTACCTATCCATCAGACATTTGTTTCTGTAAATCTGGAAAACCTAACTAACATAACTATAGATATAACAAGCATGGGTGACTATTAATCTGTAAGTCTTATCTATCTAAATAACCTAAGGATTTAGGCTTCATAGAAACAAGGTAAACAATCTGTAAACAGATGTACAGTATAAGGACAATGACCTCAAAATTGTAACAATATACAAAATATCTTAAATAGAGGTAGAACATATAGACAGTATGACAAACATAATTTTACATTTATATCAATATACAAACTGTTTCAAGTAGGAGTAAGAGCATGTGTACAATATGACAGTTATAGTTTTGAATTTGTATAAATATAAAAATTACCTTAAATAGGAATAGAAAAATAGTTTAAATTTGTATCAATATACAAGAACCCATATCAGTGCAAATTATCTAAGAATGGTAGTTTGCTAAATGAGTTTACCAGTAGATACAATAATCTACATTAATATCCTATACCTTAATATCCTATTCTAGCTATCCCCCCTTTTTTTCCAAAAAAGAATCCTGAATCCTTTTATTGTTCCACCCCTCAACTCTATGACTATTTATCTAAAACCCTGAGAAAATGAAAACTTTTGGGAGAATGGGTGTCTTAAAATTGCTTCCTGCTGTTTAGGGAGTGATGGTATCTCTGTGGGATCCTATAAGAAAGCCAAATGGTTTTCTCAATAGGACTAGTTGTAATGTTTGTAGCCAGTATCAGAGTAATGGATAAGATTATCTGAAGTTCTGGCTAGAAGTGTAATAAGATGGACCATCTCATTTTGGAACTGCCCTGAAGAGTTCGCAGTCCAAAGCTGATCACTAAGTGGTATATTTTTGGTTTAATGGCATCATTATGGATGGGGGAAAGTTGTTGTTGTGGGGCCCCATCTTCCTTCTGAAGACTTCAGGTATTGCTATTATAAAGGTCGGGTGGTGGTGGTGCACACCTTTAATCCCAGCACTCGGGAGGCAGAGACAGGTGGATTTCTGTGAGTTCAAGGCCAGCCTGGTCTCCAAAGCGAGTTCCAGGAAAGGCACAAAGCTACACAGAGAAACTCTGTCTCAAAAAACAAAAAACAAAACAAAAAAAGTTTTATTTTTCACTGTGGAAAACTTGAACATTATTAATCAAAACAGAAAGTTTGAATCTTAAGATAACATGACATGTAAGGAAGGATTCTGAGAAATTAAGAATAAGCATGGAGAAAAATAGACTCTTGACAACAATGGTCCCTAGATTATTGGTTTTCTTCTGTCCCACACTAGTTGGCTCTTCTGATATGAGACAGAATCTTCTTATTTTTTCTTTTAGCAAAATGGCTTGGGTTTAGAGAACAAGAGGGACACTTTCTAACTCCAAAGCCAGCTTGATTTATAATTGAATTGGGATCACAACTGTTCTAGAGTTAAAGAGATCTTGATGTTAGGCAGTGAGATATTACTCTGTAGAGTATATTCATACCAATAGGTCCTTTGCTTCTGATGTAGATGTCTAGGTATCCAAGGCCTTTTTGAAGATGGGTATTTCTATTGTCCTGTAAAGACAAAAAACAGAACCCTTCCCCAACCTTTGTTGGTCGAGTTTTCCTTACAACTTGTAGAATTGTCATATTTTTGGATGATCTTTTACTTCTTTTCATCAAGGGGTTTCTCCTATTCAAACTGAATTTTTATTAATTTTGTTGGTATCCATAGCTTTTCTTTTCCTTTAGAAACAAAAGCAAAATCCCCAATGTAAGATGTATCCTGGTTTCCATTCCGAAGCCAACACATCTTTGAAGTAAACAGGTTGATTTAGCTCAGGATTTTTTTTCTGTTATCCAATGTCTCTCCGCAGCTGTTGTTCTTTTTCTCATCAGCATTAAGAAAATTCAAGGTTAATAAAGTATTATGTAATCTATTTATAGGAGCCATTGTTACCTTTTTCTGTTTATTTAGCATATCTGTTAAAGTTCAATTAGATCTTTCTGACTCCTTGGTCTGTGGGATTGTGTGGTAAGTCTATAATATGCTTTATATTGTAATAAGCAAAAAACTATTACATTTTGAGACCTATGTTGGAGCATTGTCAGCCGTAATTTGTACAGATATTGCCCTGATGGCCATAACTTATGTGTGTAATCACAGAGTCAGCCTTTTCGGAACTCATAGGAGTTGCCCATTGAAATCCTGAATAGGTGTCAATGGTATGGTGTACATATTTAATCTTCCAAATTCTGTGAAATAAAATCTGCCAAATTTCATTACTTTGTATATCTTTAGAATTGCTTCCTGCAGGTAATGGAGTTTGGTTATAGAAGGAACGAGTAGGCCATTATTTTACAATTTCCTTGGCTTCTTGCCAAGTGATGAAAAAGTCCCTTTTCAAATGTTTGCTATTTACATGGTGCTTCTTATGAAATTCTGAAGCTTCTAGCACATTACCTACTAATAATTGATCAATCTCACTATTACTTTATGCTAGAGAATGTGGCAGACCCGTATAGGATCTGATGTATGTTTTATACATACATACACACACACACACACACATATATATATGGTGTTCCTTATTTCTGATGATTTCCTGTAATTGTATAAATAATAAAGTTAATTCTGTGTTATCAGGAATAAATTCAGCACTTTTAATATGTAAAACAATTCTCTCTGCATATTGAGAGTCAGTGACTATTTTGGGAGGGTCTACAAAGTCTATTAGTACCATAAGAACGGCATATAGTTCTGCATTTTATATAGAATTGTAGGGGCTTTGAACCACTTTACTTAAGTCTCCTGATTTATATCCTGCCTTTCCTGATTTATTTGTATCAATATAGAATGTGGGTATTCCATAGATTGTTTTTTTGCCATACAATGTGAGGCAGGACCCATTCAGTTCTTTTTATGAATTCTATTCTCTTGCTTTTGGGAGCGCAATCATTAATCTCTCCCTAAAAGTTACTGCAGGCTCTTTGCCAGTATTCTTTATCTTTACATAAATAGGACATTTTCTTGTTAGTTACAGATACTACAATTTCTGCTGGGTCAATTCTCATCAACTGACAAAGTCTTAATTTTCCTTTTGAAATCAAATCAGATATCTTTTCTATGTAAGTCCTTAACTTTTTACCCAGTTTACATGGTAGAAATATCCATTCCAATATAATATCTTCCCTCTGCATCAAAATACCTTGTGGGGGAGTGTCTAGAAGGGAATATGACTAGAATGCAGTTATGTTCTGGATTCACATGATCCACATGTGCCTCTCATATTTTCTTTTCTATTAGAGCCAATTCCTTCTCAGCTTCAGCTGATAGTTCTATTGAACTATTTAAGTCCTTGTCCTCTTTTATGATGTTGGCCAAATTTACTAGTCCATATTTAGGTATTCCAATGATGGTCTGTAAGTTGAAAATGCTTCCTAATATTTTTTGAAAATCATTAAGAGTCTGTAATCAATATCTCCTGAGTAGTAACTTTTGAGGTCTCATTTTTTGTAGATTGTAGCTGAAGCTTTCCTGTGTCCCACCTGGCCCATGGTCAGGACAAATCTCTCTCACCCGCTGGTCCCACAGCCACTCAGACCCAAGTAAATACCCAGATGCTTATATTATGTACAAATTCTATAGTAATTAGCTCAAGCTTATTACTGACTATCCCTTTCACTTAAATTAACCCATAATTCTTATTTATGTTTAGACATGTGGCTGTGTACCTTTTTTCAGTTCTGCCTTCATATCTTGCTTTCTCTGTGTTTGGCTGGCTACTCCTGTCTCAGCTCTTCCTCTTCTGAGAATTCTCCTCATCTGCTCACACTGCCTATACTTCCTGACTGACAACTGGCCAATCAGCATTTTATTAAGGCAGCATACAAAAGCATTATCCCACAGAAGTAGATCTATCTTACACCATAAGCAATTAATAGAATCTCCTCTTTGTACTTTTTTGGGAGGAATTTGCAGTCCCCAGTAAAGCCAAACTTTCTTTATTTCTTCAAACATGCTTTCTAAGTTACCTCACTTCGGATCAGCTAATAAGATATTATCCATATAATAGTATATTATAGATTGTGGAAAGTATGCATGAATTATTTCCAATGGTTTTTGCATGAAATATTGGCACAGGGTGGGGCTTTTTAACATTCCCTGTGGGAGGATCTTCCATTGATATCTCTTGACTAGCTGAGAATTATTGTAAGTGGTACTATGAAGGCAAATTTTTCTCTATCCTATTATTCTAGAGGTATGGTAAAAAAAAAGTCTTTTAAGTCAATAACTATAACAGGCTATTCTTTAGGTAACAGAGATAGCAAGGACATCCCATTATGTAGGGAGCCCATAGGTTGAATTATGTTATTATGGTGTTCAAATCTGTCAGAATTCTCCATTTATCAGATTTCTTTTTAATAACAAATACAGGAGAATTCCTAGGGCTGGTAGATTCTTCATTGTGTTGAGTATTTAACTGCTCCTGAACCAGATGTTCAAAAGCTTATAGTTTCTTTTGTGTCATAGGTCATTGTCCAACCCAGACAAGTTTATTACTTAGCCATTTTAAATGTAGGGCCATTGGTACTTCTGAGAGTTCAATGGCAGTTGTGCTCTGTTTGTGTACAGTCTAAATGGTTGGTGGCTGTTTTTTTATAATATCTTATAATATTATTCCAAGAAACATAAATTGGTCTACGTTCTACTTCTGAGACCAGAGGAATTTTAATCTGGGTATTCTACTGCTGTAATAGATCTTGCCCAAAAGATTCACTGCTATGTTTGCCACTTATGGCTTCAGCCTTCCTCTTCTGGCTCTGTGCATTTAAGCCATCATGAACTTTGTTTTACCAGAGATAGGGTTCCAGTCCCTAGAAAATGGACATATACCTCTTGAAGAGGACAATTTAGATGCCATAATTTTGGTGTAACTATAGTCACATTCACACCTGTGTCCACCAATCCTTGCAGGATAATGTTGTTAATTTGTACTCTAAGCTTTGGTCTTTGTTCATTTATGGAAGTCTGTGAAAATCCTCATTTTATGGAGTTTTTTTTGGAATTTTTGATCCATCTATCAAAGTTGTTCTATTATCCAGTGCAGTATTGTTCTTTACATTAAGCATTGGATTATTTAATTGTCCTAGGGAGGAATTTCCTCTACAGCAATTGGAAAGATTTGGATCACATTTGATTTGGAGGCCAGTGAGAGCCCCCCCCCAAGGCATTTCCCACTGGTAAAGGGTTGCCTCATATGTCTCTTGTTGATCTTCATTCATTGGTCCAATGTCAGTCTTTGCCACATCTTCTGCATAATCCAGAAGGTTAGGGTCTCCTCTTTGGGTTATTTCTAGAAGCATTGCTTCTAGCCTACAATTTCTTCTTATATGACCTGGTATACTACAGTCAAAACATTTCATACTTTGATGCCTTCTTCCACCTTTGGAAATCACCTCTCCTATCCAAGCCTCATTACCATAGATATGAGACTCAACACCATTTACATGTTGAATCCATTCTTCCAATGTTGCTGACCTGACCTTTAAAGGTGTAAATATTCTTTTGCATTCTGTATTAGCATTATCAAAAGCCAGAGATTAAGATAATACTTGTCTTAATTCTTAGTCTGATACTGCCTTGTTTATATGTTTATAGCCTTGGTCAGTCTTTGTTTAAAAAAATCAGTAAATGGTTTTTTTGACCCCTGGAAGACCTTCTTATATATCTCAGTTGGTTTTCCTTGTTCTGGAAATTTTTCACAAGCATTTAAAGCTGCAGCCTGGCTAGCTTAGTTAGTAGAGCATGAGACTGTTAATCTCAGGGTCATGGGTTTGTGCCCCATGTTGGGCACGAGATAATGCAATAAATCCATGAGAATCTGCTTAAGGAGTATTAGAGAAATTTATTAGGGTAAATTGAGGAAATACACTCACAAATAGAGAACAGAGTAGACAGCTAAAGTCATTCTCTGATCTGACTGGGAGCGAATCCACTTGGCAATTTGATCATACCAGGAAGCAGGCAGCAGGGAGAAGTGACTTCATGATATCTCTCTCCTCACCTTTTAAGATATCACATATGACAGCAAGAAGCACCACCTCCTTGAGATTGTACAGCCCAAGGTCATAGGTGGAGCAAATACCACTATAGGACCTTTCTGTCAGTTTTTGAAGAGCCATCCATAATGCCTTGGCAAAAGCTTCAGTTGTTTGGGGTTCCTCATGGGACCCCTTTGCCCAAGAACTATATTAGATGCAACCCATTCCTGGTCCTGAAAGCTTCATTTGGCAACAGGAGATGTCCAGTTGAGGCTCTGTCAACTCCATTATTTGGTGGTGTCATTTAGATCACCTTTATATATGTACATATTATAGGGCGCTTCTGCTGTATTAAGTTTCCATGAAACCCCTCAAACGGTCCATAGTTTATGTCAATTTTGATTTATATGTTTTTGGATTTCTGTTGGGTGATATCTGTACCGATGTAACTGTGATATATATCATATAATTTGTATCTTGAAAGGCTCTGAGAGGCCAATATTTTGAAGACATGTTCTCCATGATGGAATTTGAGAGATGAAACCTACAACAGTGTTATTTGATCTTCTTGAAAGCAATGGTAGAACCCTTGCTTTATTCTTTCCTGAATGTGAGGTAAAATGTTTGGTTCTATCACATGCGTGCCAACATGATGTGCTGGATTGACAAAGGTACAAAAGCAGTAAAGCCAACTAACCATCAACTGAAACTCCCCAAACTGTAAGCTTAAATAAATCTTAATAAGTTGTATTTTATCTGAGGTATATGGAATACTTAACAATACAATATCCTTGATGGTTGATACTTTAAAAATATATGATGTCTTTTTCTGTCACTTGTAATACTTTATATATTAGTTTATTGGGTCTGTACTAGTATAGTCACTGCAGATGTCTTTTGTTCATGTCCAATTTTCAGACAGTATGTTTGTCCACTATCTCACAATTTATTTTTGTTCTTGGATATAAAATGAATATTTTGAAGACAGTATGAACTAGATCTGTGTCTAATCCATTTCAGAACATTCTATGATTTAGTGAATGAACCCAATATATCTATATTGACAGTAACTACTGATGAAGAAATATCTCTGCCATTTTTTCATTTGCTTTCTCTATCACATAAATATTTAATTCTTTGGTCCCTAAAATGCTCTCCTTCTTTATTTAATTAATGATTCAAATATACTATATTGATTATTTTCATTAATTTTATTCATTCATTTCATATGTTTTTAATGTTTTTGTCATTGGTTCCCCTGTGACTTATAATTAATGTCTTTATAATATTTAAGATTGAATTAATACAACTTAATTTCAATAGCATTCAGAAATGGTCTTTATAACTCATTCCTACTTGATCATGGTGTATAATTTTGATGTGTTCTTGAGGTATATTTGCCAATATTTTATTGAGTATTTTTGCATCAATGTTCATGAGGGAGATCGGTCTGCAATTCTCTTTTATTGTTGCATCCTTGTTTGGCTTGGGAATCAGAGTAATTATAGCCTCGTAGAAGGAGTTTGGTAACATTCCTTCTGTTTCTATTGTGTGGATCAATTTAAAGAGTATTGGTATTATCTCTTCTTTGAAGATTTGGTAGAATTCTGCATTGAAATAAACTGGTCCTGGGCTTTTTTTGGTTGGTAGACTTTTAATGACTGTTTCTATTTCCTTTGGGGTTATAGGTCTATTTAAATAGTTTATCTGGTCTTGATTTAACTTAGGTATATGGTAACTATCCAGAAAATTATCCATTTCTTTTAGATTTTCCAGTTTTGTGGAGTAGAGGTTTATGAAGTATGACCTGATGATTCTCTAGATTTCCTCATTGTCTGTTGTTATGTCCCCCTTTTTATTTCTGATTTTGCTAATTTGGATGCACGCTCTCTCTGCCTTTTGGTTAGTTTGGATAAGGGCTTGTCTATCTTGTTGATCTTCTCAAAGAACCAACTCTTTGTTTCTATTTTATCGATTTCAGCTCTCAATTTGATTATTTCTTGGCATCTATTCCTCCTGGGTGACTTTGCTTTTTCTTGTTCTGGAGCTTTCAGATGTGCTGTTAAGTCACTAGTGTGAGATTTCTCCAACTTCTTTATGTGGGCATTTAGTGCTATGAATTTTCCTCTTAGCACTGCTTTCATAGTGTCCCATAAGTTTGGGTATGTGGTATATTCACTTTCATTGATCTCTAGGAAGTCCTTAATTTCTTTCTTTATTTCTTCCTTGGCCCACTGATGATTTAGTTGAGCATTATTCAGTTTCCATGAGATTGTAGGCTTTCTGTAATTTTTGTGGTTGTTGAAATCTAACTTTAAACCATGGTGGTATGATAGAATATAGTAGGCTATTCTATTTTTTTTATCTGTTGATATTTCCTTTGTGGCTGAGTATGTGGTTGACTTTAGAGAAGGTTCCATGGGTTGCTGAGAAGAAGGTATATTCTTTTTTGTTAGGATGGAATGTTCTGTAGATTTCAATTAACCCCATTTGAGTCATAACATCAGTTAAGCCCCTTATTTCTCTTTTGAGTTTTGATTTGGGAGATCTGTCCAGTGGTGAGAGTGGGGTGTTGAAGTCTCCCACTATTAATGTGTGGGGTTTGATGTGTGATTTAAGCCTTACTAATGTTTCTTTTACATATGTGGGTGCCCTTGTGTTTGGGGCATAAATGTTCAAAATTGAAACTTCATTTTGGTGGATTAGTATGTAATGTCCTTCTTGATCTCTTTTGATTGATTTTAGTTTGAAATATATTTTGCTGGATATTAGGATAGCTACACCAGCTTGCTTCTTAAGACCACTTGATTGGAAAGTCTTTTCACAGCCTTTTATTCTGAGGTAGTGTCTATCTTTGAAAGTGAGGTGTGTTTCTTGTATGCAGCAGAAAGATGGGTCCTGTTTTGTTATCCATTCTGTTAGCCTTTGTCTTTTTATAGGTGAATTAATTCCATTGATTAAGGGATATTAATGACCAGTTATTGTTAGTTCCTGTTATCTTTTGGTGATAGTGTGTGTGTGCTGCTCTTATTTGAGGTTTACTGCTGTGGGGTTATCTATTGCTTGTGGTTTTGTAGGTGTATCTGACTTCCTTAGATAAGAATTTTCCTTCTAGTGATTTCTGTAGGGCTGGATTTGTAGATAGGTATTATTTAAATCTGGTTTTGTCTTGAAATGTCTTGTTTACTCTATGATGATTGAAAGTTTTGCTGGGTATATTAGTCTTGGCTGGCATCCATGGTCTATTAGTGTCTACATTACATCTGTCTAGGTCCTTCTGGTTTTCAAAGTCTCCATTGAGAAATCAGGTGTTATTCTGATGGGTTTGCCTTTATAAGTCACTTGGCCTTTATCCTTTACTGCTCTTAATATTTTTTCTTTATTCTGTAGGTTTAGTTGTTTAATTATTATGTGGCGAGGAGACTTTTAGGGGGGTCTACTCTGTTTGGTGTTCTATAGGCTTCTTGTATCTTCATAGGCATTTCCTTCTTTATCTTCTTTAATTTTGCCAAATACAGGTAGACTGGATATTATAAATAGAAAAGATATTATAACTATAATTCTTGCTTGGTAATTGTTTTGTTGTATGTAATTTTACTGTGTGAAAGTTATAACCTATTTTGAAAAAAAAAGAAAAGTGGAAGTGCTGTGGGATGTTCTGTATGCTGTGAAAATGTGTTGCTATGATTGATTGATAAATAAAGCACTGATTGTCCAGTAGCCAGGCAGGAAGTATAGTATAGGCGGGACAAACAGAGAAGAGAATTCTGGGAAGAGTAAGGCTGAGTCAGGAGACACGGACAGCTGCAACCACCATGAGAAGCAGATGTTAAGATACTGGTAAGCCACAAGCCATGTGGCAAGGTATAGATTTATAGATATGGGTTAATTTAAGATATAAGAACTAGATAGCAAGAAGCCTACCACAACCATACAGTTTATAAGTAAAAAAATAATAATAACTCATTCCTTTGGTTATTATTGTGATTTCATCTTTATAAGTTGTGTATTCACTAGCTTAAATCTATAAGCACTGTTTGGTTCACTCATAATTAAAACCATGTAGGAGCAATAAACAACAGTTATAACCTCAAATAACTGTTTTCTCAACTTACCTAAGTAGCGACTTTTTTATATTTCTATATTCTTGCATTTCTGTCTAGTCTTTTAATTTTAGTTTTTTATGAATACATTAGCATTCATTTTAGGCTAACTTGGTTAGTAATAAACTCCATCTATCTTTGTTTAATCTTAAAATTGCTTGAATTCTACTTCTTTACAAAAGGATGGTTTTACCAGATAGAGAATTCTTGGTTAGCTTTTTTTTTTTTCTTTTTCTTTCAACATGTGTATGTCGGGCTGGGGGGGTGAGAGAGGCATGCTCTCATGATCTCATTATTTTCTGGTCTCTAAAATACAGACTTTTAAAAAACAGCTATTAATCTTATTACAATTCCATGAGCAAAACAAGTTGTGTTTTTTTTTCCAAGATACGGTTTCTCTGTGTTACCCTGATTGTCCTGGAACTCACTATGTAGCCCAGGCTGACCTTAAACTCACAGAGATCAGCCTGCCTCTGTCTCCTGAGTGCTGGAATTAAAGGCATGCACCATTACCACCCTACTAAAAGGTTCTTTTCTGACTAGTTGGTTCTTTAAAGATTCTCTCCCTGATTTTTTTATTTTGTTTTATTGCAGTTTAATGATGATGAATCTCAGTGTGGCTTTCTGAGTTATCTCTCTTGGAGTTCATTATGCTTCTTGAATGATTTTAATCTGTATTTCATCAATTTTGTTAAGTTTTGGTCATCATTTCTTCAAATAGTTTTTCAACTATATTCTCTGGTAGATAGACAGACAGACAGACAGACAGGTAGGTAGGTAGGTAAATAGGTAGATAGGCAGGCAGGCAGAAAGACAGACACACAGACAGACAGGTAGAGAGAAACTCTTTAAATTTTGCTCATTGTTGGTTATTTTCCCTTTGTTTCTGAGATTGGGTTACATAAATTGGCCTATCTTTAAATTTCTTTTACCTCATCAAATTTTGTTGGATCCCCTTAGCAAATCATCATTTCAGTTATTTTACTTTTCACAACCAAAATTTTTATTTGGTTCTTTGGGGAAATTTCTCTACTAGTTTGTGTTCTCTATTTTACAAAGTATTGTTCTTTTATTTTTCTTTAGTTCTTTATCTGTGGTTTCCTTTAATTCTTTAATCATGTATAAGGCAGTTTAAGTTTCGATCTAGAAAAAAACAAGGTCTTGGCTATCCCAATGAAAATTTCTATTGATTTATTTTTCCTTGGAAATAAGCCTTATGTTCTTCTGCTTTTGCAGATATGATATATTTTACTGAATATAGAATATACTGAATGTTATAATGTCTCAGTTCCAGACATCAGATTCTCATCCCTCCATAGTATTCATCATTACTATTGTTATTGTTTTATTAGCAACTTTCAAAGGTATTTTCCTCTATATTCTGTATTTTCTATTCCATGCAACAACTGAAGTATTAGTTCTATGACTTGGTGTTCATCTTTAAAAAATTATTTTTCTGAATGCCTAAGCCAAAACAGAGACTAGATAACCCCTCTTTCTCATGATATAAATAATAAATATACTGTGGTTCCTGGTTGTTATATAGTTTATGCCACTCCATCAGAATTAGCACTTGTCCACCTGATCCTCCTTTCTGTACTTATATCCATGTGTCTGTCCTCTCCTCCTTCCATGACCAGCCCTATCAGGTTCCTAGGACCAACTCATACAAGGTACAGCATATTACCATTCCAAACAGCATGACTGAGGATATAAAAATAAGAAATGGAACCAAAGGAACACTGAAACCCACCAAGACAAACATTAAATGTTATAGCTCTATGCACCATATCTGGAGTACATGGTGGCATGGTGTGAGCTCCAATGGGCTTAGAAACCCTGACCCTCTGACATTTCCAGGTGTGGTCTACATAGTTTCTTCCTTGGGCTGCCTCTGCTCACTACCTGTGGTTTCCTCAGCAATCATCCAACATTTCTATTATCTCTAACTTCTTTTGATCTTCTCTGTAGCTTAGACTTCACTCTTGGAGCTTCATGCACCAATCTTTAAGAAGCTGCCTACAAAGACTCTGACCCTGTCACATACTACCCACCTTTCTGGTTTTTCTTAGAAATTTGGTTGGAATGACCTGACTTACATTTTTCATGACTGCACAACTAGCAAAGCTTGATCAACAAATGCCAAGATTTACTACCAATTCAAACAGTAGCTGGGCCACTTTAAACTATACTGAAGTGGCGTTTGAGTGCTGGCCATCTAAATACAGGGAAACATCCTCAGAGTGGACCTGTATGAGCATGGTTTTCTAATGACACTCAATCTTAAGAGAAAAGCTTATAAATAAATTTACACTTGTATGCTTTTTACCTTACAATGGGTTGGGGCTCACCAATTCATCAAGTGCTTTTAAAGTTTTCCTTCTTTCTTTTTTTTTCTTGAGACAGAGTCTCACTTTGTAGCCTTTGCTGGCTTGGACTCTCTATGTAAACCAGACTGTCCTCAGACTCACAGAGATTCCCCCTGCCTCCATTTCTCAAGTACTAGGATTAGAGATTTATGCCACTACACAGAGCCAAAGTATTTTTCTTATCATAACAATGCAAAATTCTTTGTTTTTAATGGTGCTAGTCTCTAATAACTGCAATTTCCCTGACCCCAAATTAACATGTGTCTGTTCTAGATAATCTGTGAGTTTTCTTTTTCTGCTCTGCTTTTGGTTCCCAAGCTTCAGTGTGATCTGACTAAAACCCATGCCACAGCCTGAATTCTGGACTGTCTTAAAATTTCCTCCACCAGATTGACTAATTTATAACTTTGTGGTCGTTTGGTGTGGCCTTGTTGGACTAGGTGTGCCCTTGTTAGAGGACATGTATCACTAAGGGCAGGCTTGGACGTCTCAGATGCTTAAGCCAGGCCCAGTTTGGCTCACTTTCTCTTCCTGCTCTGTGATTCCCACCATAAAGATAACTTAACTTTTGAACTGTAAGTCAGCCCCAATTAAATAGTTTTATTTATAAGAGTTGCTGTGGTTATGGTGTCTCTTCAGAGCAACAGCAATGCTAAGACAACCTTTAAACTCAGTCTCCTAGAAATTCTCAGACCATATATAGGCAAATTCTTTGCCAGAATACAACATGCAAGTAACTAATCTCCAATAAAGTCTTTATTTCCATCTGAAACATCATGGACAAAGTCTAGTTCCTATATTCTTTTTGGAATTCTTGTCTTCTGGGGCCATACAAAAATTGTCCATTAAGCTCATTTTACAGTACTCTTAGCCTCATCTGTCCGGCTTCTCCAATTTTGTCCAAATTCCTCCCATAAACAAGTTCCAATGGCATCCAAACCACATGGTCATTTTATATCACAAAAATGAAACTAATGCTTAGTACCCTTTTTTATTAGTCAGATTTATATTGGTATGGTAAAAGATATGCTGTAAACAACTTAAGAGGGAACTGTTGTATTTTTAACTCAGTTTGAGAAGTTTTCATCACATGGATCCATGTTTCTAGGTTTATGGTGAAGTAGAATATCATGAAAGAGATGTGAACTAGGATATATCTGCTCACTTCATAGAGGCAGAAAGCAGACAGATATATAAAGGGACTAAAGTCAAATTATGTCTTTCTATGACATGCCTCCTGTGACATGTTCCTTTTAACTAGACCCATCTCCCAATAATGCCATCATATAATGAATCAACTGTAGTAGAATAATCTTTTTGTACAGTGTGAAGATGTGTCACTTGGACTGGTTTAATAAAAACCTGAACAGCCAATAGCTTGGCAGGATTTTCAGGGCAGAGGAGACACTGGGAAGAAGACAGAGATGCCAGTGGATGCAGAGCAATCAGGATGGGCACTACAAAGATGAAGAAATAAAGCCATGAGGCAGAAAGTAAATTAATAGAAATGGGTTAATTTAATTTATAAGAGCTAGTTAAAGATAAGCCTAAGATATTAGCTGAGCTTTCATAATTAATAATAAGTCTCCATGTCATGATTTGGGAGCTGACTAGTGAGACAAAGAAAGAATCAAGGGATGAGTCCATCTATTAAGTTCAGAGGTGTCATCTCTTAATGACTTGATTTGCCATCTCAGGACAAAGCTTTCAGTACATGAGCCAGTCATGAAGTATGTTCCATATCCAAACAGTAACATTACAAATAAAATAAACTTAAGAAACTGAGATTTAAGCCAGACAGTGGAGGCACACACCTTTAATCCCAGCACTCAGGAGGCAGAGCCAGGAGGATCTCTGTGAGTTCGAGGCCAGCCTGGGCTACCAAGTGAGTTCCAGGAAAGACGCAAAGCTACAGAGAAACCCTATCTCAAAGAGAGAGAGAGAGAGAGAGAGAGAGAGAGAGAGAGAGAGAGAGAGAGAAACTGAGATTTAGAAATCACTTGTTACTTTAGGTGATTCTGAGTGAGACAATATACAAATTCAAGTTACAGATGATGTAAAATATTGAGTCAGAACCTGAAGGTTAATTAACAGTACATAAGGAAATGGTTTTCACAGTAAAAGTTCAGAAGGTCCAATATCAACAAAGACCTGATGGTCTAGAAACATATGTATAGTTTATCTTCCATATCTATAGATGTGTATGAAATCTGGAGGCCCACAGAGGCTATCTAGTGATACCTTACTCAGGGTCAGAGAATCTGAATTTGCTTTACCCAGCAGGGCTGCATAATGGGATGATTATCAGGTGTTTGGAAGGGTCTACACTTGGCTGTACATTATTGCCTTGATCTTGCAAGGAGGATGCCTTTTGACTCTCCCCTTGGCATTGTTTAAAAAGCCCTTTTGAATAAACAAAGATGACTGAAGCTATCCAGTGTCTCTGCCTTTCTTATCATCTCTTTCTATCTTTCTACCTAATATTTTCTAATTCCTCTCTCCTCCATCCAAGAACCCTTTGATAGGTGGGAGCAAGTTGGAGCTGGTCTCCCAAAAGACTCTCACAAGGAACTAAACCAATAGTGGGTTAAAAATAGGGGGGGGATTGTATCTGTACTTAGTATTTACATGTTTTTCTTGATAGTATTCCATAAATAATATAGTATATTTCCATAGCATTTACAATTTATTTGGGTATTACAATGTAGAGATAATTTAAGACATAAGGGTCTGGAAATATGTTTCAGTGGTTAAGACTGCATGCTGCTCTTGCAGAAGAATCAAATTCAGTTCCTAGTATACAGCTTCAGAAGATCCAATAGCTCTGGCATCTGTGGGCACCTGTCCTTAAGTGTCCTCCCATACCCTCCCATATATATTTAAAATAAAATAAATCTATTGTATAAACATATATATGTATATAGAGAGGGAGGAGGATAAGAATAATTTTTGTGCATTAGTACTACCCAAATACTTCATTTTATATATATGTGTATGAATCTGATATATGTGTGTAGTATATTCACACATGTAGGAATGCAAACATATGTTCATATGTACAGAGGTCAGAGGAAGACACTGAATATATTTTTCTATTATACTCCACCTTATTGTTTTGAGGCAGGGTGTCTCTCTGAATCTGGAGTTAATGTTTTGTTTTTTTGTTTTTTGTTTTTTTCCAGCTAGAATAGCACCCAGTTAAACCCATAAATCATGTCTCTGTCTCCACACACTGCTAGGGTTACAGGCACATGTGAGACCATATCCAGCTTGTTATGTGGTGCTGGGATCCAAACTCAGGCCCTCACAGTTGTGCAGTAAGCACTCTTAACCTTTAAACCATCATTCCAGCCCTTGTATCTTTTTATGTAGGGCATTTGAACATCTGCAGATTTGGGTGTCTGTGGGGAGTCCTGAAGTCTATCTCTTATGTCTATGGAGAGATGGCTGTTACCACATAGACAAGTCACCTATGACATTATGCTGTAAAAATCACACTAGGGCCATAAACTATAGACTTACTTGCCACATCAAGAAATACAGTTTATCTTGCTGTTATTCTGGAGCAACATACAATTTTTAGTATTACAAGTTTAAGACCTTGGCTATCACTGCTCCTAATATACTCACTGAAATGTTCTACATAAGAACTGGTATGGAAAAATTAACTCTGCAGAGAAGTAGTACTAGCAATGGGACAAGAAATAGAGCAATGGAAAATGCCAACACTGATGATGATTTAATGATTTGGTCTGCAGCCAAAATCACATTGAAAGCAACTGAAGTAGAAAGAAAACATCTAAAGAGTCTTTTGTTCTTACACATGTAGAAACCCTCTAAATGGAAAAAGGCTAAAAAGGATGTACCCACAGAGTAATGGATGTTGAAATGGAACCTAAATAGACTTGTGGAACACTTGACTCAGTTCAAAACAGAACAACATTATAGGGTAAAAAATATTGTGTGGCCAGTGTTGTACTATTTCCAGGAAAAAGAACCTCAAGACAAATGGTGATCTTTTGAAACACCCAAAACTTGGCTCTGAATGCAGAAGCAGTGAATCAAATAAAAAACAGAGCAGGTTGTGAAGAAGGAAATGTTTTTAATCTGTCTATCTATCTATCCATCATCTATCTATCTATCCATCTATCTATCATGTGAAGATTCTGATGTCTCAGTGACACAGATACTACAAACAATTTAGAAGAAACATTGCATAGGATGCCCATATAAAACACATCACAAGAATTAAAAAGAGCTATGCAAGTTCAATTGACAGCACTTAATGGAGATTGTAGACTAATTACCATATTTCTAGAGATTTTTTCCATCTTTGAAATGATCTCATTTTATCTCAATTTTCTAGTCAATTTCTTCATATTCTTTTAAATATCTAACTGACTGGTCTTTGATCTACCTACAACAATTTGTTCCTACCTGTGAATTTTCAGAACTACAAATTGACACTGAAAAAAGAGTATGATAGAGTGACCCAGAAAGACTCTTCATGTCAAATTTAGGCTGCCACATGTGCATGTGTGCGTGCATGCATGCATGCGCGCTTGCGCGTGCACACACACACACACACACACACACGCACACACACACACACACACACACACACGCACACACACACACACACACATACACACACACACACACAAGAATACCTACATATATACGTGAGAACAAACATACATATTTACACAAAAATTTTTAAAAAAGAATAATAGTACACTTTTGAAAGCTTAACCCTACTATTAGAAACCACATAGCATAGGATCTTCAGAATGAGGGCATTTCCTGTAATTTATTATTATTAACATATACAATTATATCGTATATTATATAACATACATATTACTGAAATATAGAAAATTCAATGTCATTCTCCTCTACCACATGAACATCTCATTAGATACTTAAAAAGCCTTTGACAAAATCCAACACCCCTTCATGATAAAGGTCTTGGAGAGATCAGGGATACAAGAAACATACTTAAACATAATGAAAGCAATATACAGCAAGCTGACAGCCAACATCAAATTAAATGGAGAGAAACTCAAAGTGACTGGACTAAAATCAGGGACAAGACAAGGCTGTTCACTATCTCCATATCTATTCAATATAGTGCTTAAAGTTCTAGCTAGAGAAATAAGACAACAAAAGGAGATCAAGGGGATACAAATTGGAAAGAAAACTTAAACTTTCACTATTTGCAGATGAAAAGATCACAGAAGTGACCCCAAAAATTCTACCAGGGAACTTCTACATCTAAAAAGCACCTTCAGTAATGTGGTAGGATACAAGATTAATTTTAAAAAATCAGTAGCTCTCTTATATACAAATGATAAATGGGCTGAGACAGAAATCAGAAACACAATTTCCTTTAAAACAACCACAAATAATATTAAATATCTTGGGATAATTCTAACCAAATAAATGAAAGACCTGTATGACAAGAACTTTAAGTCTTTAAAGAAAGAAATTGAAGAAGATATCAGAAAATAGAAAGATCTACCATGCTCATGGACTGGTAGGATTAACATAGTAAAAAATGGTAATCTTACCAAAAGCAATCTACAAGATTCAATGCAATCCCCACAAAAATTTCAACATAATTCTTTACAGACCTGGAAAGAACAATACTCAACTTCATATGGAAAAACAAAAGACCCAGGATAGCTAAAACAATCCTGTATAATAAAGAATCTTCTGGGGGTATCACCATCCCTGACTTCAAGCTCAACTACAGAGCTAGAGTAACAAAAACCAGCTTAGTATTGGCATAAAAACAGACATGTGGATCAATGGAATGAAACTGAAGTCTCTGCCATCAATCCACATGTCTATGAACACCTGGTTTTTTACAAAGAAGCCAAAATTGTACAATGGAAAAAAGAAAGCATCTTCCACAAATGATACTGGCATAACTGGATGTCAACATGTAGAAGATTGTAAAAAAATCCATATAGCCATGAACAAAACTCAAGTCCAAATGTATCAAAGACCTCAACATAAATCCAGTCACACTGAACCTTATAGAAGAGAAAGTGAGAAGTAGCCTTGAATACATTGGCACAGGGGACAACTGCCTGAATATAATAGCAGTAGCACAGACACTGAGATCAACAATTAATAAATGGGACTTTCTGAAACTGAGAAGCTTCTATAAGGCAAAGGACATGGTCAATAAGACAAAACAGCAGCCCACAGAATGGAAAAATGTCTTCATCCAACCCCATATCTGACAGAGGGCTGATCTCTAGATATTTAAAGAACTCAAGCAACTACACATCAAAATATGAAACAATCCAATTAAAAATGGGGTACAGATTTAAACAGAGAATTCTTTTTTAAATAATTTTTTAATTTTATAATTTAATTTAATTTTACATATGTCAGCCACGGGTTCCCCTGTCCTCCCTCCTCCTGCCCCCCCCCCAGTCCACCTGCCATTCCGATCTCCTCCAGGGCAAGGAATCCCCTGGGGATTCAGCTCAACCTGGTAGATTCAGTCCAGGCAGATCCAGTCCCCACCTCCCAGGGTGAGCAACATGTCCCTGCATAAGCCCCTGGTTCCAAACAGCTAGCTTATGCACTAAGGCCAGGTCTCACTGCCTGGGGGCCTCCCAAACAGTTGAAGTTAATCAACTGTCTCACTTATCCAGAGGGCCTGATTCAGTTCCATGAGGGCTCCTCAGCTATTGGTTCATAGTTCATGTGTTTCCATTAGTTTGGTTATTTGTTCCTGTGCTTTTTCCAATCATGGTCTCAACAATTCTCAATCATACAATCACTCCTCTTTCCCGCTGATTGGACTCCTGGAGCTCCACCTGGGGACTGGCCATGGATCTCTGCGCCTGTTTCCATCAGTCATTGGATAAGAGTTCTAGCACAACAGTTAGGGTGTTTGGTCATCTGGATTACCAGAGTAGGTCAGTTCAGGTTTTCTCTTGACTATTGCCAGTAGTCTATTGTGAAGGTATCTTTGTGGATTTCTGGGGACCTCTCATCTCAAATGGGCGAGATACGCTTAAAGAATTGTTCAACCTCATTAGCTATCAGTGAAATGCAAATCAAAATGACTCTGATATACCATCTTAGACCTGTCAGAATGGCTAAGATAAAAAATGCCAATGACAGTCTATGTTGGAGATGTGGAGTAAGGGGAACACTCCTCCACTGCTGGTGGGAGTGCCAACTTGTACAGCCACTTTATGGTGGTTTCTCAGAAAATTGGGAATCAATCCACCTCAAGACCTAACTATACCAATCTTGGGCATACACCCAAGGGATGCTCAATCATAACACAGGGACACTTGCTCAACTATGTTCATATCAGCATTATTCATAATAGCCAGAACCTGGAACCAAGCTAGATGTCTCTGAACAGAAGAATAGATAAAGAAAATGTCATACTTTTACACAATGGTAGGAAAACAAACAATGACATCATGAAATTTGCAGGTAAATGGATGGAACTAGAAATAGTCATCCTAAGTGAGGTAACCCAGACCCAGAAAGACAAACATGGTATATACTCATGCATAAGTGGATATTAGATTAATAAAGCAAAGGATAACGAGGCTACAATCGACAGTCCCAGAAAATCTAGATAACAAGGAGAACCCTAAGAGGGATGCATGGATTTCCCTGGGAAGGGGAAACAGATGATATTTCCTGAGTGTACTGAAGGCAGGGGGTGCAGAGTGGAGGGGATGGAAGGATGGGAACATGAGAGATCTTGTTGGTCGAGTTGGGGGAATAATGGAGAGGGAGAGTAATGAAATAGATATCTTGATAGAGGGGGAATTTTGTGGTTAGAGAGAAACCTGGTGCCAGAGAAACTCCCAGGAGTCCACAAGGATGACCCCAGCTAAGTCTCCTAACAATAGTGGAGAGAGTACCCGAATAGGCCTTTACCTGTAATCAGATTGGTGACTACCCTAATTGTCAACTGAGCACCTTCATCTAGTAACTGATGGAAGTAGATGAAAATATCCACAGCCAAACACTGAGCCATAGTCTGGGAGTTCAGTTGATGAGAGAGGGAGGTGGGATTGTATCAATAAGGGGGGAAGTCAAGATCATGATAGGGAAACCCACAGAGACAGCTGATCTGAGGTAACATGTGCTCATGGACTCTGTATCTATAGCTCAGGATCCTGCATGGGATCAACCTAGGCCTTCTGCATGTGGATGACAGTTGTATAACTTGGTCTGTTTGTGGGGCCTCTAACAGGAGGAACAGGACCTGTCCCTGGTGCATGAATTGTTTTGGAACCTATTCCCATGCAGGGATGCCTCACCCAGTGTAGCTTGAGAGCTTCTTTCCAGGTGCCACCAAGCCCCCAGCAGTCCCACAACCCACATATAAAATAATCATACAGACACTTACATTATTTAAACTGCTTGGCCATTAGCTCAGACCTACCATTATCTAGCTTTTACTCTTATATTTAGCCCATTTCTATTAATCTATACTTTGCCACATGGCTTGTGGCTTACCAGCGTCTTTACACGTTGCTTCTCATGGGGGCGGCTGGCAGTGTCTCTCTCCAGCCTTCTACTTCCCAGAATTCTCTTCTCTCTTGTCCCGCCTATACTTCCTGCCTGGCCACTGGCCAATCAGAACTTTATTTACACAGAGTGATATCCACAGCACTTCCCCTTTTCTTTTTTGTTAAGGAAGGTTTTAACTTTTACATAGTACAATTACATATAACAAAACAATTTGTCAAGCAAGAATTACAGTTACAATATTAAAGAAGATATCCTATCTATCTTATATTTGTGAGTGTTAGCTTTTATATCTAACTTATCTTTTATCATAACTGAGAAAATTATAACTATCTAGTCTTTAACCACATCAAAGACCTCAGAAGGATATAATATTATCTGAGAACCGGGAGAAGGATGCAAGCAACTTTCGGGAGTCTTGCAGGGTAGACAGAGACAGCTGGCAGCCTGGACAGTCACCTAATGTTCCTTTGTAAAGTTGGGGCATTTGTCTTTAGTCCACAGGCTAGAGTCTCTTGGTCACTTCTCTCAGTATCCTGTAGAATGTCTGGCAGTTTACTCTGCGAAGCAGGAACCTGAAGAACCATTTTGTGAAGCAAAGTTTAATGGTCACCTTTCTATGGATCCTGCACATCCAGTCGATCAAGCAGTCCAGGCAAGAACAGTTTCTTGCCCAAATGGCTATTTTTGTCAAGGTGAAGATAAACTCCATATGAAGTATCTTTAATGCCCATCCTCCTCTCTGAAGTAAATTGGGGTTGCCACATGGCTTGTGGCTTACCAGCGTCTTTACACATTGCTTCTCATGGTGGCAGCTAGCAGTGTCTCTCTCCAGCCTTCTACTTCCCAGAATTCTCTTCTCTCTTGTCCCGCCTATACTTCCTGCCTGGCCACTGGCCAATCAGAACTTTATTTACACAGAGCGATATCCACAGCAACCCAGCCTTGATGCAGGGGGAGTAGCTTGGTCCTGCCTCAGCGCAATATGATGTGCTTTTGTTGACTCCCATGTGAGGCCTGCTCCTTTCTGAATGGAGGAGGAGTGGTTGAGGGGGATAGATGAGAAGTGGGGGGGGGACAAGAAGAGAGGAGAGAGGGGAAACTGGTTGGTATGTAAAATAAGTGAAAAAATATAAAAATAACTGTAAACTGAAAAAAAAACACTAAACACAAAATTATTGTTTGATCCAGCAATACTACTACTGTGTATGCCTCAAAACTTAAAAGGATGTTTCTGGACATGGAGTTACATGCCTGTTATCCAAGTTCAGTCAATATGGGAAATGTAATGGGTTACCAGCCATCCTGGGCTTCAGAGTGAGATACTCTCACTCTCAAACAGAAAAAAAAAGAAAAAAAGAAAAGAAAAGTAATACTGATAAAGGACTAAGTACACAGGGAAAGGCAAGTAAGAAGAATCTGTCAAATTGTCTGTCATGAACCATGCTCTCAGTGGTAAAGAAAAAGAGATCCTTTCCCAAATATTCATAATGACATCCACTTTAACATATATTTAGTCCTAGCCTGGTTTATGATCTCTAAACAAGAAATTAAATAAAAATAATGGTCATAGTTTTGGATGTTCTAGCTCACTGACAGGAAGATACAAAATCTTCCACCAGACACATGCCCCATACTATTCTCACCAATGAAGTTTACTGAAGATGTATTATATTCCAAAATTATACAAAAGCCATAGAGTAACAAATTACTGTTTGCTATGTGATACACAAAACCAAAATATAGTTGGGGATTTAGCTCATTGGTAGAGCATTTGCCTAGCAAGCGCAAGGCCCTGGATTCGATCCTCAGCTCAAAAATAAATAAATAATAAAACCAAAATATAGTATAGCTTTTTTTTTAAGCCTTATAATCCATAGTTTGAACTGAGTTTGTTTGGCTTTGACCATGTTCAGGCATCTTTGGCCATGCTCAGCTGAGATCAGTCATGGGAGTACAGTCAGCTTCTGGATTATGTGGAGACTAGTTTATCTATAATTGTTCAGATGGGACTATATACCTTTGAAGGCATTATCCTTCAGACTGTTATAGGTATTAGCAACAAGGATCCAAGGAAACAAGTGTAACAGTGCAAGACCTCCTGAGGTCCAGCATCAGAACTCAGATAGTGTTAATTCCATTACAATTTAAGGATTGAAAAATGCCACAAGCCTAGTTTAGATTTAAGAGATAGAGATGCATACTTCACCTTTTGAAAAAAGTGTGGATACAGACAAGGTAAAAACTACATGGGTACTTTTAAAGTCTAATAAATTTAATAAGAACAATTAAAGTTCTAAAAGGCAATCAAGGGTTGTGGCAATAGTCTGTGTTGTTTTTGGAAGCATCTTGAACTACCCTGAACAAAAATTTAAGAGGAGGTTTCTCATGTCTGGCACTATGGGTTTGTTAGACAGTCTATGGCTTATTGGGGGAACATTGTCACACTAAATGGTATAACTTTATTTAAAGTTTCAGCCAGCCTAGCCTACAAAGTGAGGCCCTATCTCCAAAATTAGATAAAAAGTATAAGTAATACTAAAGACTCCAATCAAACAAACTAATTATTATAACTGCCAAAGTAGTTAGAAAAAGAATAAATCAAATCTGAAAAAATCCAATAAAGAATAATAATGAGAGAAGGAGCATTAAGATAAACCTAAAAATACACTACACTAAGTTAAGGCACATTGCTAAATAGGCATCATATTCAAATAAGGCTCAAAACATGTAAACAGTGCTACATGCTACACTATATTTTGCTGACATGATTTGAAATCATTTCAAACATGGCCAGAAATGAAACAAACAAAATATAAGAAGAAAGGGTACATAAAATGTTGTAGTTGTTAGTTGCTTTACTTTATTCTCTTTACTTTAGATTATTTTTAATTTTTTGAGGGTAAAGGTGCCATACCAAAAAAGAAATCATAAAAAAGAACAAATTTTGAGACAGCTGAAGACGTTTGATTATGAGCTGGAGACCGGATGTTACTGAGAAATTTTGAGTCAGGCTTCATGGATAGGGCACATCTGTAATCCAATCACTGAGGCTGAAGCAGGAAGATCACAAATCTGAAGCTAGCCCATGTTAAACAACAAGTTTAAGAACAGCCTACACTCTGTAGAAAGATATTGTCTACAAAAAATAGGAAATTTTCATTGATTCTGTTAGATATAGTAACTTTATGGTGGTCATATAAAAGTCATGTGACATTAGTGACACAGGCCCAATTCTTGTATGACTTGAGACCTAAAATTTTCTTTAAAATCATGCCCAGCATGCTTTATTCATAATAGCCAGAAATTATAAACAATCTAGATTTCCCTCAACAGAAGAATGGATAAAGTAAATGTGGTACATTTACACAATACTATTCAGCTGTTAAAAAAAATTGCATCGTGAAATTTGCAGATAAATGGATGCAACTAGAAAAAAATCATCCTGAGTGTGTTGTGGTATTTGCTCCACCCATGACGTTAGGGTATATGGTTAGGATGGCTAGAAGCACTGCCTCTTTCAGACCTATAGCTCAAGTCATGGACAGAGCAAATAGCACTACAGGAGTGAGGTAACCTAGACCAAGAAAGGCAAATATGGTATGTTTTCACTTATAAGTGGATATTAGCTATCAAGTAAAGGATAATTAAGCTACAATCCACAGACCCAGAAAGGTTTGGCATAGACAATAGGCTAAGGGAGAATGAATGGATCTCCCTGGGAGAGAGAAACTGAATAGATTTTGTAGTTGAACTCTAGCTGAGTGGAGAGGTGAGAACAGGACAATCAGGTGAGGAGGGAAAGGGTAGATGGTGTTAAGGGACGGAATTTTGGGAGAGACATCTAGAATTGAGGGGCATTTGAGAGGTGGTATGGGAACCTAGTGCAGTGGAAACTTCCTGAAACATATGAAGATGATGCTAATGAAGCCACCAAATAATGAGGGAGACAGAATTCCTACTGGCTGCCTCTTGTCACCAAACCAAGCTTCCATTACTGGGACTAAGTCTCATCCAACTGAGCTGTTGGCCAAAGGTGTCCTATGGAAAACCAAAAACAAGGCAGGCTATTGCCAAGACTGTAGGTTGCTCCCCACAAACTGAAAGCAAGGCCCCATTGCTGAAGACAACACCCATATTACTCATTGAACATGGAGAGGTTGAGCTGATGCTTCTATAGAGCCTGCATCCCTACATTTTAAGAAGATCTCTAAATACCATAGGAAGGTAATCTGCAGACTACCAAAAGAAAAACACAAATACCAACTCAGCCACAAAACCATTTTTCTACAATTTGTCTTGTCTGCCAAATATGCTAGTGCAATGGTGGCACAAACTTGTGTGAATTATCAACCAATATCTGATTCGACTTAAGTCCCACTCCATGAGATGGAACCCATACCTGACACTGCTTGGGGGACCAAGAACCAGAGTCTAGATAGCCCAGAGACCTAGCATAAAACTGCAAACTACTTGTCTAAATAAAAGTAACAATAAAATGATATTCTGCTATACTCATAGATCACTGTCCTTCTCAGCCATCATCAGAGAAGCTTCCTCCTGCAGCAGATAGAAACAAATACAGAGACCCACAGCCAGACATTACACAGAGAGAAAGACCCTGGAATACACAGCTCTAAATGTAATGTCTCCATCAAACCCCTCCCCTCAAAGCTCAGGGAGCTCTGCAGAAGAGGAGACAGAAAGAGTGTAAGAGTCAGAGGGGATAGAAGACATCAGGAGAACAATACCCTGTAAATCATCATGATCAAAGATCATTGGAACTCACAGAGAGTGAGGCAGTAACAAAAGAGCCTACACAGGTCTTCTGCATATATACTATGGCTTTCAATGTAGTTCTTTTACAGGATTCCTAAGTTTCTATGCAAATGGGTCTCTGATTCCTGTACCTTCTCTTGGGGCTTTTTAAATTTTTCTATTAGCTTGTCTTGTCCAACTTTGATATGACAGTTTTCGTTTTTCTTTTTTTTATAGGGATACTTTTTCCTTTATTTTTAATATACATTTTTATTGATTCTTTGGAAGCTTCTCATCATGCACCCCAATCCCACTCATTTCCCAATCCCTCCATATCCACCATTCAACCCTGCAGTGTCCCTCCCCAAGAAAACTAAAAAAAAATTAATTAACACCAAACCAACCAAACAAAAACCCATTTGTCCCTCCATCTTTCCCACCTCTCCACCCCTTTTTCATTCATCTTACTGGCATTGGGACCTTCCATGTTTCATGCAGTATTAGTCCCCCCTCCCCACTGCCGCTCAGCTTTACTTGCAAATGTTCATTGAAGTGAGTCACTGGTCTGGTTCAAGGCCACTGGCTTCTGGTACATCATCAATACTGGGACACTCACCAAAACTCCTCTCGGATCTCCTGCTGTTGCCTCAAGTCATGGAGATCCCAAGGCTATGGCTCTATAGGACCAGTCCCTTCATGCACTCAAGCAGGTCATAGATGGGGTGGTCCAACTCAAAGCCCTGGATGTGGGTCTGGGTGGTAACTGATTTGGTCAGTCCAGGCCACTAGGACTGTCACCCCTCCAGACAAGGGGCAGGGCCAGCTCTTCTATACCCATGCCATCGGGGCCAGCTCTCCCACACCAGTGGTGAGGGGTGGAGCCATCTCTTCCAAGTGGAGTGTGGAGCCAGCTCTCCTGTGAGAAACAGGGCCAGCTCTGCTGCTGCAGTGGCCAAAGGTTGGTGCCAGCTCATCATGGCCCCTGGATTTCAACACACATGGTTCCCGTGGGCCCCCGTGGGCCCCCGTGGTAACATCAGCCACAGAGATCAACATAGATCCAAGCTGCAGCAGGACTGTGGATCCAGACATGGCCCTCAGCAGCAGCTTGGGTCTGGACATTGTCATTACCCCAGTGGTAGTTGCAAACCACCCAGAACAGTATAAGCCCTGGTGGCAACACAGCCCTAGGACAGCAACATGGTGTCAGATGACTGGCCAGATCCCAGGTACCTGCACGGCCCTCCGTGGTAACAGGAGCCAATGACATCAACTCAGATTCTGGGTGCTGTAGGGCCAGGGACCCAGACATGGCCCTCAGCAGCAGCTTGGGCCCAGATGTCACTATGGCCCTGGGTGACTGCATAAGCCAGTCACATCAGCATGGCCCTCAGACACCAACATGGCCACAAGTGGTAGCCCAGACCTCAGGAATCTGCGTGGCCTTTGGCAGCAACATGGGCCACAGACATCAAAACAGCCTCCAGCTACAGCAGGAGCTTGGACCCAGACATGGTCCTTAGCAGCAGCCTGGGCCTGGATGGCAGCATGGCCCCAGGTAGCAATACAGGCCACCCGAAGAACATAGTCCCAGTGGCAGCATGACCATCAGACAACATGGTCCCAGGTGGCAGCCAAGACTCCAGGCATCCACATGGCCTTCAATGGTAACAGGAGCCATGGACAGCAACACAGATCCTGGCTGTGGTAGGACCATTGTTGTAGAATATTAGTTTAAGATGTGTTACATTTGTTTATGCTATGGGATATTTGTTTCATGATGCAAAGATGTGTTGCATTCTTTTATGTTGTATTTATTTAACTCTGTGAAGCTGTGTTACTGTGCCTGTCTAAAACACATTTTTCTTATTGTACTTTATTTTGATGTTTTGAAAAAAATCCATCACAATTTAAAAGGCAATTAGGAATGAGAGATGAAAATTAGATTGGCAAAGTACTGTCAATTATCAAAACTCAATAAAGTCCACAGGAGGGGCCAGCAGAATGGCTCAATCTCTAAAGGTACCTGCCTCCAAACCTAATGATCTGAGGTCAATCTTGAGGGCCCATATAATGGAGAAAGGAAAGAACTGACTCCTACAATTTATCATCTGACATCACACAGACATACACACACATAATAAATACATAATAATGTAATTTTTAACTATATGAATATTTATGGTACTACATAAATTGCTTTGGTAGAATTTTAATAATCTTTTACATACCATATTACAATGTTTTATCTTAAAATGTCATCATTTATAAAATAATAGCTATAAATACACAATAATATTTTCTTCTATGATCGACATATTGTTTAATTTGAGAAAGGAAAAGGGGTTTATTAGCAATCTTACACATTCTTCATGTGAACCTTATTAATTCCTCACCAGTAACTCTGGAATACTACTCATTAAAGGATCAATAGAGGACTACATGTTCTACAAACTAGACTTTTGTTTGAAAAAAGGGATTTTATAAATAAATAATGTTTCAGAAAAAAATGACCTCAGGATTCATTTCCAAACTCAAATGTGCAGGATGCAGGAGACTCCTAAGCCTGTTTCCCATCTTTGTATTTCCAAAGAGCTGTCTTGCCCTTTTACTACAGTGTCTTCTTCATTCCCCAAAGAATTCCTGCTGCTTAACATCTTCAGGGAATCCTTTGTGCTGTGAAGTATGGCAAAGAAAATATGCTCCCCTTGAGGAAAAAATGTTTGTCCAGAGGAAGTAATTTATCTCTTAGAGCCGAAACACACCATTTCACACAAGAAAACTGTTATGTTCTTGACTGATCAAAATGTAGGGCTGTGTATGGGGACACTGGGAATATCATTTGCAAAGCTAATGAAGCAAGAAGCATGACATATTAGTAAAAACACAAGGCCTACAGCCAGCTCCATCATGATGTTCAGGAAAGGTATAGTTAGTTTATATCTGTAGTCTTCAACCCTGACTCTATTTTCAAATTCCTGGAAAGTATGGTTAAAATTCCAATGTGTGGGCCCCACCCATGTCTCTAGAAAGTATCTTAAGCAAGGAACATTCTGAACATTCCTCAAGTAATTCTTATGTGCTAGGGAGAGCATATCATCTAGTTTAGTACTATATTACTTCTCGAGCTTATTCAGTCTGGATAAATCTACAAGGATCTGTCATGGACACAGTTCTTGCCTTTGTAGCATGTTTTCCCCATTCTTTCTCCAAGTAACAACTACCTTTGTGAAATAATGTGTTCTCTGTGGTTCTGTAATGTTAATGATTCCTTCACTTTATACTGAGCATTCTCTGACTATAATTACAGTAAATATAATGTATGCCATTAAACACAATCAAGGAATGATTATTGCTATGTCCAATAAACAAACAGCCTAAAACTCTTAAGAATCCAATGGCTGAAGCACCCAAATAAAATACCTTGTGATTATACTTTATTTGATTTCACTGGGATTAAACAAGAGAAATACAAAGATTAACATGTAAATAGCATTTACATAGTGGGCACTGAATTTTGGCAATTTGAATCCAGTGTCTATGCTCTTAACTATAATTACATATTATCTGTGAATTAATAGTGGAATGTGCTATTTATCTTAAGATTAATATGGAGTTAATAGCCCCTTCAAAAATGACAGTGGTGCTACAAAGCAATTTAGCTATGCTCCTGAATTTAATATACCATATTTCAATATTTATTAGTCTTTAAAAATATGTTATCAGTTGGATATTCTTTTACTTTTATGAGAAAGAAAATTTCATGTTTAAGAGCTCAAATTAATTGTTTGCATGTCACTTTGCATTAAAGACCTAATATATCTGCTGCCAATTTATGCTCCAAATTGAAACAACTTACTGACCATAACTGTGACTTTTGCCTCTGACTACCGGCATAAGCTCTTAGGACAAGGAGAGAGGGACTATCACTGATTTTGCATTTAGCTTAAGCTGCTTTAAAAAAGTCAGACTATAGCTATATTTTTAGTTTTAAAATGAAAGTTATCTGAAAGGCACATAAAACTATGTGTGACCAGACCTGTTTTTATTGACTATTCACACCAGAAGAGACTTGAGAGAATTGTTACTTCAGAATTGGTCTAAAGTAAAATACTGTCTAGACATTTCTTCACAATTGTTTTCCCTTTTGTTTCAATGTTGCCTAATGCCTCCCATGTGCATGGTAAAACTTTAGATGAGGAAAGGAAACATTAAAGAAATGCTATATCGGCACCAGGATCAAATCAATGCAAAAATGTCTCAAAAGGATGAGCAAAACTGTAAGAGGATAATGAAGAATAAAAGAAGCCCTACAATACTCGGTCCCAATGGTGAGGAAGAAAAACTGTGCTATCTTCAGTCCCTTCTACTCTGACTTGCACACAATTATGTTGTATCTTTTTTGAAATTCTTCTCTAACTTTCTAGCTAAGCCCAATGTGACAAATAATTCTCATTCATATCAACTACTCAGAAAATAGAATCTCAGCAACAATAACACCACATTTCCAAACATCACCATAATAAGTAAAAGTTTTGGACTCTTAGAAAAACTATATGCAGTTACAGGTATAAACAATGGATTTAACCTTGAGAGATTACAGCATAAATTAAATCAACATTGCAATTAAGCCTAAAAATTAAATAAAAGTGATATTGTTTTGAAGTAATCTTAAGTCAGCTCAGTTTTTTTTGTATTTTATATGTTTAAATTATTATTTTTCTGAGTGAGCAGTAACTATATACCTCAAACATGTTTATTTCTATCCCACTTCTAGCTGTCATATAACAAGAATGAAAATGCTAATTAAGGGCACACACCTAGAAGAATATAATCACCATATAGCAGATATATCAGCATACCCATGCCTATATGGCACAATTCAGTATAGACTATTAATGAATCAGCCTAGGTGTTCATCAGTGAACTATGAGGAAAATGTGATACAAGTAAGTCTTATTTGACCACAAAGGAGGTAGAAATCATGTCATATACAAGAAAATAGAACTGGAGACCACCATGTTGATAGGAATAAACAAGAAACAGGGAAATATTGCATGTTGTCTTTAATAAGCAGAATCTAGATTATAAAGACATGAAAATAAAATGAATAGGAAGAAATGAAACAAGAAAATTAGCCAGGCGGTGGTAGCGCACACCTTTAATCCCAGCACTACTAAGGCAGAGGCAGGCAAATCTCTGTGAGTTTGAGGCCAGCCTGGTCTCCAAAGTGAGTTCCAGGAAAGGCACAAAACTACACAGAGAAACCCAGTCCTGAAAAAACCAACCAACAAACAAACAAACAAAACAAAACAAAACCAAAAAAAAAAAAACAAGAAAGTTAGAGGGAAGGGTACTAAGTACAATGTGTACATGCATAAGCATGTCATAATAAACCCAATTACTTTGCATGGTTCATATAAGATGTTTTCAAAGGTCAAGGATAAAATGTAATACTCATCAAAATTCCAACACAATTCTTCACAGAACTTTAAAGGACAATTTACAGCTTCATATGGAAACACACATACACACACACACACACACACACACACACACACACACACATACACACACACACAATGTAGGATACCTAAAACAATCCAAAATTATAAAAACACTACTGGATGTATCCCCTTCCCTGCTCTCAAATTATACTACAGAGCTATAGTAATAATAAAAACATGTCATAAAAGCAGACATGTTGATCAATAGAATGGAATTGAAGACCCAGATATCAGCTTTCACACACCTATGGACACCTGCCTTCCCATAAGGAAGCCAAAAACACACTAGAAATAAAAACATCTTCAACAAATGGTGCTGGTCAAACTGGATGGCTGCATGTAGAAGAATCTAAATAAAGTCATATTTATCATCCTGCACAAAACTTAACTCCAAGTGGATCAAAGACCTCAACCTAAGGCCAAATACACTGAGTCTCATAGAGGATAAAGTGGGGTTTAGTCTTGAACACATTGGCAGAGGAGAAGACTTTCTGAACATCACACTGATAGTCGGCCATCATTCAGACCTGAGTAAACACAGAGAGGCTTATATTAATTATAACTGCTCGGGCATTAGCTCAGGTTTCCTACTGACTAGCTCTTACACTAAAACTCAGCCCATTTCTGTTAATCTATATGTCACCACGTTTTCCATGGCTTTACCTGTGTGCCATTACATGCTGCTCCCTGGACAGTGGGCTGGCATCTGACTCAGCATTTCTCTTCCCAGAATTCTCCTTTTCTGTTTATCCTGCCTATATTTCCTGCCTGGCTACTGGCCAATCAGCATTTTATTTAACAACCAAACAGAGCAACACATATTCACAGCATACAGAACATCCTACAGCACAGGCACTAAGATTAATTAATGAATGGGACCTCATGAAACTGAAAAATTTCTGTATGGTAAAAAAACACCATCATTTGGAAAAAGTGGCAGGCTACAGAATAGGAAAGATCTTTATCAATTATATACCCAATAGAGGGCTAATATTTGAAATAAATAACAAAAAAGTGAACATCAAGAAAAACAACAACCCAAAATGGGGTACAGTTCTAAACAAAGAATTCTCAAAAGAAAAGACAAAAATGGTGAGAAGCACTTGAAATGTTCAACATCCTTATTTATCAGGAAAATGGAAATCAAAACTACTTTGAGATTCTAGCTTGCACCAATCAGAATGCAAAAAAAAAACAATAAAATGAACAATGCCTCATGCTGACAAGGACATGGGGTAAGGACAACATTCAACCATTGCTGGTGGGACTACAAAATTGTACAGCCACTATGGAAATCAATGTGGTGGTTCTTCAGAAAGTTAGGAATTGATCTACCTCAAGATGCAGCTATCCCACCCTTGGGCATATAATCAAATGACTCTATCACAGAACAACAGAAATGACAGAAAGTCTACAAACTTTATATACTACTACAGAGATACTTTCTCAATGATGTTCATTGCTGGTCTGCGCATCACATCCAGAAATTGGAAACTGACTAGAGGTCTGTCAGAAGATAAACAGATTAAAAAGGGGGGGGGGGATACATTTACACAATTTACAGCTGCTACAAAAGTGAAATCATGAAATTTACACAAAAATACAAACATGATATATATTCACTTACATATGCACATTAGCTCTTAAGTCTTCAACAAGCAGGATATAATCCATATAATCACGAAGGTATTATACAGGGTAGTCACTAATCTGATTAGAGGAGGCCAGCTCAGGCACCCCTCTCCACTATTGCTAGGAGTCTTAGCTGGGGTCATCCTTGTGGATTCCTAGGAGTTTCCCAGGTACCAGGTTTCTCCCTAACCTCATAATGGCCCCCTCTATCAAGACCTCTTTCATAGCTCTCCCTCTCTGTCCCTCCCCCAACTTGACCATCCTGATACTGCATGTTCCTATCCACCATTCCCTCCTCTCTAGCTTCGCCCAACCCCACTTTACCCAGGAGATCTCATCCATTTCCCCTTCCCACAAATGGTGATCCATTTGTCCTTCTTACGGTTCTCCTTATTACCTAGATTCTCTATGGCTGTGAATTGTAGCTTGGTTATCCTTTGCTTTACCTCTACTATCCACTTATGAGTGAGTACACACCATGTTTTTCTGAGTCTGGGTTACCTCACTCAGGATGATTTTTTACCTAGTTCCATCCATTTGCCTGCAAATTTCATGATGTCATTGTTTTGTAACACTGAGTAATATTCCATAACATTTTCTTTATCCATTCTTCCATTGAGGGGCATCTAGGATCTCTCCACGTTCTGGCTACTATGAATAATGCTGAGATGAACATAGTTGAGCAAGTGTCCTTGTGATATGATTGAGCATCCATTGGGTATATACCCATGAGTGGTGGTATCACAGGGTCTTGAGGTAGAATAATTCTCAATTTTCTGAAAAGTCGCCATACTGATTTCCAAAGTGGCTATACAAGTTGGCACTCCCACCAGCAGTGGAAGAGTTCCCCTTACTTCATACCCTCTCCAACATAACCTGTCATCAACAGTTTGATCTTAGTCATTCGACAGGTATAAGATGGTATCTCAGAGTCGTTTTGATTTGCATTTCCCTGATGGCTAAAAATATTGAACCATTACTTAAATGTCTTTCACCCATTTGAGAATCTTCTGTTCAGAATTCTCTGTTTAAATCTGTACCTCATTTTTAATTGGATTGTTTCATATTTTGATGTGTAGTTACTTGAGTTCTTTAAATATCTAGAGATCAGCCCTCTGTCAGATATGGGGTTGGGTGAAGACATTTTTCCATTCTGTGGGCTGCTGTTTTGTCTTATTGACCATGTCCTTTGCCTTATAGAAGCTTCTCAGTTTCAGAAAGTCCCATTTATTAATTGTTGATCTCAGTGTCTGTGCTACTGCTATTATATTCAGGCAGTTGTCCCCTGTGCCAATGTATTCAAGGCTACTTCTCACTTTCTCTTCTATAAGGTTCAGTATAACTGGATTTATGTTGAGGTCTTGTTCATGGCTATATGAATCTATTTACAATATTCTACATATTGACATCCAGTTATGCCAGTATCATTTGTGGAAGATGCTTTCTTTTTTCCATTGTACAATTTTGGCTTCTTTGTAAAAAACCAGGTGTTCATAGACATGTGGATTAATGTCAGAGACTTCAATTTTATTTCTTTGATCCACATGTCTGTTTTTTATGCCAATACCAAGCTCGTTTTGTTACTCTAGCTCTGTAGTTGAGCTTGAAGTCAGGGATGGTGATACCCCCAGCAGATTCTTTATTATACAGGATTGTTTTAGTTATCCTGGGTCTTTTGTTTTCCATGTGAAGTTGAGCATTATTCTTTCCAGGTCTGTAAAGATTTATGTTGAAATTTTTATGAGGATTGCATTGAATCTTGTAGATTGCTTTTGGTAAGATTACCATTTGTTACTATGTTAATCCTACCAGTCCATGAGCATGGTAGATCTTTCCATTTTCTGATATCTTCTTCAATTTCTTTCTTTAAAGACTTAAAGTTCTTGTCATACAGATCTTTCATTTGTTTGGTTAGAGTTATCCCAAGATATTTTATATTACTTGTGGCTATTTTAAAGGGAGTTGTTTCTCTGATTTCTTTCTCAGCCCATTTATCATTTGTATATTGGATGGCTACTGACTGTATCCTGTCACATTACTGAACGTGGTTATCAGCTGTAGGAGTTCTGTGCTAGAATTTTTGGGGTCAGTTACGTTTACTATCATTTCATCTGCAAATAGAAAAAGTTTGACTTCTTTCTTTCCAATTTGTATCCCTTTGATTTCCTTTGGTTGTATTATTGCTCTAGCTAGAACACTGAATACTATATTGAACAGATATGGAGAAAGTGGACAACCTTGTCTTGTTCCTGATATTAGTGTAATTCTTTAAGTTTCTCTTTATTTAATTTGATGTTGGCTGTCAGCTTGCTGTATATTGAGTGTATTATGTTTAGGTATGTTTCTTGTATCCCTGATTTCTCCAAAGCCTTTATCATGAAGAGGTGCTGGATTTTGTCAAAGGCTTTTTCAGCATCCAATGAAATGATCATGTGGGTTTTTTTTCTTTTGGTTTGTTTATATGGTGGATTACATTTGACACATTTTCCTATGTTGAACCACCCTGCATCCCTGGGATAAAGCATACTTGATTATGGTGGATGGTTTTTGTTTTCTTTTGATTTTATTTGGGTTAGGTTTGCCAGTATTTTATTGAGTATTTTTGTAACAACTTTTATGAGGGAGATATTTCCTTAGTGTCTATTGTTATGTCCCCCTTTTCATTCCTGATTATGTTAATTTGGATATGCTCTATCTGCCTTTTAGTTTGGATAATTATTTAACTATCTTGTTGATTTTCTCAAAGAACTAACTCTTTGTTCCATTGTTGTACTGATCAATTTGTTTCTATTTTATTGATTTCAACCTTCAGTTTGATTATTTCCTGTATTCTACTAATCCTGGGTAAGTTTGCTTCTTTTTGTTCTGGAGCTTTCAGGTGTGCTGTCAAGTTGCTAGTGTGAGATTTTTCTAAATTCTTTCTGTAGGCTTTTAGTGCTATTAGCTTTCTTCATAGCACTGCTTTCATAGTGTCATATAAGTTTGGGTATGTTGTGCATTCATTTTCTTTTTTTTACTTTATTTTATTTTATTTTATTATTATTATATTTGTGTTTTAATTTTACACATCAGCCATGTGTTCCCCTGTCCTCCCCCCTCCCACCCCCACCCCAAATTTCCCCCCAGGCCCTCCCCTCCATTCCCATCTCCTCCAGGGCCAAGACTCGCCTGGGGATTCATTTAAACCTGGTGGATTCAGTACAGGCAGGTCCAGTCCCCTCCTTTCAGGCTGAGCAAAGTGTCCCTGTATAGGCCCAAGGTTCCAAACAGCCAGCTCATGCACTAAGGACAGGTCCTGGTCCCACAGCCTGGATGCCTCCCAAACAGTTCAAGCTATTCAATTGTCTCCCTTATCCATCGGGCCTATTCCAGCTGGGGGCTCCACAGCCTTTGGTTCATAATTCATGTGCTTCCATTCATTTGGCTATTTGTCCCTGTGCTTTTTCCAATCTTGGGCTCAACAATTCACGTTCTTATAGTCCCTCTTCTTTCTCGACAATTGGACACCTGGAGCTCCACCTGGGGCCTGGCTGAGGATCTCTGCATCCACTTCCATCAGTTATTGGATGAGAGTTCCAGCATGACCTTTAGGGTGTTTGGCCATGTAATCACCAGACTAGGTCAGATCAGGCTTTCTCTCGACCATTGCCAGCAGTCTACAGAGGATATATCATTCTGGATTTAAGGGGACCTCTCCAGCACTCTGCCTATTCCTGTTCTCATGTGGTCTTCATTTATCATGGTCTGTTATACCTTGTTCTCCCTTTCTATTCTTGATCCAGCAGGGATTTCCTGCTCCCCTAAGTTTTCTTTCCCTCAAATCTTGCCCTTCATTACTCCCACTGTTGTCCAGGTTGTTCATGTAGATCTCATCCATTTCTCTGTCATTGGGTGATCCCTGTGTCTTTCCTAGGGTCCCATTTTCTAGATAGCCTCCCTGGGGTTGTGCAGCAGTCTAGCCATCTTTGATTTACATCTAGTATCCTCCTATGAGTGAGTACATACCATGTTTGTCCTTCTGAGTCTGGGTTACCTCACTCAGGATGATTTTTTATAGATCCATCCATTTGCCTGCAAACCTCATGATGTCATTGTTTTTCTCTGCTGAGTAGTACTCCATTGTGTATATGTACCATATTTTCTTTATCCATTCTTCAGTTGAAGGGCATCTAGGTTGTTTCCAGGTTCTGGCTATTACAAAATATGCTGATATGAATATAGCTGAGCAAATGCCATTGTGGTATGATTGAGCATTCCTTGGGTATATGCCCAAGAGTGCTACAGCTGGGTCTTGGGGGAGATGGATTCCCAATTTTCTAAGGAAGTGCCATATTGATTTCCAAAGTGGCTGTACAAGCTTGCATTCCCACCAGCAGTGGAGGAGAGTTCTCCTTGCTCCACATCCTCTCCAGCATAAGCTGTCTTCTGTGTTTTTGATCTTAGCCACTCTGACAGGTGTAAGGTCGTATCTCAGAGTCGTTTTGATTTGCATTTCCTGGATAATTAGGGATGTTGAGCAATTCCTTAAATGTCTTTCTGCCATTTGAAATTCCTCTGTAGAGAATTCTCTGTTTGGTCCTATAGTCCATTTCTTAATTGGACTGTTGGGCATTTTGATGTCTTTATATATTTTTTGAGTTCTTTATATATTCTGGATATCAGCCCTCTGTCAGATGTGGGGTTGGTGAAGACCTTTTCCCATTCTGTATGCTGTCACTTTGTTTTGTTGACCATGTCCTTTGCTCTACAAAAGCTTCTCAGTTTCAACAGGTCCCATTGATTGATTGTTTCACTCAGTGTCTGTGCTACTGATGTTATATTTAGAAAGTGATCTCCGGTGCCAGTGCTTTCAAGAGTACTTCCTACTTTCTCTTCTATCAGGTACAAAGCAACTGGATTTATGTTGAGGTCTTTGATCTACTTGGACTTAAATTTTGTGCACAGTGACAGATATGGATCTATTTGCAGCCTTCTATACATTGACATCCAGTTATGCCAGCACCATTTGTTGAAGATGCTTTCTTTTTTCCATTGTACATTTTTGGCTTCTTTGTCAAAAATTATATGTTCATAGGTGTGCGGGTTAATGTCAGGGTCTTCACTTCGATTCCATTGGTCCACATGTCAGTTTTTATGCCAGTACCAAGCTGTTTTTATTATGGTAGCTCTATAGTAGAGCTTGAGGTTGGGGATTGTGATGCCTCCAGAGGTTGTTTCATTGTACAGGATTCTTTTGGCTATCCTGGGTTTCTTTGTTTTTCCATATGAAGTTGAGTATTATTCTTTCCAGATCAGCGAAGAATTGTGTTGGTAATTTGATGGGAATTGCGTTGAATCTGTACATTGCTTTTGGTAAGTTTGTCATTTTTACTATGTTAATTCTGCCTATACATGAGCATAGGAAGTCTTTCCATTTTCTGACATCTTCTTCAATTTCTTTTTTCAGGGACTTAAAGTTCTTGGCATATAGGTCCTTCATATGCTTAGTTAGAGTAACCCCAAGGTATTTTATATCATTTGCGGCTATTGTAAAGGTGATGTATCTCTTATTTCCTTCTCAGCCTGTTTGTTTATTATATATAGGAGGGCTACTGATTTTTTTAAGTTGATTTTGTATCCTGTTATGTTGCTCAAGGTTTTTATTAGCTGTATCAGTTCCTTGGTTGAATTTTTGGGGTCATTCATGTATACTATCATGTCATCTGCAAATAGGGAAAGCTTGACTTCTTCCTTTCTAATTTGTATCCCCTTAATCTCCTTATGTTGTCTTATAGCTCTGACTAGAACTTCAAGTACTATATTGAATAAGTATGGGGGGAGGGCACAACCTTGCCTTGTTCCTGATTTTAGTGGTATTGCTTTGAGTTTCTCTCCATTTAATTTGATGTTGGCTGTTGGCTTGCTGGAGATTGCCTTTATTATGTTTAGGTATGTTCCTTGTATTCCTGATCACTCCAAGACCTTTATCATGAAGGGCTGTTGGATTTTGTCAAATGCCTTTTCTGCATCTAGTGAGATGATCATGTGATTTTTTTCTTTGAGTTTGTTTATATGGTGTATTACATTGACGGACTGTTGTATGATGAACCACCCTTGCATCCCTGGGATGAAGCCTACTTGATCATGGTGGATAATTGTTTTGATGTGTTCCTGGAGTCTCTTTGCCAGTATTTTACTGAGTATTTTTGCATCAATATTCATGAGGGAGATCAGTCTGTAGTTCTCTTTCTTTGTTGTATCTTTGTTTGGTTTAGGAATCAGAGTAATTGTAGCCTCATAGAAGGAGTTTGGTAATATTCCTTCTGCTTCTATTGTGTGGAACAATTTAAAGAGTATTGGTATTAAGTCTTCTTTGAAGATCTGGTAGAATTCTGCAGTGAAACCATCTGATCCTGGGCTTTTTTTTGGTTGGGAGACTTTTAATGACTGATTCTATTTCCTTAGGGGTTATTGGACTATTTAAATGGTTTATCTGGTCTTCATTTAACTTATGTATATGGTACCTATCCAGAAAATTATCCATTTCTTTTAGATTTTCCAGTTTTGTGGAGTAGAGGTTTTTGAAATATGACCTGATGATTCTCTGGATTTCCTGATTGTCTGTTGTTATGTCCCCCTTTTCATTTCTGATTTTGTTAATTTAGATGCTCTCTCTCTGTCTTTTGGTTAGTTTGGATAAGGGCTTGTCTATCTTGTTGAACTTCTCAAAGAACAAACACTTTGTTTCATTGATTATTTGTATTGTTCTCTTTATTTCTATTTTATTGATTTCAGCTCTAAATTTGATAATTTCCTGGCATCAGTTCCTCCTGGGAGACTTTGCTTCTTCCTGTTCAAGGGATTTCATGTGTTCTGTCAAGTTATTAGCGTGAGATTTCTCCAGCTTCTTTATGTGGGCATTTAGTGCTATGAATTTCCCTCTTAGCACTGCTTTCATAGTGTCCCGTAAGTTTGAATATGTGGTGTATTAATTTTCATTGATCTCTAGGAAGTCTTTAATTTCTTTCTTTATTTCTTCCTTAACCTCTTGATGATTCATTTGAGCATTGGTCAGTTTCCATGAGATTGTAGGATTTGTGTAGTTTTTTCTGTTGTTGAAATCTAACTTTAAACCATGGTGGTCCAATAGAACACAGGAGGTTAGTCCAGTTGTTTTGTATCTGTTGAGATTTGCTTTGTGGCCAAGTACGTGGTCGATTTTAGAGAAAGTTCCATGGGGTGCTGAGAAGAAGGTATATTCTTTTTTGTTTG
Organism: Onychomys torridus; assembly: GCF_903995425.1. NCBI lineage: Eukaryota > Metazoa > Chordata > Mammalia > Rodentia > Cricetidae > Onychomys > Onychomys torridus. The sequence goes on from NC_050466.1 coordinate 67,639,065, forward strand.
GGTGGAATGTTCTGTAGATATCGATTAATTCCATTTGAGCCATAACATCAGTTAAGACCATTATGTCTCTGTTAAGTTTCACTTTGGCCGATCTGTCCAGAGGTGAAAGTGGTGTATTGAAGTCTCCCACTATTGATATGTGGGGCTTTATATGTGATTTAAGCTTTAGTAATGTTTCTTTTACATTTGTTGGTGCCCTTGTGTTTGGGGCATAAATGTTCAGAATTGAGACTTCATCTTGGTGGATCTTTCCTGAGATGAGTATGTAATGTCCTTTATCATCTCTTTTGATTGATTTTAGTTTGAAGTCTATTTTGCTGGATATTAAGATGGCTACACCAGCTTGCTTCTTAAGACCATTTGATTGGAAAGACTTTTCCCAGCCTTTTATTCTTAGGAGGTGCCTGTCTTTGAATTTGGGGTGTGTTTCTTGTATGTACCAGAAAGATGGATCCTGTTTTTATATCCACTCTGTTAGTCTGTGTCATTTTATAGGTGAATTAAGCCCATTGATATTAAGGGATATTAATGACCAGTGATTGTTTGTTCCTATTATTATTTTTATTTTTTGGTGGTAGTGTGTGCGTACTTCTCTTCTTTGGGGCTTACTGCTGTGGTCTTATCTATTGCCTTTGTTTTCATGGGTGTATCTGCCTTCCTTAGGTTGGAATTTTCCTTCTAGTGCTTTCTGTAGTTCTGGGTTTGTGGATAAGTATTGTTTAAATCTGGTTTTGTCTTGGAAGGTCTTGTTCACTCCATCTATGATGATTGAAAGTTTTGCTGGTTAGATTAGTCTAGGTTGGCATCCATGGTCTCTTAGTGTCTGCATTATATCTGTCCAGGTCCTTCTAGCTTTCAAAGTCTCCATTGAGAAATTGGGTGTTATTCTGATGGGTTTGCCTTTATAAGCCACTTGGCCTTTTTCCTTTGCTGCCCTTAATATTCTTTCTTTATTCTGTACATTTAGTTGTTTAATTATTATGTGGAGAGGGGACTTTTTTGGGGGTCTAGTCTGTTTTGTGTTCTATAGGCTTCTTGTATCATCATAGCCATTTCATTCTTTAAGGTGGGAAAGTTTTCTTCTATGATCTTGTAAATATATTTTCTGTGTCTTTGAATTGGTATTCTTCTCCTTCCTCTATCCCTATTATTTGTAGGTTTGGTCTTTTCATAATGTGCCAAATTTCTTGGACATTTTGGGTCACGACTTTGTTGGTTTTAGTGTTTTCTTTGACTGATGAATCTATTTCTTCTAACGTATCTTCAACATCAGAGATCCTCTCTTCTGTCTCTTGCATTCTGTTGGTTATACTTGCATCTGAAGTTCCTGTTTGTTTACTCAGATTTTTTATTTCCAGCATTCATTCTGCTAGTGTCTTCATTTTTTCTATTTCCCTCTTCAGGTCTTGGACTATTTCCCTTGCTTTTTCATGATTTTCTTTCAGGGACTTATTGTGTTCTTCTGCTTTAATTGTCCTTTCCTCTAGTTTTTTATAGCGTTCTTCCCATTTTTTGTTTGTCTGTTCCTCCACTTTATTTTTGATTTCTTCTATATAAGACTCTAGCCTCTTCATGATGTTACTTATAAGGTTGTTTTCTTCTTCTTCTTCTTCTTCTTCTTCTTCTTCTTCTTCTTCTTCTTCTTCTTCTTCTTCTTCTTCTTCTTCTTCTTCCATTCCGTGATGTTCAGGTCTAGCTGTTGGAGAAGGGCTAGGTTCTGGTGATGCTATATTGCTCTTTATTTTGTTGTGTGTACTTCTGCCTTGGTGTCTGCCCATCTCCTCAAGGGTTCGTTCTTGGTCTTATCAGTGTACTTGGTCCAGACAGAGCTGATAGATTTAGGGAGCCTCTCTCTAGTCCAGATGGAAGCTCTGGGCCAGATGGGAGCTCTGGTCCAGATGAGAGTGCTGGCCGGATAAGAGCTGGTGGGGCTGGACTCTGAGTCTCTGGAAGTCCCTGGGGTCTCCTTATCTTGCCCAGATGGGAGCTCCTCTTGTCCAGATGGGAGTTCCGGGACAGGATGGAAGCTCTGGTCCAGATGGGATTTCTGGGGCAGATGGGAGCTGGGGACTCTCTGGTCCAGACGGGAGTTCCAGGGCAGGATGGAATGCTGGACACTGGTCTCTAAGTCTCTGGAAGTGGCTGGGGTCTCCAGCAGATGGGTGTTGGGGCAAGGAGTTGAGGTTGTAGTGTCCACCAGAGGGTCTCTCTGGTCCAGATGGGAGTTCTGGGGCAGATGGGTGCTGAGGGCTGCTCTCTGAGTCTCAGGTAGTGGCTGGGGTCTCAGGCAAATAGGTGTGGAGGCAGGGTGTGGAGACTGCAAGGTCTGCCTGCAGTCTTGGAAAAGGGGAGCCTTCCCACAGTTCCCATCAATTGGCTGGAAACTGGGACCAAGTTGGGCAGGTCCTCCCAGGATGGTGCCCAGGGGTGGGACCCAGGGGTGGTTGCCTCTCTGACTATAACCCCAGGCACTCACTTCTGGTCCAGATGGGAGTTCAGGGGTGGATGGGAGCTGGGGGCTGGTCTCTGAGTCTCAGGAAGTGCCTGGGGTCTCGGGCCATGCATTCATTTTCATTGTGTTTAATTTCTTTGTTTCTTCCTTGGCCCAGTGGTGATTCAGTTGAGCATTGTTCAGTTTTCATAAGTTTGTAGGATATCTGTAATTTGTATTGTTGATGAATTTTATCTTTAAGCCATGTTGATATAATAAGACACAGCAAGTTATTCCAGTTTTTTTGGTCTGTTGAGATTTGCTTTGTAACCAAGTATATAGTAAACTTAGAGAAGGTTCCATGGGTGCTGAGAAGAAGGTATATTCTTTCATATTTGGGCAAAATGTTCTATAGATGTCTATTAAGGCCATCTGAGTCATAATATCTGTTACTTCCTGTATTTTTCTGGTATGTTTCTCTCTGGCAGACCTGTCCATTGGTGAGAGTGGGGTGGTGAAGTCTCCCACTCTTAGTGTGTGGGTTTTGAGGTGTGTGTGTGTGTGTGTGTGTGTGTGTGTTATTTAAGCTTGAGTAATAATTATTTCACAAATGTGGGTGCCCTTGTATGTGGGGAATAAATATTCATAGTTGAGACTTTATATTGATGGATTTTCCCTGTGATGAATATAAAAGGTCCTTCTCTGTCTCTTTTGATTAATTTTAGTTTGAAGTCTATTTTGTTATATATTAGGATAGCTATACCAGCTTGTTTCTTAGGTCTATTTGATTGAAAAATGTTTCCCCAGCTTTTTACCCTGAGGTACTGTCTGTTTTTGAAGTTGAGGTGTGTTTCTTGTATGCAGCAGAAGAATAGATCCTGTTTTCCTATCCAATCTGTTAACCTATGTCTTTTTATAGGTTAATTGAGGCCATTGATATTAAGAGATATTAATGACCAGGAATTGTTAAGTACTGTTATTTTTTGGTTTTTGTGGTGATGGTGGTGGTAGTGTGTACATGCTTCCCTTCTTTGGGTTTTGCTCATGTGAGATTATCTATTGCCTGTATTTTTGTAGGTGCAATTAATTTCCTTACATTTCAGATTTCCTACTAGTACTTTCTGTAGGGCTGGATTCATGAAATCTGGTTTTTTCATGGAATGTCTTGTTTTCCCTATCTATGGCATTTGAAAGTTTTGATGGATATAATAGTCTAGGATGGCATCTGTAGTCTCTTAGTGTCTGCAAAACATCTGTCTCAGACCTTTTGGCTTTCAGTGTCTCCTTTGAGAAGTTGGGTGTAATTCTAATAGGCCTGCCTTTATATGATGCTTGTCCTTTTTCTCATGCAGCTCTTAATAAATTTTTCTTTATTCTGTATGTTTAGTGTTGTGATTATTAAGTGGGGAGGGGACTTTTGGGGGGAGATGCAGTATATTTGGTGTTCTGTAAGCTTCTTCTACCTTCATAGGCATTTCCTTCTTTAGGTTGGGAAAGTTTTCTTCTGTGATTTTGTTGAATATATTTTCTGTGCTTTTGAGCAAGAATTGTTCTCCTTCTATACCTATTATTCTTAGGTTTGGTCTTTTCATGGTGTCCCAGATTTCTTGGATGTTTTGTATTAAGAATTTATTGGATTTAACATTTTCCTTTTTTTCATTTTTATTAAGAAATTTTTTTATTCATTTTACATAGCAACCATAGATCCCCCTCTCTTCCCTCCTCCTGCCATCAGCCTTCCCCCCAACTCACCCACCATTCCCTCCTCCAATAAGGAGGAGTCATCAGAGCCTGGTACATTCAGTTTAGGAAGGTCCAAGCCCATTCCCCTGCATCAAGGCTGTGCAAGGTGTCCCACCATAGGTCGTTGGCTTCAAAAAGCCAGTTCATTCACCAGGGCTGGATTCTGATCCTACTACCAGTGGGCCCCTTAAGTAGATTATGCTATACAATTGTCTCTGACTGTTGAATCGATTTCCTCTATTGTATCTTCAACACTCGAGCTTCTCTCTTCTACCTCTTGTATTCTGTTGGTTATGCTTGCATCTGTAGTTCCTGTTCATTTAACCAGATTTTCCATATCCAGAATTCCCTTAGTTTGTGTTTTCTTTATTGCCTCTATTTCAATTTTCAACTCTTGAACTGTCTCCTTCACCTGTTTGATTGTTTTTTTTTTTCTTGGCTTTGTTGACTTTCTTTTAAGGATTTATTAATATCTTCTGATTTTTGTATCTTCCTGATTTCTTTAAGGAGTTTTTTCATTTTCTTTTTAAGGGTCTCTATCATCTTCATAAAATTATTTTTAATGTCATTATCTTCTGCTTCACCTGTGTTAGGATGTTCAGGTCTTGCTGTTGTAGAATGACTAGGTAGTCATGGTGCCATATTGCTCTTTTTGTTGTTGAATATATTCTTACAGTGATATTTACCCATCTGGGATAATTATAAGAACAGGTATTGATTCTTGTGATGTCTTTGTTGGATGGGTCTTTTGTTCCTTTCTTGTCTGTTTCCTTTATTATTCTTTTTCTCTGAATGGCCAAGGTTTCTGGTGATTGGCTGGTTGTCAGATCAAGTAGGGTTATTTCAGCTAAGGTTTGTGGGGGTTTGGGTGCCTAGATCCAGTGTATAATCGAGTTCTTCTGGCTGGTGTGGGCTTTACTTGTGCCTATGGGGTTTGTTTTTCCAACTGGTATGGGTTGTGCCTGTGCCTATGGAGTCTGTTCCTCCAACTGGTGTAGGTTTTGGCTGTGCCTGTTCTTCCAGCTAGTGTGGGTGGTGCTTGATCTTATAGCATCTGATGGTGCTGCTGGAGAGAGCTGTTCATGGGGAGGCTGCTCTTCTTTCAATTGGTGCAGGTGGTGCTTATGCCTCTAAGAGCTCTTCTTCCAATTGGTGCTGATGACATTTGTGCCTTAGGGGCTCTTCTTCCAATTGGTGGAGGTGGTGCTTGTGCCTCCAGGGGTTCTTCTTTCAGTTGGTGCAGGTGATGTTTGTGCCTCTAGGGGATGCTGACTTTGCAGAGGGTGATTGGCCACAGGGAGGATGATGTGTTCAGTGGGCTTGGGAGTTGGAGTGGGTCTCTTCTTCCAATTGGTGCAGGTATTGCTTGTGCCTATAGGGGCTGCTGATTTTGTGGGATATTGTTGGCCAAGGGGAGGATGATGGGTTTGGTGGGTTTGGGTGGTGGAGTGGGTCTTGTATGTTACAGGGTCCAATGAGTGGTGACAGTGGTGGAGTGACATGTCTGCAGGACTCTTACCTGCTGGCTGGCTTCTGGGGCTCCCCAAAAGAATTCTTATATGTACTAATATGACTTCTATATGTAGTCATAGTGAGTTAGGATGTAACTAAAAAGATACCTTGGGAGTTAGAGGCAGCCAAATGTCTAGAAGGCACACCTGGTCTATATAATGAGTTCCAGGCCAGCCAAGGCTACATAGTGAGAACATGTTTCAATAAGAAGTTATATCAGCCGGGCGGTGGTGGTGCATGCCTTTAATCCCAGCACTCGGGAGGCAGAGACAGGCAGATCTCTGTGAGTTCGAGGCCAGCCTGGGTTACAGAGTTCCAGGACAGGCACAAAGCTACACAGAGAAACCCTGTCTCAAAACAAAACAAAACAAAACAAAAGAAGAAGATATATCAAGGTAATTTAGTTTTGAGTCAAGCTGTTAAGGAGCTTACCAGCTGGAATGAACTAATTTGGGATACAAAATAAATGCTCACAAATAGAGAAATAACTTAGGAATAGATTAATAATCATGATATGGCCTTAGTTATGACCCTTAAATTATTTTGAAACTCTTATGAGTATAAACTACAAAACTAATTTGGAATTTTAACTTCTCTTTCCTTTTATTCTGGATTCCTGTGGTTGTTGCTACTGAAACTTATTATTGCATCACATAGTATTTCCCCAAGTACTGGTAAGTCTTACTGATCTTTCTATTTCTAGCATCTGAGACAACAGGTAGTGTGCATCGTAAACCCCCAGAAAAAGATGTTTCTTGTGTTTGTTAACTAATAATGAATGGAATCACAAGTGAAGTAATCAAATAGATATATAGAAATTATCAGGCACAATTTGTGTTCTGTGTTTTTGAAGTCAAAACAATAAACTTAAGTGTATATGAAATTTTTAGAGTTTTCAGTAATAGTGCAACAGTCAAGAGGACCCCAGAATTTCTCCTTTGGACAGCAATTAGTACAACTGTCAGGTGAAGGGGAACCAATGGAACAGGTGGTGACAGTTCAAATAACAGCCTATCTCTAGGCAAGCAGCAGCTGCTATGAGTTCCGGCTGGCCTGAGCAAGTCCTCCAGACACAAGCAGCCAAGAGCAGCCTTAGTCAAAGCCTGCCAAGAGTTTTCCATCTGTTTGCCTAATGCTATTTGTGGCACTCTACACATCTCATGACCAAGTACACTGGGACTCTAGCTTCCAGATCCAGAGTGTGGTCTTGGTAGGATGTTCTGTATGTTGACCCTATGAGGAAAGACGTGGTGACTGACAACATGATCATTAACTATTATCTTACACTAATGCAAGTTATTAGGATAAAAGAAAATAAAAATTTTAAGGTACACCTATATCTTTTTTTTCTATCTCTTCACCATACCCAACATTTAGATTATTTGTTTGTTTGTTTGATGTTTCTTGGTTTCTGAGACAGGGTCTCAGTACACCTATGTTTTCTTCTATCTCCACAAATTCCCCAACATTTAGGGTTTTTGTTTGTTTGTTTGTTTGTTTGTTTTTTTAGTTTTTCGAGACAGGGTTTCTCTGTGTAACAGCACTGGCTGTCCTGGAACTCACTTTTTAGACCAGGCTGACCTTGAACTCAGAGTACTGCCTGACTCAGCCTCTCAAGTGCTGGGATTAAAGGTGTGTGTATATGCCACCCACCCAGCTAACATTTAGATTTTTTTCATTTGATGATTTCTTTGTTTTCTTGAGACAAGGTCTCAATGTGTAACATAAGATATACTCAACTTGCCAAGTGGTCCAGACTGGTCTTCAACTTGTAATCCTCCTGTCTCAGCCTCCCAAATACTGACATTACAGACCTGTCCCATCATCACACCAAGCAAATATTTAGACTTAAAGAGTTGTCTCTGCTATAGGCACTATGTAGTGCAAAAGAATTGAAGACAAGAAGAACTAGAAAAGTATTTATACCCTTTGAATATAGGAGCCCTGTTTCAGGAAGAAATAAATAAATAAATAAATAAAAGTATCTCTGGCCAGACCTTGTAGCTCACACCTGTGATTCCAGCACTTGGAAGGCTGAGGCAGCCGGAACACTATTAGTTTAAGGCCTGGCTATGATATATATAGAGAAATTGTATCAACAAAGAAAAAAAGAGCTGGAGAGCTGGAGATATATCTCAGTGGTAAAAGCACTGACTGTTCTTCCAGAGGACCCAAGTTCAGTTCCTCGAACCCATATGACAATTCACAACTGTCTGTAATTTCAGTTTGGAGGATCTGAAGCCCTCTTCTGGCCTGCATTAGTATGTAGTAGTGCACAGGCATACATGCAGGCAAAACTCCCATACACATAAAATAAAAATAAATAAAATACTTTAAAAAAGAAATAGGAGAAGAGGAGAAATAATCTTCTCCATGAAAGAATACACTGATTAGTTATCCAATACCACATGGTCATCCTGAAAACATACATACAAGTAACATTATACAGACTGAGCAAGTTATACTTCAGAATATTTATGTATAGCCATATGTGTATATGCATGTAACAACAATAAATGAAAAAGAGATCATGAGCTTGAAGGAGATCAAGGAAAACTATATGGTAGGGTTTGGAGTGAGGGAATGGAAGAAGAAAATGATACATTTATAGTATAATCTCAAAAATGAAAGGATTTTTTAAAATCTTAAACAATATAAATGTTTTACAATACAAAATCATTTTTAATTTCTGACATATTAGCCCATTACAACACTCTGAACTGACATAATTATAAATATTGTTTTTAAATTGGAAATATACATAGTAGAGTGATAAGTTTTTTAAAGCAGAACTTAAAATTGTATCTATGCTCTGATTGCCATCTGTTACAAAATGTATGGATATAGATAGAAATTGGCCAAGAAATTGAGATAATCTGACATTTGGTGCTTGAACCCATTGGGATTATAGGTATATTTTTATTCAGAAAACCACCTAATACTGCAAAAACTGAAGCATTGATGATGTGTCATCTCTGGATTGCAGTAAAAGCATTTCCTTCATTTCTTTTAGTATAGCAATTTTAAAAACAACAGAAAGAAATTGTAAGGGAACTTGGAGATTTCTGTTTTAAAATCTATCTTCACATCACAATTTCTCCAAGGTCAAGAACTATGTCATTTAATCTTTTTCATTTCTTGTTTGAAAATTTCATACAACCATATAATTTTTTTAAAATCAAATCCACCCTTTATCCCCTCCAACCCCTCTCATGCCCACCACCACTTTTCACCTCAACTTCATGTACTCCTTCTTAAACTCACTGAGTCCACTTAGGGCTACATGTACATGCATGAGTGTAAGACCATTCACTGGAACATGGGCAGCCTCTCAGGAGCCACTACCCTGATGAAAACTGATATTCTCCCTCCTCTAGAAATCATCAATTGCCAGTAACTCCTTAGCTATGGAGGGGACTTGTGAGCCCCTCCCACATCCATGCTAGGATCCCCATAGATGAGTGCAGCTCTCAACCCTCATCAGAGCTTATTTTTGCAGTAAATGGCAATTATCAGAAACTCATAACTGATCATTCTGCAAGAAATAAGGGACTATGGAGTAGTACCCAGCCCTAAATGGGACATCTGTATGATGTCCAAGGTTTAGGGATCATTACTGAAGAAAGGGAGGAAAGAGTGCAAGGGCAGAAGTAGTGGAGGACTCATACTACTGCTAGAAAACTGTGTTGTCTGGATATGACAGGATTGTTGAATACATGAATGTACAATGTCTGTGAGTGTATGAATAAAGCTGCAAAGAATCAAGACATTCCATTCTTAATTCTGTACAGTGTCTCACATACACCAAGTGCTCAATAAATATTGTTGAATCTGAGAAAGAACATTTTCCCATGAGACACTACCAAAAATAACAAAAATATGGGGAAAATAATCCAATCTAAAACTACTTAGCATAAAAGGTGCCTTGTGTTAGACTTGCATAAGCAGACCTTTATACAAGAATCTGAGTGCAAGTCTTCAGTAAAGAGATGATCTCAGGAGGTTTTTCCAGGAGACACAGAGTTAAGTCAGGGAAGGAAAAGAAGCTAACCTCATGTGCATTATTAAGCAGAGCAACTAAGTCTTACTCCCACTGAGGACCTCTGGCATACCCTGTAGAATGTCTCAAAGATATTCTACCCAAAGGTAAGAAAGCCATGGGTTTTTATCTAACTCCTCAAGCCATCATTAGCTGAGCACTATTTTGGAGGCATTAACTTGTTGCAAATTTTTAACTGAACTCTTTTAAAAGATACAGGAAGCAGGTGAGAATTATACAGAAGGCTAAAATGGGGTATATAAATTTACCATCATCAGGACTAGCCCTTAATGAGCATTCACATACTGGGAGTTTTAATCTTTATTTAGAAATATGGTGAATATTAAAATTGCTCTTTTATGAATATTCTAAAATTCTAAGTGGCAGAATATAGATGGTAGGCATGGGCCCATGTGTGGGCCTGTGTTGCCTAACAAGTGCCCAGGTAATAATAAGAAAATAAGCCTAGAGGGAGCAGATCTCCTTGTGGTGCCATCATTTTCTATTCCAGTGAAACAGGATATCCTAGTTAGCTTCAGCTGTCAACATCACACAGCCTAGATTCATTTAAGAGAGTCTCAACTGAGGTATTGTTCAGATAAGATTGGCCTGTAGTCATGTCTGTAAAGAATTTCTTGATTGATGGTCAGTGTGGGAGGTTCCAGTCCAATGTGGGCAACACCACCCCTAAGCACTTTGGTCCAGGATATAAGAAAACTAGCTGAGCATGAACATGTGAGTGAATCAGATAGCAAGCCCACAGGCATTCTTGCATGATTGGCACTTAAGGTTCCAATTAGAGCTCCTGCCCTGACTTCCATTAATTAATTAAGGACAGTGATCTAAAAATGTAAGCCAAATAAACCATTTTCTCCTCAAATTTCTTTTGGTCACCACAACAGAAAAGTAACTATAACAAGAAGAAATGAAGATGGCAGGCAGAAGGGATGGAGATTTGGGGACTAACCAGCACCCCAAATCAAATTCTATCAGAAACATTTAGAGAGAATTGTTTTAAAACATATTGTATGAGTGATGGTTCCCATCCATGTGTAAGAAAGGTGACCCTTTTCCACCAAGGTTGAACAATAAAGAAGATGGGGATGGAGGTAGGAAGTGATAAGACAGACCTTAGTTCCTCTTGATGAGAAACATGGAACCTATCCCCTTACGTCATCCCAGCCACACATTCACATTGTTTCGAAGGGATTTGGCATGCAGTAGTAAAGCCACCTTCTCCAAGTCATTGACTACCCAGCATCTTGAGAATTAGCTTTACAGGAGACAAGAAGTGACTACTCTACCACAATTCTAGATGGGGGAGGGGGAAGATCATGGGGTGAGAGAGGGCTTATTGTAACAGTGATTCTATATTCTAAGGGAATACCCTGAATGACGAAGATGTGAGGGCCTACTTGTTTCCTGAGCTACATCTGGGAACCAGAACCCTGTGGTTACAGCTGCTGGGATTTGTATATCCCAGAGAACAGCTGTTGTATGATTTTTTTTCTCTCCCTCTGAGAGACCGCACAAGCATTTAAGGGTCTCATAAGGTTATATTATAACCCCCTGGGAAAAGCCCTGGACTTAGCATCAGACTGGGCTCAAAACTTGTTGCAGCTTTGCTTCTCCATCCCTTCTATTCCACTACAGACTGGATCAGTAATTTCCTCAGCAGATAAAATAGTGTCTTCACAGAGCTTAGTGAGGAACACTAATTTCACCCAGCAAATATCAAGCAGAATTTTCTGGATTCACCACAACCCTGTTAGGTAAGTACTGATACAATTACACACACAAAATAAATAAATAAATAAATAAAATAAATAAAATAAATAAAAACTTTTTTAAAAAAAAACTAAAAAATGAAGCACTGACAGGGCATGCTGTATTCCTAGAAACACACAGTTAATAAGTACCCAATGTGAAATTTGAACCCACACAGTTCGGCTCCAGGCCTGACCATGCACTAACACCTCTCAGTGTGTAAAATAAAGTACCTGATGGAGGTGGGACTTAATATTCTATTTATTTTCTTTTAAAGGGTAACAATGGTTTACTTTGAAGAAACTTTAGTTTATGTATAATCTCTCTTAATTGATATGTGGTTCCAGGAAAACTTCATTATGTCGTTTAAGCCTCAGTTTCCTAAAACTGAAATGAAAACTGTAAGCCCTGTGTCAGAGGGCTGCTGGAGGGGTGAACGTAGCACTGAATGTTTAGTGAGGCACCCGTCCTTGGAATAAATGACAGTAAATAAGACAAGCTGGACAGCCAGGGCATCTCGTTAATATAATCAGTTGGTAATCTGCCAAATTCTTTCTCTGGCTAAATCTATAGCAAAGCTTACTTAACCTCTGAGAATCTGTGAAATGCTGCACTATGAGAAAGCATTTAAAAGTGTTTCATTCAAATCTCAAATGCGCTAAGACAAATCCACTACTTTCTTTCATCTTAGGGTAATAAGGTCATTATTTAAGCCTCAGAAAGGCATGTGTTTTATCTCTTTGCCCCCTGCCTCTACTAACACACTTTATAATTAATGTTTACTGTAAATAGTGGACCTATTGTAGCACTGCACTTTACTAAACTGTTTTTAAGAGTACAGTATCTTGCCATAAGGAAAACAACATCAAAGAACTTTTCTAAAAAAAGATCTGTTAGAATGTGCTGGTGAAATGTGGGCAGAAAGGGACCTTTATGCCTGCTGATGGGCATGGAAAGTAGTTAAGCCACTACAAAAATTAGCACGGAGTTTCCTCAAAAAACTAGCATATTACCCAGCTGTATTACTACTCTTGGAACACAAAGGATGCCAAGCCCAACAATCACAGAGATGCTTGTGAATCAATGCTTATTGCAGTGTGATTCACAATAGCTAAGTGATAGAACCAACATAGGTGTCTAATGGCAGAGGATTGGACAAAGAAAACCTGCTATATAAATATAGAGAACAGACATTTCCAGTCATAGAGAATGAAATTATGTCATTTGCAGGAAAACATATGTAACTAGAGATCATCATATTAAGCAAATTAAGCCAGTCTCACAAAGAAAAATATTGTATGTTTTTTCTCATATGAGCTTCCAAGATTTTATATAGATACACAAAATTATTTATGTATATATGAAGTGGAAATGAAACTATCTAGGGAAGCAAAGGGGATTAACATGAGGAGTGGGAAAAGAATATGAATAATCAGTATGTAAAATATCCTCATATAACATATCATTCATAATGAATACATATAATAAAAATACTTTTAAAATCATGTTATTTGGATTATAAATGGTCACATAAAATTTTACATTTTCATGAACACGCTTTTATTTAGCTTTCTGATATTGGACATGGATTTTCACATAAAAAGTTTTATTAAAATGCAAATCACAACAGCAAACACACACTGACACAAGTATCATGTAGGTTATGTTGCTTACTCTAAACTAGGAATTGCCACAAAACCCTGATCAAATTTGTCAGATTTGGCATAGGATTCTAAATAAATTGACATGAATATTTTGAAACTCTCCTTGGAACTCACTAAGCTTTACCTGAAGCAACTGCAAAAGAAAATGTAGTTAATTTCACCCTTAAAATCAAACCAACTGTAAAAATATATAAAAATAATTTAATCAATTTCAAAGTCATCTCAGTTTGCCTCCCAACTAACACAGGGGCCAAACTTGGGAAACAGTTCAATTTTCCAACTATGAGCTAAACGCTAATGAAATGTCTTTTGTAAGCTATTTCCTCCTGACTGGAATATTCTCCCCTGGAGGGAGAAGGGAGATTCATAGGGCTCAGGAAGCTACCAAAACTTATAAATTTTGGAAGCTCAGAAAGTTCCAAGACTCTTGAGGTCTAGGGAAGCAGTTTTAATTAATCATCACCCTTTCTGGATTGTGGTTTCCACTGAGGTAACCAGACTTGGGCTGAATCATTTCTTTGATCACATACAGCATTATAAACCTGTACTTTCCATGTCCTCCTGTCTGATACACATTTACTAGGCTCTGTCCTTGAAATGTTTCATCTTTTAAAATGTGGAAGTTACTCCAGACATCTTCACTCAGTTCCATTTTCAATAAATATTTTCAAGGACAGTAGCCAGGGTTAAAAGATCAGTCTATGGCCAGGAACTATATCAAAGCTAACTGCTTTATCAAATCAAACCTATGATGCCCATAAGCATTTGAAATACCTATAGTGAATCACACAAGAATCAGATACATGATAAACTACTCCAGATTGAGCATCTCTAATCTGAAAATACAATATCTGACATGAGTCCACAAGTAGAAAAACTCTGCACTTGTTTTCATGGTATATGCCATAGTTAAAATGCTAGTGCTTTATAAATAATCTACATTATATATAATTACATTAAGTCTATGTGTAATGATGCATATGAAACAAAAATGAGTTTTTCTTTTAATTTGGTTATATACCCAGGATACTTCATTCTCTCTATACAAAATTTTAAAGATGCAACAGTATGGATAAGGGATATTGAAGCTAAATAGAGTTCCTCCAGTATAGTTCAAAGGTGCTTTAGTTGGATGAAGGATGCACAACGTTGCCATTCTTTAACTGGGACAATGATCTGAACCATAGGATATTAAAATCAAATGGTAATAAATGATCTCTGAATTTACTGATGGATTTAAAAGTATGTATTAGTAGATTTAAAAAAATCACATACCTCCCTTAAGAAATAAAGTGCTTGTCAATCCCCAGGAATAAAATGAAATCATATTTTATTCAATTTGTATTAGATCAAACTTCAGTATAGCTCAATACAGTATAAATATATTGGTATCTTTTGGCTGCTGTAACAAATTACCACAAAATTGCTTCCTTAAATCCACCAAAGTTTATTTTTACTATTCAGGGATCCAGAAGCCTAAAACCAAGAGGCCACCACAACCATGTTGCATATGAAGCCTGGAAGTCTACTTATTTGCCTCTTCTAGAAGCTTCTGGTAACCCTTCTTGGTCTTTTTCTAACTTCCAGAGGCTTCTGATAATCCTTAAGTAGCTTAAGACTGCAGTTGCATCACCCCACTCTAGGTTTCTATTGTCATGCGCCTTGCCCCCTCTGTGGGTATTTTCACTCTCCTTATGATGGTATCTGTCAATGAATTTAATGCAGACCTCACCCTGACTTTACTTACTATACCTTCATCTTGATTAACTATTTTTATTATTTTTGTTTTGTTTTGTTTTGTTTTGTTTTCCGAGACAGGGTTTCTCTGGGTAGCTTTGCGCCTTTCCTAGGAGTCACTTGGTAGCCCAGGCTGGCCTTGAACTCACAGACATCCAACTGGCTCTGCCTCCCAAGTGCTGGGATTAAAGGCTTGCACCACCACCGCCCAGCTTTGATTAACTATTTGTGCCAAGATCTTCATTGGTCAGATTCTTAGGTTTAGGTGGGTGTTGATACAAATATAAACTTTTTATATTCCTATTTAAGATAATTTGTATATTGATACAAATATAGAACTATGTTTGTTATATTGTACACATATTTTTACTCTTATTTGAAATATTTGTATATTGATACAAATGTAAATTTATGCCTGTCATACTGTATGTATGTTCTACTTCTGTTTAAGATATTCTGTATATTGATATATATTTAGGATTATTATCATATTGCATATTGCACTATACATTCCTACCTCTGTTAAAGATATTTTGTGTATTGTCACAATTTGAAGTCATTGTCCTTTTACTGTACAATTACTTACAGACTGTTTGCCTTATTTATAGGAAGCCTTAGTCCTTAGGCTGTTTAGGTAGATGAGACTTACAGAGTTATTGTCACCTCTATAATTATGTTAGTTAGGTTATCCAGATTTATAAATACATAGGTCAGATGGACAGGTAATCTTCAACCACTTCATGGACCTAGAGAATATGGCATTTAAATAATTTGGAATTCTGTTGACGTGAGACACAATTGCTCCTGGCAGCACCAATTTGATCCCGAGAGAATGTTGGGCTTCTAAGACATTTCCATTTGGAAGTTTGTCTTCTTGGCACAAAATGGCCTACTGGGCAAAGAACTGCCCTTGCCTCAACTGCTGACAGTACAAATGCTGTCCTTTCTGGACAAGTGGGACACAAGGAAAGCGACCACTGTACTTTGCCAAGACAGGGTAAGATGGTCTTTCAGAATTCCTGCTTCTGAAATGGTCTGTCAGATACTCTAGGCCTGTAGCCAATTTGAATGCACCAACGATACTGAGAACCGTTAGGTGACTGTCCAGGCTGCTAGCTGTCTCTGTCTACTCTTGCAAGACTCCCGAAAGTTGCTTGCGTCCTTCTCCCATTTCTCAGGTATTATTATATTCCTTCTCAGGTCTTTGATGAGGTTGGAGATTAACAGTTATAGTTACAACTTAGTATATATACATATATAATATCTTAGATAAAATATATTATGTATTAGACTCAGGTTCTTTAGGATAGGATACCTTTTGGAATGATCTTTGTAACATGCCACCTACCCACGCTCTAGACTTCCCTGGATTTTACTATGTGTTTTTTGCTTGATATTGTTTGCACTTACTGTAATTCCAACTTATCTGAGTCATTATCCCTCATTACTCCTGGACAATATTTGATAACCATCTCTTTGTGTATAGTCTTGTATTAGGTTAGAACTTTCTTATTTAGACAAAAGGGGGAGATGTAGTGGGTAGCCATCCCAGCATTGGCCTGGAAGTTTCAACCCCCATTGAGGCTTCAGTAATGATCACGCCCACAAGGCGGGGCAGAGGAAGGAGCGGAGGACCGAGGAGCAGGAGGAGGTGGTCTCTTGGTTCCGGGACGCGGGACACTAGAGGTGGACCGAGCAGAGTTCTCCAGAGAACACCGCCGGACTACCCTTTACCTTTGCCTGCAACCTACCCCTTCATTTGTAAGTTACCCCACAAAATAAACCTCCCTTTTAACTACGTGGAGTGGCCTTAATAATTTCACCAATAGGTGGGCATGATTTTATTTTATT
Source organism: Onychomys torridus (assembly GCF_903995425.1). NCBI lineage: Eukaryota > Metazoa > Chordata > Mammalia > Rodentia > Cricetidae > Onychomys > Onychomys torridus. Next base: position 67,655,809 of record NC_050466.1, read on the forward strand.
GTTTGATGAACATACTTCAACCCACTTTAGTAACCATTCCTATTTTACCATGGTGCCAAGCATCATGATTCTTAGCAGACTGATACCCTGTAAATGGTTTCTTGGTTTTGTGTAAGTGCAGCAGACACAAACTGTTTTCCTTCCAGGAATCCAAACTCCAATGTAATTTAACAGTTCAGGTTTTTGTTTTTTTTTTAAATAAATGCCCAATTGGTGTGCACTTCCCTGGGGAAGGACACATTCTCCTAATCCTAGATTTTCTCAGCTGTCTATAGTTCTTTGTGTAGGGTTGAGGCCTGCAATTACAATTAGTTTAAAAGAAAAAAAGGCCATGAATGTGAAAGAGAATGGGGAGGAGTAGATAGAAGGGTTTAGACAGACATAGGAAACAAGTTTTCCCTCCTTGGTCAAACACTAGTTCACATGAGCCAAAGAGGAAGGTGATTCAAATGTTCAACCATATTACTAACTCCAGAGCATCGGTTTCTGAAGATAATCCTCTGAACAACAGCATCTGTGTCTGAGAGCTCCTTTGAAATGCTATATCTCATGGAACTGGGCTCTTCGTTTGCACATTATTCTCCAGACGATTCATAAGCTCTGTTCGAAAAATCTGGTGCCAAAAGTAAATGAGAAGTCAAACCCTCCCATATAATTCCATACGTTTCAATAAGAATGAGTATTTCTTTTGCTAAGGGTTGATAGGGAATTTTAAACACATACACACTTGTACATACTTGTCCTCTGCCTGTTCCCATGACACCAAACCTTTCATTTGAAGCAGATAGACCAAGCTCCCAGGACCAAGATAGGACCATGCACCATTTCATGTTTATTTTTTTGGATTCTTGGACTCAAATATAACCTGCTTGAAAATAAAAATCCTTGTTGGAAAACTAATATTTAAAGCAACACTTTAATTAGTAAATGTGTTCCCCATTTTCCACCTGTAAGTAGGGCACTCTGAATGATTCTGGGATACATTTCCTGTTGTGGTTAATCAACTGGGATAATAATACGAATGTCTAGTAAATTAATTGAATAACTAGAGTATATAAATTGGCCACCTAGTGAATGTATTTCTTCTCTCCACCATGATCTGAGGCTATTTTAGTCTTAATATATTTCAAAATTCAATTTACTTTTGCTATGAGCATGCATTCTTTTCTCACTGATTTTGGAGCAACTATGCTGAATGATGAATTGACATGGAAGCGACAAATTCAGGAATGCGATTACAAGAAATTCCTTGGCTTTAGCTGCAGCTTAGAAAAAATAGTTACTCAAGTCCTAACTCTCCCCACAAAAGAGAACTCTCTTAAAATGTTTACCTCTACAGCTTTTCTAAATTAGTCACACAACCAACAAACTTAAAGGGAAACAACTGTGTTTCATGCCAACTAGTTAAAAATAGCAAAATCTATTCTGTAGGAAACAGAACAAATTCAAAGTCGGAAAGGAACCATGTGTAAATAATCACATACTTAATGCATCAAACATCCATCAGACTACGGGTTCAGTTCCACTCCACTAAGAGAAGGCTCAGGCAGAAGCTGCTAGAAATTCTTCATGGCATTTTCTAGTCCATGACACCTACCAGGCTTTCTCCCACCTTCTCACACACCAAGTAAGATGTGAGAAAAAGGCAGAGCTATTTGAATGTATAATTCCCAAATGCTTAAAGCAACTAAAGGTCTGAATTTGAGGGAATCAGGACATTCCTTGCTGTTATGCTCCTGAGGTTCAGCCATTCAGTCCCAGTACTGCATGGTATGAATCACTGCTGTAAATCACATTGTATTTCTAAATATATAAGAAGAATTTAAGAGAAAAAAAAAAACAAGGTGACATTCTCTCCACAACCTTCAAGAGCTGGCTATGTGACAACAGCTAGCACCAGGGGAACCCAGCCATTAGAAGGAAGAGGCAGTCCAGCAAATCCCTTCCAGACAGATGGAGGGAAGACAGAAAGCAAAATAAAGGAGGAGGGGGGGATGTAGGGACTGACAAAATAGGCTTAGAACTCAATCAGGTGCATCTTTGTCATTTAAATTCCTCATGGAGAACCATGGGCTGCATATGAAGGACAGTTGTTGTAGCCAGTGCCCCACCCCACTTCTCCATGAGGATATAGTTCATGTATATTTACTAATTATATAGGCATATGTTGTTGAGCACATTGATAGGCAGGTAGTAGGAGCTCAATGGGTCTTTGTTGTTAAAATGAATTTAAAAATCAATTAACTAATTAATCAAAAAAGCTAAAGAATCCTGGAACAGCTCACTGATAGTGTATATGGAAAATTACCATTATAGTTATTTTAAAATGGTATGTGTGTTCCTCTAGGGGATGTGGGGAAGAATTTCTGTTTCCACAAACACAATAAAAACATAGTTCTAAATGGAAAGAAAAATTTAAATCTCATTGAAGGAAATGATTGTGTGTCCTAATAAAATATTGAATGTAGTATGTGTTGAAACATATGCATGAAATTAAGTCAACATCTTTTGTTAGCCTCAAAAATTTTTCCCCATATTGGTAGCCTAGATGAACAGAAGAGACCCTGCCCATTATTCTGCCTCTGTATTTCACAATAACATTCAATTTTCTCTCATTTTTCAGATTCTAGCATACTCTGAAAGTTGATAGGAGTAATTATTAAATCTTCCTAGATGGATGAACAAAAAAAATTATGAAGGAACGTGCAGCAGCAATTAACACAAGTATAAAAATACTCTGTAGAACATTCTCAAGAGGCGTATTTCCAGCATACTGACACACAGTAGAAACTTAAGAGGGAGTGATTCTTGGCAATGTAAAATATTTGATTGTCTTACAGATGCTTTACTATGGAAGAATTCTTAATAGCTGTTGTACTATCCAAAATCCCTGTGCCAGACTCATTCAACATCTGGTAACAGAAAAGACAGACTTACACAACTCTCAGCACACTCAACAGATAGATATCAGCAAGTTTCATGTATTTAGGTTACTTTAATGTTCACACACATGTACAAACATGCACAAGTGTACACACCCACACACAACCCCTACACACCAGAAGCTTAGCACCTTATACAGGAAATATTTTTATTTAGCTCACTTTGAGGGTTGTTTAATGCTATCAGTCCCATTGATTCATCCTGTGGTGAGGGCTGCCTTTTCTACAACATATTATCATGGTGGGAGTTCTTAGAAATAGGAGAGACCATGTAAGAATACAAGAGTCCATGGAGTAATCAGGAATCAAGCTCACTTTTCTCTAACCACCCTCTTATGAGAGAAAGTTCCATGGGAGCTAAATCAATTTTTTCTGAGGTAAAGAATGACCTAATTTTCTAAATGACATAATGTCTTAATTTTTTTAAACACCCAGATTATTTTCACTAGGCCTCACCTTCTAAAGATCCTACCCCCTCTTAATATCACCATAATTGGGATCAAGTTTACAGCATATGACTCCTTTGGGTACACATGAAAACCACATGCAAACTACAAAAAAACCTGTATAGACAAGGTTGTTTTCTTGTTTGTTTGTTTGTTTGTTTGTTTGTTTTTCGAGACAGGGTTTCTCTGTGTAGCTTTGCACATTTCCTGGAACTCACTTGGTAGCCCACGCTGGTCTAGAACTCACAGAGATCCGCCTGCCTCTGCCTCCAAGTGCTGGGATTAAAGGCATGCACCACCACCGCCCGGCAACAAGGTTGTTTTCTAATGATCCTTTTGGCCCTGAAGTTCTTTTGGAATCTGAATTGCCCAGGCCACAACAAACATCATACAATGAAGTTGTCTTCCCCAAAGTTAGCTTTTCCATGGAGCATCCCATTTGGACTCTGCACTGATTTTCTCTGCTACCCTCCTGGCATAGTCACTGTGGGTACTCAGTCATGAATGGCATTAGAAATCAGGTCTTAGTCCCTGGTGTTCACTGGAAATCAAACAAAAGGGACATTTCCTACCCATTGTTCACACAGTGATGAATGTCATTGCTACTTCTGTGCCTTGCCATCCAGATCACACCTAGCTTAACAGATAGAAGCCAGTAACCTGGAACTGTGACCTCTGGCTCTCACAATTTGTAGACATACCTAAGTCTCCTAATGTCAACACCAGCAATTTTCTACCGAAAGGCTTTCCCTCCACCTATATACAATGTCAGGTAGGAAATACTAGGGAGTCATTCTCAAGTGCATTTTTCAGGCAGTAATTATAGACTTGGGAGATTAAAAAGCAGCTCCCTTGCCCCATTCAGAAAAATAATCTTAGGCATGGTGTATATTACCTCTCACATTCTCTAACAATTAAATTTAGTTACCCACAGCAATCATCTGCTCAAAAGGTATAGTCTATATAATAAAGACACTTGTTTAAAAATACAACTTACAGGTATCATTTTGAAGCAAGGAAACATCCAATTACTTCTGTGACATTCAATGTCCTCTTACAAGGGAAGTATAGCAAATATATCAGAATCTGTCCATAGTACATCAGACCTTACTAGCATCATGAAGACTTAGCCCACTGCTGACAGCTAGCATTTGCACCTTACCATGTCAGTGCCTTCTCTGGTTATCACGGTCCACTTAGCAAAGAATTCCACCGAGAAGCAGATTTCAACAATGACTAGGTAGCACAGCATTGAAGCACATTCTGCACTGGAACATTCTCCCAGTGTTCCCAGTAAAACTGTGCCCCAGTTACAAATGGTAATAACTTGATTACACACCAGTTACTCCCCAACTCATTTTCCTACTTCTCTACCAGTGTGTTCTTGGATCTGCCTCATGTATGTACTCATCCTTTTGTGTTCCAAAGGTACTATTGACCTGTAATCATCTACCATTCTAGCTTTTATACACATTCTGCTCCCTCTGCCACAATGATCCCTGAACCTTAGAAGGAGAGAAATGAGGAATCTGTTCCATTTCCACCATTAGGTTTTGATATATTTTGCCAACACGTGTACTTTTCTCTATGCCCCATAACTCTCTCCAAACACATAGAGATAGACAGATAGACATACAGAGAGAGAGAGAGAGAGAGAGAGAGAGAGAGAGAGAGAGAGGAAGGGAGGGAGGGAGGGAGGGGAGACTGTGCATGTAAAAGTAGAATAATTTTATATGACATTTTAAAAGTAAATGTAATGACAACTCCCCAATTTGCCATAATCATTAGGGTTAGATAATCATGAAAAATATCAAATAAATACATAATATGTCTTGGCAAAATTTGAGCTCTCTCTCTTAATTTCATCTGTCTCTTCCACTTTGATGAAGCCATTTTACACTAAGTAGACTGATTAAATTGTAACAACCTTTTTCTTCTCTGCCCTTCTAAAAATGGCTAATGGCCAGTGAACTGGTCAATCAGCAGGTGAGAGCAGAGAAAGAGGACAGGGCAAAGTTGATAGAGGTAATAACTAGCTTCAGATAATGAAGATTGATTGTGCATTCACTTTCCTATGAACGTCTAAAGCTGTGAAGGGCAATTACCAAATGCATTAAGAGAAGAGAGCTCAATGTTACTGGTTTTGTAAGCTCTGATCTGTTGAGTTGTCAGAGACTCCTTTTTGGAAGTCATCTGTAGCCAGTATATACAAGAAGGAACATTCTCAAGAAATCTGTTCCTGAATTTGGTGTAAGGTTGTAAAATATTCCCCTGAAGTAACTGGATAATAGCTAACATGTAAATTAAAATTATAAAGGGTCCATGTCTTCCCAAAACATAATTAATCTAAAATATAACATCTAAAGATATTGGTTACTGACAAAGAAAGATGATTCTCTTAATCTCATAAATGAGCTTGGGGACTTCACTAAAATTAAATCTAAAATACAACTACTGGGAGATTAACTATATATTGGTGAAATTATTAAGGCCACTCCACATAGTTAAAAGGGAGGTTTATTTTGTGGGGTAACTTACAAATGAAGGGATAGGTAGGTTGTAGGGTCTGGGGAAGGTATGGCACAGTCCAGTGGTGTTCTCTGGAGAACTCTGCTGGGTCTACCTCTAGCGTCCAGGGTCCAGGCACCAAGAGAGCCCTCGCATCTGGATCCTGGGTCTTCAGCTTCCTCCCTCAGCCCTGCCTTGTGAGCATGACTGTTACTGAAGCCTCAATGGGGGAATGTTGCACACAAACACAAAAGAATATACCTTCTTCTCAGAACCCCATGGAACCTTCTCTAAAATTGACCACATATTCAGTCAAAAATCAAATCTCAACAAATACAAAAAAATTGGAACAACCTCCTGTATTTTATCAGACCCCATGACTTAAATTTAGAATTCAGCAACAACACAGATTACAGAAATCCTACAAACTCATGGAAACTAAACAATGCTCAACTGAATAACCACTGTATCAAGGAAGAAATAAAGAAAGAAATTAAAGGCATCCTAGAATTCAATGAAAATGAATGCACAACAAACCCAAACATATAGGACACTATGTAAGGAGTACTAGTTCTAAATTCCCACATAAAGAAGTTGGAGAAATCTCACATTAGCAACTTAGCAGCACACCTGAAAGCTCTAGGAAAAGAAGGAAGAGGACTTACCCAGGAGGAGTAGATGCCAGAGAATAATCAAATTGAGAGCTAAAATCAAGGAAATAGAAACAAAAAGAACAGTACAAAGAATCAATGAAACAAAGAGTTGGTTCTTTGAGAAAATGAACAAGATAGACAAGCCCTTATCCCAAATAACCAAAAAGCAGAAAGAGACTGTCCAAATTAACAAAATCAGAAATGAAAAGGGAGACATGACAGCAGAAAATAAGGAAATCCAGAGAATCATCAGGACATACTGCAAAAACCTGTACTCCACAAAATTGGAAAAGCTAAAAGAAATGGACAATTTTCTGGATAGGTACCCATATCAAAATTAAAACAAGACCAGCCAAGCAATTTAAATAGACTTATAACCCCTATGGAAATAGAATCAGTCATTAAAAGACTTCCAAACAAAAAACCCAGGACCAGAAGGTTTCAGTGCAGAATTCTACCAAAATTTCAAAGAACAGTTAATACCAATACTCCTCAAACTGTTCCACACAAAAGAAACAGAAGGAACATTGCCAAACTCTTTTTGTAAGGTTACAGTTACCCTGACACCCAAACCACACAAAGACACAACTGAGAAAGAGAATTGCAAAAAAAAAAAAAAAAAACTCCCTCAAGAACATTGATACAATACTCAATAAAATACTGGCAAACTCAATCTAAGAACACATCAAAAATATCATCCACCATGAACAAGTAGGTTTCATCCTAGAGACACAGGCATGGTTCAACATAGAAAAACCTGTCAATGTAATATACCATATAAACAAACTGAAAGAAAAAAAATAAGTTCTTTTCATTAGATGCTAAAATAGCCTTTGACAAAATCCAAGTCCCCTTCCTGATAAATGTGTTGGAGAGATTAGGAATACAAGGAACATACCAAAACATAATACAGGCAATATACAGCAAGCTGACAGCCAATATCAAATTAAATGGAGAGAAACTCAAATTGATTCCACTAAAATCAGGAACAAGACAAGGCTGTCCATTCTTTCTATATCTATTCATTATAGTACTCAAAGTTTTAGCTAGAGTAACAACAAAAGGAGATCAAGGGGATACAAATTGGAAAGGAAGATGTCAAACTTCTTGCCATTTGGAGATGATATGATAGTATACATAAGTGACCCCAAAAATTCTACCAGGGAACTCCTACAGCTGCTAAACACCTTCAGTAACATGGCAGGATACAAGATTAACTCAAAAGAAAATCAGTAGCCCTCCTAATATACAAATGGTAAATGGGCTGTGAAAGAAATCAGAGAAACATCACCTTTTAAAATAGTCACAAATATTATAAAATACCTTGGGGTAATGTTAATCAAGCAAGTGAAAGACCTGTATAACAAGAACTGTAAGTCCTTGAAGAAAGAAATTGAAGAAGATATCAGGAAATGGAAAGACCTCCCATGCTCATGGATAGGTAGAACCAACATAAATAAAAATGGCACTCTTACCAAAAGTAATCTACAGATTCAATGAAATCCCCATCAAAATCCCAACACTATTATTCACAGTCCTTGAAAGAACAATAATCAAATACATACGGAAAATCAAAAAACCTAGGATAGCTAAAAACAACCCTTTATAATAAAGCAACTTCTGCAGGCATCACCATCCCTAACTTCAAGCTCTACTACAAAGCTATAGTAATAAAAATAGCTTGATAGTGGCATAAAAACCAACATGTGGACCAATGGAATCAAATTAAAGATCCTGACATAATCTGCACACCTATGAACATATGATTTTTGACAAAGAAGCCAAAACTGTACCATGGAAAAAAGAAAGCATCTTCAACAAATGGTGCTGGCATAACTGGATGTGGACACTTAAAAGAATACAAATAGATCTGCATCTATTGCCATATACAAAACTCAAGTCCAAGTGGATCAAAGACCTCAACATAAATGCAGTTATACTGAACCTGACAGAGGAGAAAGTAGGAAGTAGTCTTGAACACATTGGCACAGGAGACCACTTTCTAAATATAGCACCAACAGCACAGACACTGAGAGCAACAATTAGCAAATGGGACCTCCTGAAACTGAGAAGCTTCTATAAGGCAAAGGACACAATAAATAAGACAAAATGACAGCCTACAGAATGGGAAAAGTTCTTCACCAACCCCACATCTGACAGAGGGCTGATCTCCAAACTATATAAAGAACTAAAGAAACTAGACATCAAAATAACAAACCCAATTAAAAATAGGCTATAGATCTAAACAGAGAATTCTAAAAGGAAGAATTTCAAATGGTTGAAAGACATTTAAGGAATTGCTCAGCATCCTTAGTCATCAGGGACATGCAAATCAAAATGAATCTGAGATACCATATTACACCTGTCAGAATGGCTAAGATAAAAAGCACTGCAGACAGCTTATGTTGGAGATGATTTGGAGTAAGGGGAACATTCCTCCACTGTTGGTGGGAGTGCAAACTTTTACAGCCACTTTAGAAATCAGTACGGTGACTTCTTGGAAAATTGGGAATCAATCTAACTAATGACCCAGTGATACTACTCTTGGGCATATATTCAAGGGATGCTCAACCATACCACAAGGATACTTGCTTACCTATTTAATAGCAGCATTATTCATAATAGCCAGAACTTGGAAACAACCTAGATGCCTCTCAACAAAAGAATGGATAAAGAAAATGTGGTACATATACACAATCGAGTATTACTGAGCTATAAAAAAATGATGACAGCATGAAATTTGCAGGCAAATGGATGAAACTAGAATATATCATCCTGAGTGAGGTAACCCAGATTCAGAAAGACAAACATGGTATGTACTCACTCATAAGTGGATACTAGATGTAAAGCAAATGACAATCAGACTACAACCCACTGCTCCAGAGAAGCTAGGGAAAAAAGGAGGACCCTAAGAGGAATGTATGGATCTCCCTGGGAAGGGAAAACAGAGGAGATCTCCCTGATAAACTGGGGACAAAAGTCAGCAATAGAGGGAAGGGGACTGGGGCTGAGAACATGATGAAACCAGATGGTTGAGGTAGGGGAGGGATAGAGTCAAGAGCAATGAAAGAGATGTCATGAACTTCAGACACAAAGCCTAGAGGTTCCTGAGGTGAAACTGACCTGAAAGCTTCCTCCAATAGGACTAGCTTTCATGATACTAAAAGGTCCCTTGAAAGCTTCCAAAGGAATGAAGGGAAACAACCAACTCCCAAGCTATAATGTCAAAGAACCATAAAAAAGACCTGTATGGCATGAGAACTGTAAGGGTGTAGTAGTTGTCAGCATACCCTGGTGGTAACAAACAGCTCTCTAAATGGACCTAAGACCTGGACAACAAGAGGGAAAACATTCCTGGTACTGAAAAATCTAACCAGCTACTCAGGGCTAGTGAAGTCATGGATATTGGAAGAGAACCTACAACTGCCACTTTACTAGTACACCATAACCCCTAACTACAGATAAGTGTAGTCCTCACCCCTCATCAAGGAAACCTTTCTTTGCAACAGACAGAGACAACTACAGAGAACCACAACCACGCAAAATGCAGAGCTGTGGGGCTCAGTCCCAATTGATACACCTACAAAACATCTCCTTCATCCAAGGCTAAAGGATCATTGCAAAAAAGGAACTGAAAAGAGTGTAAGAGCCAGAAAACCGTGGAGTTTGCTATGAGATTGTGTCTCCTATTAATGCCAGAAGCTATACCCTTAAAATCTCAACAACATGACTGCCTAAATATGAGCTGAACAAGGACAATTGCAATAAACATGCTATTGTGAATGTGGGAAAGCCCACAAAGGCCTCAATCCTACAAGAAAAGCTACAAGCAATGACGGAATGTTGAGAGAAAGAGAAATAGTAGTCTTCCCCAGAAAAGAGCATGCCAATCGGTTATCTAATACCAAATGTTTATATTATCTTTCTAATAGAAATGATACTTCCGAGTATTCTAAAAAGTAGATCCAGTAGACTTCTCCTATCCCTGTATGAATTTCACAAAAATAAATAATTTGAAAAATGCTAATCAACTAATTGATTCAAGCAACTATCTTCAGTAGAAGCTAATAAGATTAGTCCTATTAACATTCCAACATACAGGGAGATGGAGAGGGCCATCAAACCCTCACCAGAAATTACAGCCACCAATACCTCCTGCCTGACTCCTGCTGCACATAATAAACCTGCCTCTCATACATATAATGTTCAAAGTGCTAGAGTATATAGGAGGTCAAAAACTGACTAGTGTTGGGACTCACCCTCATGAAGCAGCTTTCATGAATCTCCCACGCTGGGGTGCAGCTTTTCCAGCAATGTGGCCGTCCAAGAATTACCCACCCATGCTCCTATTTAAAAAAAAAAAAAACCAATGTTTCACCAAGATAGAGTTGGAAAGAATCATTTCTTTGGCCTGTCAGTGTCCTATCTGGAGTAAATAGACATTACTTTGTGTCTCCCAGGAAAAGTCATGCACACGAACCCTTTACTGAAATTGAAAATACTAAGTGAAGATTGGATTTAGACATATAAATCAAAAGTTCTCTTTTGGACATATTAAGTTACAGAATTCCATTATATGACCAAGAGGCTATACTAATAGGCAGTTTAATATGTGTGCCTGGATTTCTGAGGGTTAGTCATATCTAGACATATATTTTAAAAACCACCAAAGCAAAAACTTGTTTTTGAAAAGAGTAGATATTAATTAGTACTTGAATGATTGAATGATTGTTCAAACAAGATTTTTACATCTATAGCCCTACACAGATTTTTGAGTGAATATAATGGTCTTTCTAGTTTTGATAACTTTATTATTAATTATATAATGGAGTCTCAAATAAACAGAAGCAATTTGCCTACCTTCCAAGTATTCAGGACAGAACTAGGGAAAGATAAAAGACACCCACACAAAACTTACCAACAAATTTCAAGACAGCCACAAGGAAATAGCAAAAACATATCTACAAACTGAACAGCAACCCACTTTAAATATCCTCTTATAATTTCATAACTTCAGTATCTTTTTACAGAATAATTGTGGATGACTCTTTAGGATTTTGAAGTCATTTTAGTTCAATAATTCTCCCTCTTTGCTGCATGTTAGAGAATCCTCTGGGGGAACTTTTGAAACTACTTAACTCAATACCCAGAGATGCTAATTTAGTTTGTCTTGACTGAGGAGACACCCCAGGTAGTCCAGATGTGCAGCAGAGCAATAAACCTTGCTTTACTACAAAATGGCACTCTGACCAAAGATGCTCCATATGATAGCATGAGGTCATTGATGTACATGTGAGGCAGTAACACACAACAAACATGCTTGCCTTATGTTAAATACAAAGGAAAAGGTTTTAAAAAATTAAATTGCTAGCTAACAAGGAAGACTCAAAGAGGGACTTGTGGATCACTCTGGGAAGAGGAAATAAATGAGATCTCCATGAGTGAACTGGGGGTGAGGGATAGGCAATGAAGGGTAGGGAATGGGGGATGAGAACATAAGGGAATGGGATGGTCAAGCTGGAACAGGGATGGTGTGGGAAAGCAATGAAAGAGATACCATGATAGAGGGAGATATCATGGGGGTAGAGAGAAACCCGTTGCCAGAAAAGTTGCCAGGAATCCCCAAGGATGACCCCAGCTTGGACTACTAGAAATAGTGGAGAGGGTGCCTGAACTGAACTGGCTTGCTCCAGAGATCAGACCGGTGAGTACCCTGTCAACACAGAGCTTTTCTCCAGTGACTGATGGAGGCAGATGCAGAGATCCACAGCCAAACACCAGGCAGAGCTCCAGGAGTCCAGTAGGAGAGAGACAGGAGGGATTCTATGAGCAAGTGCATCAGCATTATGATGGGGAAACCTGCAGAGACAAACAAACCAAACTAGTGAGAACTCATGAACATTGGATCAATGGCTGTGGAGCCTGCATGGGACTGGACTAGGCCCTCTGCATGGTGAGACAATTGTGTAGCTTGACCTGCTTGGAGGGCCCCTGGCAGTAGAATCAGAATCAGAATCCATCCCTGGTGCATGAGCAGGACTTTTGGAGCCCACTACCTATGATGGGATACCTCATATAGCCTTGACGCAGGAGGAAGGGCTTAGATTCGCCTCTACTGGATGTGTTTCCCCTTGGAAGTCCTTTCCTTCTTGTGGAGGGGAGTTGAGGGTGGTTTGGGGGGCAGGCTACGGGGGTGGGAGGAGGAAAGAGGGGGATCTTTGATTGGTGTGTAAAATGAATGAAAAAAATTCTTAATAAAAAGTTAAATTGCTAAGGGTTAAATGAATCAGTTATATCTATAAAGAGGTTGTTGTTTTTTCTCCTGTGTATCTATGTCAGGTGTGTGTGTGTGTGTGTGTGTGTGTGTGTGTGTGTGTGTGTGTGTATACAGGTGTCTACAAGTGTGTACAAGTGTGCATGTGTTTGGAGGCCAGAGGTTGATGCCAAGTGCCCTCTTTGGTTGCTTTTGGCCTTACATATTGAGTCATGGTCTCTCACCTGAACCCAGAGCTTACAGACTCAGCTAGTCTAGCATAATCCAAGGATCTTATTGATGGCTCCTAAGCACTGAGATTACAGATAGTTTTTCATGCCTACCTAGCATGTATACTGGTGCTGGAGATGCAAACTGAGGTACTCATGCTTGTATAACAAGCACCTAACTGACTAAGTCACCTCCCTCGCCCTATGGTCAGTTTTTAAACATTTAGAAAAAAAAATGGTAAACTTTTTTGTCATGTTAAAAATGAATGATGAGATGCTGAGGGTGTGGCTCAGTGAAAGAGAAAATGGCTAGCATATGCAAGATCCTGGTTCAATCCCTGACATGGCAGGAAAATTAGCTCAAAATGCTTAGTATGTACAGGCCCTGGGTTCTAAACCAGAACCATATTACAAAACAAAAATAGCTGAAATTTTACATATATGAGATGTTTTTTGAGACAGGCCCTAGCTGGCCTCAAACTCACTATGTAACTGATGACTTTGAACTTGTGATCATTCTGCTTCCATCTTTTGATTGCTGGAATTATATGTATGTGCATCATTCTCAGTTTATGTAGCCCTAAGTAGATGCTAAGTAGGCTGCTCTACCAACTGAGCCACATCCCCAGCCCTTGAGACTCTATTATCCAAATAGCTAAATTAAATATTGTAGCTAACAATAAAATGAGCATAAAAGTTAAGTCCAGGTATGGTGACTTACACCTATAATGTTAACACCTGAGTGGCTGAGGTAAGCAAATTCAGAAATTCAAGGCCAATCTAAGCTACATGGTGAGTTCTAAGCTAACCTGGGCTACAATGATAATCTGAAGAAGAGAAGGAAATTAAGATGCAAAATATAGATGGATAACATTAATTTCAAAAACAAAGGTGGCCTGAATTTTAGAATATTTTTGTATATTAGTGTGAGTGTATGTATATGTATGCCTGTGCACATGGGAAGCTAAGAAGACAACTTGCAGGATTCAGTTGTCTCTTTCCACAATGTGGGTTTAGAGAATCAAAGTCAGTTTGTCCATCTTTGCAGCAAGCACCTTTGTCCACTCAGCCAACTCACTGACACCAAATTTTAGAGTATGTTTTAAAGATACACAGTTTCAAGTCTTTCTCAACCTATAATACAATAATGAATTGTTTGCTCAGTAGCACATATGTATGAAAGTGCTTAATAAAACCCACAGTTAGCATGCTAACTTAAAAATGCAATAAAAATCATAACAACAAGAAACTTACTTTGAATAAATAGTTGAGAATTACATTTAGACAGCATCTAGTCATCTCTTTGGATTTAGAAGTGGCAGAAAATAGTTCAAAAGTTTATTCCTCAGAATTAGGTAAGCAGTTTAAATATTAGTTTATCAGGGAAATTTAATTCATGATAAAAGTGACAATTTAAACATTGGGAAAAGGGTGGCTTCACAGTTTAGTTAGCTAAAGTGACTGTCTCATAAATTAGTGGGAAACAGGCAATTTTTAAACAAATTGCTTAAGAAAAAAGCTAAAAATTTAGAAAATACACTGAGCTGAATTCCTATATCATACATGTTCAAATAATAAACTATTCATAAAATAAAAATATGAATATAGAAAATGAAATTTCTATTCCACTGACGAGTAATTTAACCTTTATTTTTATTTTTAATTTTGTGTATGTCTGTTATGTGGCACTTTTATCTTGGATATGACTGACAATAGTCTAGTTGGACTTAAAGCTCACTCAACAAGAGGGAATTTATATCTGTACTGTAAACTTATCCAACTACCCTTGATTGAAGAGGTCATAGATCCAAGAGAAGAACCTTCTATTGCCATTTCCCTAAGCCAATATAACTGTATTCTAAATATTTCTCTTTATATCCACATGTATGTATAGTCTCAGCCCTCATCAAAGATGCCTTTTGGGCAACATATGAAGCCTATCATAGAGATCCATAACTGGTGAAAATGAAGAGAGTAAATGATTTTAGGGTGACCAATTTCAACAGATATACGTACAATACAGCCCCTACACATAAGTCTCAGGGAAAACCTCAGAAAGGTGGGGCAGAAAAATTATAAGATCCAGAGGCCCAGGATGTCTGCTGTTAAATATCCCCTAGACATTACAGGGAACAGCACTCATGAATTCAAAATAATATAGTCGCCTGAACAAGGTCACCATAAGGACAGTTGACATGTCAACATGGACAAGGGCAATTCTAAATTGTCCCATCCCTAGATGAAGGTAGTCAATGGCAGCAGAGAAAGAGAGAATCAGTTTCTTGCAGGGATGAACTCCCATATAGGTTGTCCAATCCCAAGTGCTCAGCCCCTGACACATGTACATAAGAGCAAAGGTGGATTCAGTAATTATATATACATAATTACAAAAGAACTATATATGTGGTTTGAATGTATGTATACATGTATGTGCATGTATGTGTAATGTAATGTATATGTATATACATACAACAAAAATATTAAAGAAGAGAGCATGAACTCAGGGAATAGAACAGCGAGGAGAATCTCCTACTGATATTTTGCTAGACAAGAATCATTCCTAACTGCATTCTAAGATTTTTTTCTCTTGTTGACAGGTAAGTGTAGCTCTCAGTCCTCACCAAAGAACCTTATTTTTACAGCAGATAGGGGAAAAAAGCTGCAACTGGACAAAATGCATAGAACTGACTTTAGTATGCTCAGCCCCAACAGATAAATCTATAAAAGCCCAGTGTAATATTCCTTGTTCAAAGTTCTAGCAATATTGAAATATTCTTAAAATACTTAGGTGTTAACTTCCACTTTAATACTAGCTGCAAGAACTACCTTTCATTGCTCAGTTATATAATGCTCATACCTTAACATAGAATTAAAACCTAAAAATTAATGTGGTGACCAAAAGCTAAAGACAAAAGAGGAAAGTAATGTAACAAAATAGAATAATAAAAGTTAAGAGGCTAAGTGATGGCTCAGTGGATAAGAGCACTTGCTGCTTTTATAAAGGTCCCAAAACCCATATGGAGGCTCACAACTCTCTGTAACTCCTGTTTCAGGGGGTTCAACTCCCTTTTCTGGCCTCCCTGAATACCATGTTAACATGATACATATACATACAGCATAAATTTTAGGAATAAAAAATTCATGCCAGCACTACAAATTAAAGAAATAATAAGATAATAATTGAATAACTTAATATTTACAGGTATGCTGACAAAATGAACCATATGAAACTAGATACAACACTTGAAAATACAATTTACAATTTATTAAACCTAACAGATATTTTAAATCTGAATAGTGTTCTAGTTAGCTTTCTGCTGCAATGATCAAACACTGACCAATGCAGCCTGTGAGGAAATGTATTATTCCAGCTTAAAGAATATAGTTCTTCATCAAGGAAATCAGAACAGGAACTCAAAACCAGAACCTAGTTATTGGTTCAGCCAGCTTTCTTATATAACTTATATAACCCAAGATCACCTGCCCAGGGGTGGTACCACCTATAGTGGACTCGGTCCTCCCCATAAATTACTAGTTAAAAAAAAAAAAAAAAGATGCTCCACAGACATTCATCCCCACAGGCCAATCTAATGGAGGCAATTCTTCAACTGAGGTTCCCTCTTTTCTGGTGATTGAAGTTTGCATTGCTAATACCAGCACAAATAGACATATCTTTTAAAGTAAATTCTAAACTTTACTGCAAAGAGAACTGAAGGCTAGGGGTATGACTCAGTGGTAGTGCTTGCCTAGCATACACAAAGCCCTAGGTTCCATCCCAAGTATTAGACAAAATTGAGAACTGAAGGGAAGGCTTTCTTTGATATGATTCATATCAAAGACTACAGAAGGAATCAGAGAAATCTTATATAAAGTCTTCCATAAAAATATGAAGATAAGCACTTCCTAATTCAGGTTATAAGGCCAAATTTTCCTTGATAGTAAAACTTCTGTATTTGCATTGCTTGTCTATGAATTTCAAACCAATTTGGATAACCCCATGTAAACTCTATGAAATCAATGTAATTTCTCCTGCTTAAGTTGGTGCTTTAAAAGAAAATACAAGGCATTTGGTCATGATAGTTGACATTATCAGAAAACTGCCAAAGTGGGTGAGGAAAGAAAGAAAGAAAGAAAGAAAGAAAGAAAGAAAGAAAGAAAGAGAGACAGAAAGAAAGAAAGAAAGAAAGAAAGAAAGAAAGAGAGACAGAAAGAAAGAAAGAAAGAAAGAAAGAAAGAAAGAAAGGAAGGAAGGAAGGAAGGAAGGAAGGAAGGAAGGAAGGAAGGAAGGAAGGAAGAGAAAACTATCAAAGGAAACAGTAGTGACATCACTTAATGGCTTTCCCATAATTTAAGCATTTACTTAATTTTAAAGAAATTACCCTCAACAACAGTCCTATTAGAAAGTATCATCCTCACAAAGGTTCTGGAAATTGGTGTAAAAGCTAATGTATTTTCTTACTCTTTTACAAAATTCCACATAATCAACCATCAAACTAGCTTATGAACAATGCCTGTCACATGCAAACCAACTTGAAACATCAGAAATAGGTTATGTGTATTTCCCATTGTCCTAGTTTGGTTTGCTTGATATATATCACAACCAAAGCCAGCTTGAAAAGGAAAGGGTTTATTTTGTATTACAGTTTATAGTTGTAATAAAGGGAGGTCAGGACAGGAACTCAAGGCAGGAGCCTGGAGGAAGGAACTGAAGCATAGAGCATAGAAGAACATAGGTTGCTAGCTTGCTCCACAAGGAATGGTCAGCCTGTTTTCTTACACAACTCAGAACCACTTGCCCATGGATGATACCATCCACAGTATGCTGGGACTTCCTATATCAATTATGATTATTTAACGGCCTACAGGGCAGTCAGATAGAGGCATTTTCTCAATTTGGGGTTTCTCTTCCTAGATAACTCTAGTTTGTTCTATGTAATTCTAAGTCCTAAGTCATACAGGAAGAATTCCAAACACAAACCTCCCTCCCAAATAAGTGATAGGTCTTGGTCCTTATCAATGAATAACTCTACTTCAACTAAAAACAGTTATGCCATAAATATCAGTAAAATCTCACAAGTGAGTACCCACTGCTCTATGATATCAAAATTGTACTTTAACAGTATAAAGAAAAAAGATTTAAAAAGAGTATTCTGTATATATTGACAAGAGATCCATACTATAGGAGAAAAGAAGATATATAGACCACATCAAACTGTTTATGGCTTTCTGTTGCTTTGCTAATGTAAGGAAATATGATTCTGAATAAGTTTACTTGCTTAGCTTTTGAGCATAACTATGTAAGAGGCTTACCAAGAAACAGCTAGAAAATGTTTGTCAAGAAGAAAAAAGGTGTGTGCATGAAAGTTTATTTCAGCAGAGCTATTTCCTTTTTTATTTCTGAAGATGTTTTAAATTCAGACAGAAATAACACTGCCTAGAATTCTAACCTTTCAAAAAGAAGTTGTCAGAAATTTCTTTGCCAAAATTATATGTATACGAATAGATAGATGAGGCAATTTTTGAAGGAGTTTATCACCAATATATTATGTACGTACATAATATACGGTTTAGGTAATATACAATGTCAAATTACCCAGATTTAATTATTACATTATATAAGTATGTATTAAACTACCACATTGTATACCCATACTATAGTTTAGTTATTGAATGTCCTCAAAAGTCCAAGTCTCAAATTTTTGATCTCTAAGTTTGGGCTATTGGGAAGAGTAGTAGGAAGTCATATCTATGGTGATATTTTATTTGTGCTGAAATGTGATTTTATTTGTATGTTAATAAATAAAGTTATCTCAGGGGTCAGAGCTAATAGCAAGCCAGTTAGCAGAAGTCTGGCAGTGGTAGCACACGCCCTTAATCTGATCACATGGCAGGCAGTCTGTGTTCAAGGACATAGGCAGCTTGGAGACACATGCCTTTAATCTCAATACCAACCATAGAGACCTGGAGGCTTGTATAGACAGGCAGTGATGAGGAGGTCATATGGTTGGGTTTACAACCAATGATAAGGCAGAACAGAAAGTCAATAAAAATACAGACACACAGGAAGTAGGCCTCTTGCTGAGGGGAAGGACAACAGCAACAGCAAGGGGTGAGAAGGTGGTCTTAGCTCTTAGCTGCTGCTCTATCTCTGGGCTTTTAACACTGCATTTGGCTCTATGTTTCTCATTTAATAAGACAGGTCAGAATTACATCTATACATATCTTTGGAGGCAAAACCATCATCTCTGGCCTCTGCTTCCTGGGTCATGATGTGTTTTTTTTTTTTCAACATGTTTTCCCTGCTATTGTCATTGAGAACCCTCACCAAAGGCACAAAACTTTCTAGCTACCTGATCTTGGACTAGAACCTCCAGAACCATGAAATAATTTGTTAGCATGTGATCCTACCTTATGTCCATATTTACTGGTTCAGAAGAGGATACCTGACAAAAGTCGGGCTAATTAATGGTTCCCTTATGAGTTTTTGATTAGCAATTGAAAAGCATACATTTTCTAACAGCTGAAGTTGTAAGAAACATACAACTGTGAAATGATATGTAGCTGGGTTTAGGTAATTTGGATGAAGATGGTATGAAGGAAAAAAAAGAGAGGTAAGATATGAAAGAGAAGACTTAAGGGTAAAGACCATTCCCAAATTCCATTTCAATCATATTCTTCCCTTGTTCCTTCTTTGACCCCCCCCCCCACCCCATCATAACATTCTTTCAGTTAGTTTCTATTTTTGAAAGAAGTTCAAGTTGGGTTTCTGTTCCTTATTTTCAAAAACATTTTAACACTCAGAGAAGAAAATATTAAATATAAAACAAATATGTGAAATATCATTCATATATTTTATTTGCCACCAAGTTTAACATACACTGCAATAATTACAGCAAAAAAAAATTGTTGGAAATAAAATTATTCAATTTTTCATATCTAAATTTAATAAAGATTTTATCCTTAATGTAAAACATCGAATCTTTTTCTAGAAACAAGAGAAGTCACACTGGTATAAAAAAATGAGTATGGATGAGAAGAAAATGTGTCTTTAGAGGAGAATATGACATTTATAAGTGGAAAATAGCCCTTACTCCTCTCTGTCAAAGGAGGAACCTGATATATTCTTGTCCCTAAAACGAAAGTTGAGCCAGGCATGACAGTGCACGCCTTTAATCCCAGCACTTGGGAGGCAGAGGCAGATGGATCTCTGTGAGTTCGAGGCCAGCCTGGTCTACAGAGGGAGTTACAGGACAGCCAGTGCTGCACAGTCAGATGTGTCTCAAAAAAAGGATGCAAGAGGAAGCAAGATTAGTCATACATTCTTAATGAGAGATCTAAAGTATTAAGAGATGGTACAAACAGATAGAAAACATGCAAGGAACACTCTTGCATAAGTTCTCCAATCTCAGAAGATATATAAAAACTAGAATATATCCATCCCATCAGAATTGGTCATGTGAATATTTTGTCTATGAACAAGTACAATGTAAGAAAAGTGAATATGAGAAAAGAAGCATGAGGTCACCAGCCAAAAGATGGAGCTAAAATTCTCACAAGCTGAAAAATGCCTAAAAGCTGAAAGAAATTCTTAGAACTGAGTGCTTCTCTAGCAGGAAGACAGGGATACCACCAATCAATTCATGCCACAGATGACAGACTGATGCACATACAGGACTACCACTTCCTCTTCTTACCATCAAAAGTGTCATTGCTTATGTACACAAAAAAGCAGTAAGAACTGCAGTGAGGAAGCCAATCAGCTTTTCATGCTTTTCACTGGCAAACATAAGAGAAAGCACCTGCTTTGATATTTTCACACTCATGGTTATAACTTTACTATTGACAATAGCCAGGAAATGAAACTGGTCTAGATATCTATCAACACATGAATGGAAAAAGAACATGTGGTACGTTCATACAGTGGAATTTATGTAGCCATAAAGAAAATCAAATCAAATCCTGAGACTGGAGAGCTGGCTGAGTGGTTAAGAGCACTCGCTGCTCTTCTAGGGTACCTGAGTTTGGTTTATAGCAGTCACATCTGGCAATTTACAACCAACTATAATTCCACTTCAAAGGGATCCAACACCCTCTGTCCTCTACTGGCAACTGCACACACATGGTACATATAAATTCACATAAGTATGACAAACATAAGTAAAAATAATAAAATTGTTTAAGAAAGAAAAATCAAATCATGATATTCATAAGAAAACGTATGCAAATGGAAATCATCATGTTAAGTGAAACAACCCAGATTCAGAAAGACAAAATTCTGCATTTTTCTCTCAAATGTGGAATTTGAATTTAAAATTATATTTATGTATTCGTATATTTATATATTCATGTTTATAGACAATGAAATTGGGGATCATGAAAAGGGAGGAAAAGATCTTAACAGAGAAAGAAAATAGATGTAATAAGAAAATAGGGTAATTGAATACATGTAATAAGAAAATAGAATAAGGGTCTACCTAACAGAAGGAAAGGAACCAGCCAAATCAAAAATGGGGCAGGGCATTGAAGAGGGCAGTGTGAGAGAGAAGCAAATGAGAATGAAGTATGACACATATATATGAAGATGTCATAACACATCCATTGCTTTGTATGCTAGTCTATTAATTTTTTTAAAAGCACCTATAGAAAACATGCTTTATTGAGTAAAAATTTTAATGCTAGGATTAGGATACCTCCCTTCAAGTTATTATTTAGGGCTGCCCAGACACCCCCCAAAACACAGGTTATTGTCATTGCTCTTAGTTACCAATCATAGCTAGATGAGGAAACCCTATCGCTGAAGACACAAAATATTTCAGTTTCGAGACATATGAAATTAAGCTGGAACTGATCTGGAAATCTCATCTCTGCTAGATAGCTTTCATCATGCTAAAAGATGACATGCAGGCTGCTGGTAGAGACGTCAACAGTCTTACTCAGTTGTTGACTCTTGTATTAAACACTACTGAGACACCAGGCAATGTGTGCTTAGTGGTGTAATAGTGATATAGGAGTAACCAATTACTTTCTGAATGTATCTGAGGCCTGCTCCACGGAAAGGAATTTACACCCTTTACCAAATAAAAAGGTTGAAAGGCCATAGCTGCAGATGTCATGGGGTCTAGGAGGATCCTTACTCCTGTTGTTTTGGTAAATTGACATGTTGTCAAACTACCTTCTAATTATGTTTATACCCATAAACTAATACTGTTCTCAACTTTGGCTTGAGAAACTTCATTTTTCAGTGAATAGCAGTCAACACAGAGACTCATACCTAAGCTCAGCAGTATACTCACCCCTAAATTAGACATTTCTATCACCCCACACACAAATGCTGAGGGGATATTGTAGAAGAGAGGGCAGAAATAATGCAATAGCCATGCAGTCAGAACTAATTGGAATTAGTGGGTTTTAAAAACAAAAAGAGGACATGAATCAGGGGGCAGTGTTAGGAGGGTCCAAAGGGAGTAGGAAGGAGGAATTGAGTTGGATATGATAAACATACACTCTATACATTTATGAAACTGTGATAATATTATACATACTGGACAGGTTGTATTTATGCATTTAGGTAATATATCTAAAAACAATTAAAGAAATAGGTGCCATGAATGAGAGAAACCAAGGAAGTATGTG
The DNA here is from genome assembly GCF_903995425.1 of Onychomys torridus. NCBI lineage: Eukaryota > Metazoa > Chordata > Mammalia > Rodentia > Cricetidae > Onychomys > Onychomys torridus. The sequence goes on from NC_050466.1 coordinate 67,678,474, forward strand.
GGAAGTGTTAGAGGGAGGAAAGGAAAGAGAAATGTGATGTAATTATATAATTTCAAAACAATAAAATTAAAAAAGCTAATTACAAAAGCATCTATTTTATTTTTTCTTTCCCAAAGAAAACAGCACAAAAATATCTTTCTATTTGTTATATATTTAGGAAAATAGATGTTATTTTAAGAAAATAAGGAGGCCACTTATAAATATATGCAATTCCTAGCAGCTTTCATACTATTCATCTCAATCATTGTTATAGAAAAAACTTCAGAATTGAGAGAATGTCAATTTGGATAAACAAAAGTACCAACCTCCTTATGTCAGATGGTTCTTAACAGACTAATACCCTTTGGAATCAGGGATTCTATATTACAAAGAGTAACTTGCATACTGAATACAGAGCATAAATCAATGACAATACCTGGAATGAGTTATGTGTAAAGGTCACCCAACATATACAGAAAAAAAAATTTGACAAAACTCAGTATCTAGTCATAGCCTAGAAGAAAATAATTCAGAAAACTAGGAATAAGTAAATGCCCTTAGTCTCATAAAAGACAAAAACAAGCAAACAAACAAAGAACCTATAGCCAAGAAAATACTCAAGAGTGATTCTCAAGAATTCAGATGAGCTAGGGAGCATTGAGCATCAAGGTGTCAGGACTATCAAATTGAAGCAAAAAGCCAAAATGTAATTAACAATAAAGCTTGTAACCCCTTATTGCAATAGTATAAGCAAGGGGCTCGAACACAAGAAAATGCTGGCTCAGCTTTTCTGTTTCCCCACTTTTGGATGGGTAAGTAGAACAGACAAATGGTTGGGGTGATGAATTATCTCACTGTTGAGGAAGACCCAGACAAAAAGCTCTTACAATTTTATGGCCTTGGGCCAGAATGGTGGAAAGTGGAAGGATAGGAATGGGAAAGTATAGAATTCTGAGTCACAGTGGGGAAAGATATCTTCAAGTTCACAAACACACACACACACACACACACACACACACACACACACACACACCCCTATTGATAGAAGCTTCCAAAGGCTATTTTGTCTAGAAAAATAAATATATATAAATTCATGGCCCATAAGATGGATCTGAGTTCTAGACTATAACTTCCTCCAGAAAAAATGCAATGCACTGTCTATGAAGTGAGTCTGATGAGGAGAAGGCAAGAATTGAGTCCCTGAGAAACACATCAGATGAAAACTTGGTAATTAATTATGAATATAGCCTGCCAAATCATACATTTTTTTCACCCCAAAACCAGACTCTTTAGTGAATGACTAGATGTTTTTATCTTTTATGATTAATAGTAAGGCAAAACAATTCATATCACTCCTATTCAATATCACACAAGAATTCCTTGCCAGTGCATTCAACCAACAAAAGAGAAGTATAAAGCATGTCAGTTTACTGAGGACATGACTATTTATATTGTGTGAGGAATCCTAATAAATCTATAAATAAGCTTTTAGTCTAACAAATGATGCTAATGAGACTGTAGCACCAAAGTCAACATATAAAAATTAATTACATTTCTACATTCTATCAATAAATAACTATAAAGTACAATTTTTAAATATCATATACAGGCAGAGTAGGAAAGTCTAGCCTTCCTTATATCCCAAAACAGACATATACTCACTAATAAGCCATTAAAGGATCTACAGCAACATAGTAAAGAAAAAATAATATCCACATAAAAACCATCACTGGTACTGTTGAGCATAGTGGCATACCTCTGCAATCCCAGAACTCAAGATAATAAGTTCAAGGCCAGTCTTAGCTACAAAATCAGACCCTATCAAAAATGAATAAAATGCCCAGCAGAGTAATGCATGCCTTTAATCCCAGTACTTAAGAGGTAGAGGCAAGATAATCAGGAATGCAAGGTCATCTTCAGTTACACAGTGAATTTGAGGCCAGCCTGGGCTATATGGGATCCTGCCTCAAAAAATGGAAAGGGCGGGGAAGGAACATAAATAGGAAGGCAGAGAGAGAGAGAGAGAGAGAGAGAGAGAGAGAGAGAGAGAGAGAGAGAGAGAAAGAGAGAGAGGTGATATAATAAGAGACTGCTAGGAGCAAAGAAGAAATATGAAAATAATTCTTACCAGTCACATAATAGAAGCCACCATGTTCCATAGCATTCCATAAAGGGCAGTATCCCCTGCCATGAACACAACCAATAGCCACTCCCAATAGAGAAACCCAGAGTATCCGTCCTTCTCCCAAGAAACATTTGTTCTTAAACATCTCCCAACCCCAAAGCCACCTTCCTAATGCCTACTTTCCTGACCCAGGATCTGTGAGTGCAATGAGCCTACTCACACCTCATTACCAAAGTGAGTTAAGTCATACCCAGGGCTCCAAAGCAACGTCCTCATACACAATGTCCATGCTCCAGGCACTTAACTTAGACATCATGGAGTGCTGGGCTGAATCCCAACACTGGAACTACTCTTAACTCTTCAAATGTCTTAGGTCTGTCTTTATTTCCTAGCTATTTTACAAGTATCTGTTTCTTGACAATGTTTCAAGTGCAGCAGTGGGAGTTCCTGAACTGTAGATACCAAGTCTCATAGCCATGGTCTTATCATGCATGTGTATGTATCAGGTCTCCTCTTACTTACAACTGCACAAGTGACACTTTTCAGACACAGGCACAATCATGACTACACAGAGGTCCAGAATCCATACCCACTGTCAGAAGTACCTTTCAATCCCACCTTACTTAGTGAGCAATTGTTCAGGCTTTATCAACCTTTGCTATCATATATACCAACAACATTTAACACTGCTTCATATATCCATAGTGTTGGTCAAAAAGAATAGTCACCACCAACCTTAGCTGACAAAGACACTTATAGCTCCACCCTTACTAGTGCCCTTTACAGTAGAATCGAGTAAACCATAAGATACTTCAGTACAATATAGAAAAATAAGCAAATATATGTATAATAAATTATGCATAATGCTGATAAAATAAACAAATCAGATTTTTTTGTAAAATGGAGAGATACAGTTGTACAGAATTATAATACTCAATGTTGTTAGGATGAAAATTTCCCCAAATTCATCTATTAATTCACTATAACCTCAATAGAAATACCAGCAGGACTTCTGTAGAAATCAATGATCTAATTCTAAAATCTGTATGGGAAAGCAATGGAACCATAATAGTCAAAGTTGTTCCCCACAAAGAAACAGACAGCTTATACTACTTCTTGCTTAGCTGACTTCCTATAAAGCAATCAAATTGGTATTATGTTGGCAACAAGATAGGCACATTGATCAATAGGACAGAATAGACAGTCCAAAAATAGAGCCATACACACATGGTCAAATGATTTTAACAGAGGTGCAAATGAAATTCAATAGAGGAAAAGGACTGTACTCAATAAATGGTTCTACATCATGGAACATTTGTATGCTCATTTGCAAAAAAGTGAGAAAGAAAGATTCTTAGCTGATACCTCATACCATCTAAAAAATGAACTCATAATGGATATAAAGCTAAAGGTAAAACTTTAAACTACAAATCTTCATGTGATGAGAGAGAAAATATTTATTACCTCCAATTAGGGGGAAGTGCCAAAAACAAGACTTATAAAAGAAAACTTTGATAAATTACTTTCATCAACATTTCAAACTTCTATTCTACAGAAGACACTTAGACAAAAAACCCATTATCCAATAGTAGGAGAAAATATTTGTAAAATAATGTATCTGTATTCAAAAATATGATTAACACTATTGGTAATTAAGAGAATAAAAAATTAAGCATGCAATGAGATAATACTACAAAACTCTTATGAATAGTTACAAAGCTAATTCTATCAAGTGTTGGACAGAATGTAGAGTAACTAGACTTTTCAGACATTGCTGCTAAATCATTTGATAAGTTCATATTTTTACTGAGAAGAAAGTTTTCCATAGTAATTGTCCAAAGGTTGTAAAATTACAGGAACAGAGAAAAATATCAGGGGTTGGTAGAAGCTAGGGTGGGGAGGTGGGTTGATAGAAATTGAGAATCATTTGCCTGGTATTCCATAGCTTAACTGTGGTGGTTGTTACTTCACTCTATGCATTTGCCAAGTGAATTTTATGCACATAAATTATACCTGAATAGACTTTACTGAAACCATTCAAGTAAAAGAAATGCATGGAAACCCTAGGATATGCTATGCCCTATTTAAACCAAATATATGACATAGCAGGTGGCTTTCTCTTGCCTTCAGAATAAAAATCTAACTTTCTCAGCAGGATTGATGTGGTTTGTCACAAGGTAGCCAATGCCTAATTACAAGAGGCACACATAAATTCCATTTGTGTCTCATCTTAACAATTACCACATCAATTTGGATATTTCCATTGTGTTTTAAGATTGTTATCATCACGCTTTACCCAATTCAATTGGCTTCTAAAGCTATGATCAACTTTCTTTAATATGTAGATTCTCATCAGCTTTCTCAATCACCTTAGATATACAGTTCTGTGACAAATCCTTTAGCAGGATCCCAGAACTTTGTTATGTGGCTAAGACTCTGAGTTTTTCAGCATTGATCTCAGAATACTGAGCCAGATATAAACATGAGTATGTTCACAATGGCTGCTTAGAATTCACTGTAATATTTCTATGAAGTTCTTCAAAGATAACCGAACTAGTTTTATTCTCACTGTTGATTCATGAGTAGTAGAGCTCAGCATCCCTATTGGTAAAGAACTCAGTAAGTCTGATTAACAGTAGGAAAACTCAGAGCAGCAGGAGCCTGAATGTTGGGTTGGAAGATATACCATAGGCTGACCAGGATGTGCAGCAGTTTTTACAAATTGGATCCACCAAATGTTACTACTAGTGTAGACAGAGGAGCTTTACTACCATCTTGTCTGCTTGAGCTCTGAGTTCTAATATCATTGTGAGTAATTTGAGTTTATAATTCTGTTTCAAAAAAACAAATAAAAAAACAAGTTTTGATTCTTCCTACACCTCCTTTTCTTAATGTTATGAACTGGAGAAGCAATGATTAGGCAAATCCTGAAGAAAATACTTTAAGACATGATCCAAGTACTTCCTGCAAGTAGTAAAAGTGTCATTTTTTTTTCAAAATGAAATAAAGGCTGTCAAAGACATAGGATTTTAATGAAGAAGTGCATGACAACTATTTCAAATGCTTGAAGTCTTCCACAAGTATTTCTGGCTTCAAAGTCATCCATATTCTATAGAAGAGCTATACTTCTGATTAAGTATGACTATTGCTCCACAGATATATTTTAAAATTTTTATTGAAAATAGATTCTTCTCTCAGACAATATATCCTGACTACAGTTTCCTGTCCCTCTACTCCTCCCAGTCTGCCTCTTTACCCTGCTCTCCCCCAGATTCATCATCCCTCAGTTTCCCCTTCAGAAAAGAGCAGCCTCCAAGAGACAACATAAATATTCCCTCCTATACATATAAAATCTACACATAGAATTTTATAAGCTTGAACATATATAATTATGAAATACATACTCATGAAACCATTATCACTTTAAGATAATAAACATGTTTATCACTTCCAAATATTTTTAAATATTCATATATGATTTCAGTGGTATACACAACATGAAATCTGCCCCAATAACAAATTGTTTAAACATACAACTCAGAATTGTTGCCTCTAGGTAAGATCTCTATAACTTACTTATCTTGCAGAACTACAGCTTAATACATTTCAGATAACTTTTTGATTCCCTCATCATGACACTAGCAAGCACCATTCTATTTCTGTATTTATGAATTTAGCTAAAAAAAGCACTTCATTTAGATAGAATGTGTGTTGTCTATCCTATATCTGCTATATTGTACTTAGCAACATGTGCCAAAGGTTCATCTGTTTTGCTGGATATGGCAAAACCTCCTTTTTTCATACTGAAGAATATTTCCATTATTGCATATCATTATATATGACATTTCTTTATTCATTCATACCACTGATAGACAGCTGATTCCAAATACTGGCTACTGTAAACAAAGTACCACTGATAGACAGTTGATTCCAAATACTGGCTACTGTGAACAAAGGTGTAATGAACACAGGAGTATATAATTCTCATCAAGATTCAGACCTAAGTTCTTCTGGAGATACACCTGGCAGTGTGTTAGTTCAGGTTTTTTTGTTTTGTTTTGTTTTGTTTTGTTTTGTTTTGTTTTGTTTTGTTTTGAGGAACCTCCAAAAATTGCTGTTAGTCTTAGTGCCTGAAACATTTTGCATGGCCATCAATACTACATAAGAGTTTCAATTATTCTATATCCTAGCAAATGTTTGTTTTATTTTTGACTCTTAAACCGTAGCTGGCATGAGGTAATAGTATGATTTTAATTTTCATTTCCATGATGACCGGTAATATTGAGCTTATTTTTGTAGACCTCTTGGCCATCTACATATCTTTTTAGGGGAAATGTATACTCAAGTTATTTCCCGTGTGTGTGTGTGTGTGTGTGTGTGTGTGTGTGTGTGTGTGTGTGTAAAAGAATGTACACATGTGTATGCATGGTTTCATACATGTGGAGGCCAGAGGACAACCTCAGGCATCATTTCTCAGAAGCTATCTACTTTGTTTTTTGAGGCAGTATCTCTCATTGGCTTAGAACTCACCAATTAGGCTAGAATGGCTAACCAATGAGCCATCTCTGCCTCACTCTGTGTTGGATTTACAAGTGCATGCAACCAAGCTTGGCTTTTTCAACTCAAGTCCTCATGCTTACAAGGCAAGGATTTTACAAACTGACCATTTCCCCATACCACTTTGCTCATTTTAAATAGAGTTTGGAGTCTATAGAATTCTGCTATAGAAATTTGCTATAGAATTTGTATGGAATTTTCTTCTATTTCTTAGTTATCCCATACTAGATAACCCCATATCAGAAGATGGTTTGGAAGTATTTTCTCCTACTCTGTAGGACATATTTTCTCTCTACTTGTGTTCTTTGCTTTGCAGAACTTCTCAGTTTCATATCTCTACTTATATACATTTATTGCTTATATTTTGGTACAATATCCAAGAAATTTCTGTCATGAGCAACATAAGTCTTTCTCCTCTATTCACTTCTGGTATTACATTAAGCCAATATATCCCACTGAGTGATGGATTTTTGCATTCTCAAAATCATCTTTAGATTCTCATGCTTTATATATGTTATTCTTTCCCTGTATTAATAGTGGACTTCAGACTCCATCTTCTAGTGATTTAAAAAAAAAAAAACTTAGAGAGCCAGGTGGTGGCCGCACTTGTTTTTAATTCAGCACTCAGGAGGCAGAGACAGGTAGATCTCTGTGAGTTCAAGGCCAGCTTGATCTATAAGGCTAGTTCCAGGATAGCCAGAGCTACACAGAGAAACACTGTCTCAAAAAAAACAACAAAAAATGAGCTTAGGGATGGATGGTCCCTCACAGCTCCATCTTGGTTGAAATCATCTATAATCGCCAAGTGTTCCACAGAAGAAAAGTGTAAAGGCAGAAAAACAGACTGGAATTCCAAATGATGTATATGTAAACTCATTTTCTCTTTCTACCCATTTTATTTTGTATATTTCATGTTATAGCAACAACTTTTAACATAGCCAATTTCTGCTAAATGAATGTCACAATTATGTCTTGAATTTGCCTCTGTCTCTTCATTTTTACTGGCCAACTTTGCTTTGGGATATTAGCTCCTGGGTGACTCTACTATCTACCTCACACACTTCTCCCTTCCAGTGATTTTCATTATATCTTTGCAAAATGGTCTTTCAAAAATATAAACTTGCTATCTCTTCTTTTGTTAAAATTCTCTTGAGGCTTTTTACTGTCTACAGGAGGAAAAAAAAACCAACTTCCTAAATAAGAACCATAATATCTTTCAGAGTTTTGGTACTTGCCATCTCTCTCTTCAATTCAGCCTTCAAACCCCACTCAGATGTCAACACCTTTCCTACGCATCTTGCAACCAATTCCAGTCCAACAATCAAACAAGTTTCTCTTTCTATATATCATATGACTAATATTGTTACAGTTGCTAAAAATAAATTAAAATTTGCTTATAGATGTGCTATTCTAAAAACATCCCCATGAGGAAACATCTATTTTCCAATCTAGACACATACCACTTGCTCTCAATCACCAGATGATAAATAGATGAATGACTCAAGTAGAGAAGAAATTAATTAAGCCAGCAATGGCTATATTTTTCCAAACATTCTAACTAGACTTCTTAATTGTCCCAAGTGAAACTATTCTGCCAATCACAATCATTTGAGCAATGGAGTCAGCCACATTATCTATTCTGATAATAACTATAAAATAAAAATAAAACCTTGTAACATATCTGCTTCTCTGAGTAATAACCCTGAAAGCAAGCCATGAAATTTCCCAATTTAAAATATTCCGCACAAGTTCTTCATGATAGTAATAAAATTCTAGAAATGTCCATTAGCATTTGTTTAGGACAGGAATGAGTTTGCAGCTTCAAATGTTAAATCTAATGAAGAAGGAATCAATAAAGCCAAGAAGAAAATCCCTGCCACATTAAAGACTACAACATTTATCATCCTGGAATATTCCTTGCCAAATACTAGATGCATAATCTTTTGACATTTAAATAGATTCAAATTAAATAAGATGGTGGGTACATTCCACACAAAAAGAATCTCCTCCAACCAGACCACTAGAACACTCTGTTGGGAGCTAGAGAGATTACTCAGTGGTTAAGAGCACATATTATTCTTGCAGAGGCTCCAAGTTCGGTTCCTAGCTCCTAAGTCTGGCAGATGACTGTGAACTGTGAACTGTGAACACACACACACACACACACACACACACACACACACACACACACACAGAGAGAGAGAGAGAGAGAGAGAGAGAGAGAGAGAGAGAGAGAGAGAAATTTAAAAGAATATAATTTTAAAAGGAGATCTCTTTATACTAAAACCTTAGATTGTATACCTTTATGCCTTGAAACTTGTGACCCTGATGACAGTGTTAATCTTTTCATATAAAACTGAGTCAAATGAGATAATTACTCCTGTTCTTTTTCAATGTAAGTTAAATTTATTATTTCTGCTGTCTGTCATCATCAATTATAATGAGGATATAGACCAGCAGCCTGGGAAAAATTCCTGAAGAAGCCATAAGCCCCTTGCTGAGCTATAGCTAACCTAGACTCTGACTCAAAATAACCAGAGAAAGAGAAGAATTTGGCTGGACATTTCAAATGCCACACAGCTAATGAAGACCTAACTCAAATAGCAGTCATTGCCCCAAAAGACCTGATAAAGTCATGCAATGCTACCGTGTACTAAAAATTGTAAAGCAATTAAATATTTGTCAAAATTGAGCTTTTCCTACTTGGTTCAACTTCTTGTTTTAAATTTTTTTCACATGTTCTCTGGCTCATTTATTTATTTGACAAATAAGACTGTATAAATTTATCATATCTAGCACAGTGTTATGAAATGTGTGCACATTTTCAATAGCCAAATCAACCTACATAATATATGCTTCAGAAGAGATTTGCTGTACAAGGTGACCATAATCAATGTATTATATTCCTTAAAATTGCTGTGCTGTCACCATAAAAATGAGCAGTATATTATGTGCATTCCACTATTTTGTCCTTCTACAGCCCAAGCAGATTTTACCTGTTTGAATTTCCAAAATCAATGGTAACTAAGTGTTCCAGTCAGGACACACTGAAATTAAGTTAATATGAGGAATATTTATTCTTTAAAGCAACTTTTGAAAACACTGGTCAAGATGCAGAGGAGCCATAAGTAGACAAAAGTAATAATATGGAAGCAGTTAGGAACCCCTAGATCTAAACAGAGTGGGGGAGAGTAGTTTCTACAAACCCAAGAAAGTTACATAAAACTCAATACTCTGAAGAGAGAACTAACAACAAAAGTTTTCAGCTTGTCCAAGGAGACTATGGATATCTGACCTCATCGCTCTCTGTCTGCTTCCCAACTTCCCCAGGCTGTGACTGTCCCTCCCCTCAGTCCCACAGATCTTCTCCTAAGGTATCTATGATCAGAAATAACCTGGAGACAGAGGAAAACAGGAGCCATTTGATGAGGTTCCTGTAGACCAATATCCTGGGGGAGAGGATGGGGTAAAATTAAGAAAAGAATGGCCTTGAAGCTATAAAAACATTCCATATTTTATGGGAAAGCATTTCCTCCATTTATCATTTACATCTATCAAATAAGTACTGTATGAAATATACCATTAATTGTACAACAACAGGAAAGACCAGATAAAGGAAACTGAAGATGGAGGGAGACTCACAAAAGCAAAATTCAAACATGTTTTTAACCAGGAACAAACTCATTCAGTAATCGTATCTACATGAAAAAAATCTACTCAGTGTGTCCTGAAGAGCAGAAAAAGCAAAATTCCTGATCCCACGCCAGACCTACTTACTAACTCAGAATTTGCCTTTTCTTCTTGGTTTTCTGATTGTTTGATTGATTTTGCCTTTGTTTTCTTGTTTTATTGGCGTATGTTCATTGTTTATAGTGATGGGTTAAATAATGGTATTTTCATTCAAATATATCTCTCACTTAGACCTAATTATCTTTTTCCCCCCTATCTTCCCTATCCTCTCTACTTTCTTCTTCTCTACCCCCAAACAATCTCAAGTCTACTTTCATTTCATATATATGTGATTTTATGTGTCTATGTAAAATCTCTGATTCATAAATGAGAGACACAATATGATAATTTTCTTTCATAGCCTAAGTTCTTTCACAAAACAATTTTACTACAAATGACCAAATTTCATTCCTTATGGCTAAAATATACTCTATAGTGTGTGTATAAATACCGCATTTTCTTTATCCATGCATCTTTTGACAGGAAGCCAGGCTAATTTAATCAGGTGCCCTGGAGCCTGCTATGTACAGTAAAGGTTAAGATCTTTTCTGAAGACTATGTAAGTTACTCACAGTGATACTAGAAGTTTGGAGTAATTAAAACTAGAGGAATTTAACATAGAAAGCTCATAAAAATACATTTAAGAAGAATATTCAAATACCATTTTACAGAAAACATGATGTTTCTTAATCCCATCATATAGCCATATGATGGTTCTAATCAGGAACTAGATATATAATATTCACTAAATATCATCATGAAAGGCAGATAGTAAATATTATCTTATAGTTATAAGGTCCTTTCACTATGCAAAACTTCTAAGGCTACACAGACTCTAACAGTTCTGCAAAGAAAGGAAAAATCCACACCAATTTAAATGGGAAAGCTGCTGCTGCAGTTTTCTGCTTTGCTGTCTTTCTCTTCTTAATACTATGTTCCCTTATATTTCAGGCCCAACTCTGGCACTTAATGGGAGTTCAGTAAATACTTTTTGATTGATTGAAGCCCAACTGCTTTAAAATTGTGTGCTAACCTGTAATAATAAATCAGCATCAAAAGCTAATGGTAGATTGTCTTCTACTTAGAGAAGAACACCATCTAGTGTTTCTTAGGAAGATGCCCTCTTCTTTCCCTGTATGAAAGAGTTTTGTTCCAGTGAAGCACTGTGCCTCACCTTCATACATTACTACACCTATAATGAAGTCTTAGCATTGTTTCCACCTGTGCTTACCATGTATCAGTTCCCACATTGAAATAGCAAGAGAACTTCCATTTACCATGAAAACCTGGTTCTCCCTCAATATCTATAGAGCCCAGCTACATTCTTTACCTCAGTTCTCACCAACTCAGTGCACCTCATACTAACTTGCAGAGGCTAGATGCCTATACCTGGGGGCTTCCTCAAGATCCCAAACCTTACCTTGATGATCATACAGCAGGCCAGATTGAACATTAACCTTGTCCCTAGGAAGCCCAAACCAATGACTGATGGGAAATCAGGAATAAATATCCTAGCTTTCTTGCTCCTGAGGAGGAGGTTCTATTTTCTAGAATTTCACATGAAATTAATGGGAAGTCAGTCAGTGGTGGCTAAAGCTGCTTTCTCTTCCCTGTCTCATTTGCCTACTCCTCTACCACCTCCCTCAATCTGCTCCTGGGGAAGAACTAAGACATTCCTACTATATGGTATCACACGCTAATCTGTTGGCTAAGAAGATGCAAGAAAGATGGGTGTCATGACTGGTTCACCACTTGCTACCATCCCTCAACCTTGGGCCATGATTTCATCACAAGAATGCTACCTGTAATTGTAGACTTTAAACTTTAATTTAATGCTGTGTTGCCAACACCTAGGAGAGTGTCAACAAATTACTTAAAATTGATGTTGGGTATAAATATATTAATAAATATTTTATGTACAAATATTAACTTCTAATAGTTTCATTATGAAACATTTTAGTCAAACTTAAATCTATACTTCTGATGTGCTACACCATTGAAAACACATGTCAATAGATAAGAATGCATCAGAAATTTGAATATCTGTGAATTAAGTAGTATTAAGATAGAAGATTTGTGCTTCACCACATTAACATTTTAAGAAATAAAATTCTTAAAAATCAGTTATTATGGAATTTTTAATTTATATGTAAATCTGTGTGCTTTGTTCTGTGTCCATTTTGTCCTTTTATGCTACAAAATAAAATGTGATTTTAAATTGATTGTGCTTTCAAATTATTCATGTGTTTTGTATGTGTTTTCCTATCACTGTCGATCACATTGACCCATCCAAGTGTTGTAATGTGAGACGCACTTTCTAGTCAAAGTAAATATTAATAGTGGAAAGGGGTAACATTGAACCACGTTGAATAAAGTGTCTATACTGTATCACAAGAGCTACAAAAAACATTCCAGACAACAAAATCAAGGCAAACTAAGCATAGGCAGTATAGCTCAATTGTCAAAATCCAAAGGCCTCTATCCAGATATATTCCAATAATCAAGAGTTTCAACAGAGTGGGTAGAGTTTGGCACATAGTGTTTTCCTAGGTCAAGAAAGGGCTAGAAAACCTGGGTTTAAGCAGAAGACAGATCTACAGTAACCAGGTAGAAGGTGATTGGCAAGGATCAGTTCTGGTCCCTAATCAGAATCCTTATTAAGCAGCCCTAGAAGAATAGGATTTAGCTTCTAGGAGGAATTTGAACACAAACCAGGAATTAAAGTGGAACAGTCTTGTTGAGGGCTGAGACATATGCCTCCAAACAAACCCTAACAACATATACTACACATGACTTCATACATATATAGGTGTGTGTGTGAGAGAGAGAGAGAGAGATTTTAGCAAAAGGGGTACATTTAAGATAAGAGTTTATTATTTATTATCTTGATCCAGACTATTACATTCCTTAAGGTTAAAGCACATTCAGAGAGCATGAGTTCCAGAGGTGTACTTCAAAACAAAAGAAAATTGGTTGCTCGGAAATGTGAATCTTATAAACATCACATCTTTCACATCGTTAATTATGCCTTGAATTGAATGCAAATAAAAGGCTCATGCTGTATCTAGATAATATGCATTGATGGGTTTATTTATTCATATTATTATTTCTACATGGTTGTTGTTCATTTTTGCTCTTTTGGGGGGCCCATCACCCAGCTCCCAAATACATCACACACATGGAAGCTTATTCTTAATTATGAATGCATGGCCTTAGCTTGGCTTATTTCTAGCCAGCTTTTCTTAGCTTAAAAAAAAAAGCCTCTGGGCTTTTCTCATTTTCTTACTTATGTAAATCTTACTCTTATTCTGTGGCTTGCTGTGTTTCTGGGTGGCTGGCCCCTGGGTCCTCCTCCCTCTCTGGCTATTTATTCTCTTGCTGTTCTCCTCCAAGATTTCTCCTTCTGTATATTCTCTCTGCCTGCCAGCCCCACCTATCCTTTCTCCTGCCTTGCTATTGGCTGTTCAGCTCTTTATTAGACCATCAGGTGTTTTAGACATGCACTGTAACACAGCTTCACTGAGTTAATCAAATGCAACATAAACAAAAATACACCTGTGGGAGGCCAGCTCCTACTTTTACCCAGGGGACTCTTGAGGAGAGAGGAATGAGAAACTTGTAGATAGAAAGATAGCAGAGATGAGACAGACAGAAACACAGGAAAGCTTCTGGAGGACCTGGATCAATACCCAATGGCCCCTTCTGTCACTTCAAAAGGGCTTTTTATAGCAATGCCAAGGGGTGGGGCAAAATACCTCCCCCTTGCTAGATGAAAGCACACTGCACAGCCAAGTGCAGACCCTTCCAAACACCTGGTAACCACACCCTGGTCAAGCCATCCCCGTTATACAGCTCTGCTGGGTAAAGCAAGCTCAGATCTCACTAGAAAACCTCTGTGGGCCTCCATACACACCTTAAAATAATATTCTACTATACATGGTCTAGATGAGTCCCAAGAATTCCAGAGTTATATCAGTCATGATCAAGGTATAAAAATAACTTCAGAATCTACTCTAGGCAAAACCACGAATGAAGCATATTCTATTTAAGACTAGTAATCCTTCCTTTCTACAGTGCACTCCCTTATCCCAAGCAAAGAAATTTCAGCTGGGATTTCTCTGGTTGAAATATCTTTCTCTGACTTGATCATTTTTGCAAGAAAAAAGAGGGATACACTAAAGGAACATCAGTTAAATATTAATTGCCTTTATTATTTTGAGTTCTTTTCAAATCACCTTTTCTTTCCTTTTTATTGTTTGAGAATTATACATGAGTATGTGTTTTGATCAAATTTACCTTCATTCTCTCCCCTCTGATACTTTCCATGTCCCCCCACAACATGTTCACAGTAGTGAATTCCTGTAATCTCAGAAACTTGGATGTGGAGGTCAGAAGTTCAAAGGTAATTCTCAGCTACATAGTGAGTTTGAGGATACCCTGGGCTACATGAGGCCCTGTCTCCAAACTTTAACTCCTAAATAGTGAAAAACAGTTCAACTAAAAAAATTGGTGAATCCCCATTAAAAATTATTCCAAACATTGTTTAATATTACAAGCTTATAATTCTATGTAGTATTACCTTGATTTAAACTAAACACCACACTATATAGATATAATACAAAGATATATTTAGAGCATTGAAAATGTCAACAAGAACTCACAGCAACCATGACTGCATGTACAAGATCCACATAAGCTCAAGCCATCCAAATTTCCAGCATGGATGGGTGAGGGGCTTCTGAAGTCCTACCACAAGCTGAGGAACTATTGGCAATTGATGACTGCTACAGAGGGAAAAGTCGGTGTTCTTTAGAGCTGCAGCCCAAGAGGCTACCTATGCTTCAATAAATGTCTTTTTATTTAAAAATACTTTCACACAGTGTAATTTATCATGTTTCCCATCTCCCATATCCTTTTCACTTCTCTATATACCCAACTTTATGCTCTTTTTCTTTCTCTTCCTCTCTCCCTCTCTCACTCCCTCTCTTGAAAAGAAAACCCACAAAACTAAGATCAAAACAAATCAAATGAAACAAAATACCTACAAAATAAAACAAAGCATAGAGTTCTTTCTGTGTTGGCCACTTGGGCATGGAGGTCTGCCCTGGAGTGGGGTTGATATACCCAGTGTCACTTCATTGAGGAAAACTGACTTTCCCTTTTGCCAGTTGGTATCAATTTCAGAGTTTCTCAGTTAGGGGTGGGACTCCATGTACACTTCCCACTTTCATTGCTGGAACCTTGTCTGGTTTGAACCTGTGCAAATATTATACATGCTATCCCAGTCTCTGCAAGTTCATATGGGCATCAGACCAGTTGTATCTGCAAGACACTGTTTCCTTGGAGTCATCCATCATTTCTGGTTCTTATATCATTTCCACCTCCTCTTCCACATAGATTCCATGAGCTTTGAGAGAAGAGATAAGATAAAGACATTCTATTTAAGACTTAGTGCACCAAAGTCTCTCATACTCTGTACATTTCCCATTGTGAGTCGGTGTGTTACTCTACTGTAAGAAGCCTCTATAGTGAAGGTTGAGAAATACACTGACCTATGAGTATAGCAATATGTTATTAGGAGTCATTTTGTTGCTATGTTCCCCTAGCATAATAAAAGTAGTATGTTTCTCCTAGGCTCGTAATGTTCTCAGGTTCTTGGCCACTTTAGCAATGGCAGGTTTGGGTTCCATCTTATGAAATGGACCTTAAATCCTATCAAAAAGTGGTTGCTTACTCCCAAAACATTAAGGGCAAAGCTTGTAGGTGAGACTCAGCTCAATGTTTCTGTGTTTAATGTCATAAGTAAGTAGTATCATGGGCAATAGACCTTACCATCCCATTGTAGAGGGCAACCAAGAGCCTTGGAGAAAGCATGTGATGTATGGGGGGATTATACTGGATGCCTTTGACTAATGCCTCAAGAAGATATAACCCATTCCTAGCACTGGAAATTGTACTTGGTGGCATAAGATGTCTAGTTGGGGCTGGTCTCCATTTTAATTCCTTTCATATATGTATATATTCTAGGAAGTTCATATAGTAGGTTTCCACATGGGTTTTCAAAAAGCCTATAGTGTTATTTGTCCCTTTCCATATTCCTTATCCTTCTCTCCCATCCCTTTACCCATTTAATCCTCCTATTCTAGTTTCTGCTTCATCTCTCTGTAACACTATGTTCTATTTCCCCTTCCTTACAAGGTCCTATTCTTTGTCCCTTACTAAGTACCTAATCTCTGTGGCAATTCAGATTACAGCATATATATTTAAAGCTCAAAGTTAACACATTTTTAATATATACATATATATATACACACATATATGTACATATACATATATGTGTATATATAATATTTCTCATATATATATGATAATATATATTTCTCATATATATATATATATATATATATATATATATATATATATATATGAAAACATGTTTGTCTTTTGTGATCCAGGTTACCTCACTTAGTATTGTTTATTCTTTAGCTCCATCCATTTGCCGATATTCCATTGTGTAAATGGACCACATATTCATTATCCATGCTTCAGTTGATTGACATCTAGGCTGTTTCAAATTTCTGGCATTACAAATACAGCAGAAATAAACATGGATGAGCAAGTATCTCTGTAGTATGATGTAGAGTCCTTTGTGTATATGCCCAAGAGTGGTATAGCTGGATCTTGAAGTACATAGTTTCCCATCTTCCTGAGGAATCTGCACACTAATTTCCATAGTGGAGGTACATTCCTGCAAGCAATAGAAAAGTGTTCCTCTTTCCCCACATCCTCACCAGCATGAGCTGTCATTTGTTTTATTGGTCTTAGCCATTCTGACTGGTGTAAAATAAAATCTCAAAGTAGTTTAAATTTGCATTTCCCTGATGACTATGGATTTTGAACATTTTTTCAAGTGTTCCTCAGCTAAACAGATGAGGTGTTTAATCTTTGGAGAACTTTGCTTAGTTGTGTATCCCATTTTAAAGTGGTTATTTGTTATCTTGATGTTCAGGTAATTTTTGTTGTTGAGATATATATATTCTAGATATTAACCCTCTATTAGATATATAATTAGTGAAGGTTCTTTTCCTATTCTGTAGGTTGCCGCTTTGTCAAAATGATGGTTTCCTTTGTCATACAGAAGCTTTTCAGTTTCATGAGGTCCAATTTATTGTTATTGCCTGTGCTAACAGTATTGTGTTCAGAAAATCTTTTCGTGTGCCCATGAGTTCTCACTTTCTCTTCTATTAGATATAGTGTATTTGGCATTATACTGAGGTTTTTGATCCACTTGGACTTAAGTTTTGTACAAGGTGATAAGTATGGATCTATTTTGTATTCTTCTAAATCCATCTATCTGATTTTATGAGTACCATCTGTTGAAGATGCTGCCTTTTCTCTAGTGGGTATCTATGTATTTATGGTTAAAAAAAATCAGGTGTCTGTCATTGTGTGGAATTATGTCTGAATCTTCAATTCAATTCCATTGAATAATGTGTCTGCTTTTATGCCGATACCATGCTGTTTTTATTATTATAGCTCTTCTGTAATAAAAATCAATGTCTGGGGTGGTTACACCTCCAGCATTTCTTTTATTATTATTGTTGTTGTTGTTGTTGTTGTTATTATTATTATCTCATATATTACATCATGACCACTGTTTTCCCGCCTCCCCTCCCTCAGTCTCTCTCCATTTCCCCTCTCCCACAGATCCAAGCCCTGTCTTCACCCAAAAAAGAGCAGGCCTCCAGGGACATCAAACAGCATAATATGCAACTATAAGACCAGACACATACTATCATATCAAGGCTGAACAAAGCAACCCAGTAGAAGGAAGACAGTTCCATATGTAAGCAAAAGAGTCAGAGATAGCTCCACTCCCACAAGAACAACAAACTACTCAGCCATAACATATATACAAAGGACCTAAGTCAGACCCCTACAGGCTCCCTGATCTATGTGAGCCCCTGAGAGTTCCAGTCAATTGATTCTGTGGGCCATGTTTTCATGGTGTCCCTGACCTTTGAATCTTCCCCCCCCTCTTCTGCAGGACTTCCTGAGCTCTGCCTAATGTGGCTGTGGGAGTCTGCATCTGTTCCAATTGGTTGCTGGATGAAGTCTTCCTGATCTCTTTGATGACTAGTCTGCTAGGCTCCAGTCACAGAACTCTGTAGGCAGGACAAACTGTAGGTCACAAGTTTTTTGGCTGGGTTGGTGTCCCAATCCCTTCATGTAAGACTCTGTCTGGACACAGAAGATGACCAGTTAAGGTTCTTTTCATTACTAGGAGTCTTTGCTAGGGTTATTCAGGTAGAATCCATGGAATTTCCATTGCACTGGGTTTCCACCACACTCCTGAAATTCCCCCAATTCTGGTTGTTTCTCCTAGTATTCTCCCCATTTGATCTCTCCTGTTCAGGATTTCTTCTATTATTCAGGATAGTTTCAGCTATCCTGTGTTTTTTTGTGTTTCTATATGACGTTGAAGTTTTCTTTTTCAATTTTTGTGAAGAATTGTGTTAGAATTTTGATGGGTTTGCATTGAAATTGTAGATTGCTTTTTATAGGAGGCCATTTTCACAATGTTATCCCATGAGTATGGGAAATCTTTTTATCTTCTTATATCTTCAGTTTGTTTTTTCAGTGTCTTAAAGGTTATATTATATGAGCCTTCCACTTGCTTGGTTAGAGTTAACCCCAAGATATTTTTGAGCTTATTGTAAAAGATACTATTTTCATGATTTATTTCTCAGTCCATTTGTCATTTGTTGTAAATAAGAAGGCTAGTGATTGTTGTGTGTTAATTTGTTTGCTATTTTGATGAAAGTGTTTATGAATTGTTGAAGTTTCCTGGTGAAATTTTTTCTGGATTCTTTTCTTCATTTTTCTTTATTAAGAAATTTTCTACTCACTCTACATACCACCCACAGATCCCATCTCCTCCCTCCTCCCACCCCCAGCCCTCCCTCCCAAGCCACCCCACATCCCCATATCTCCCAAATCTAGGTCTCCCATGGGGAGTCAGCACAGCCCGGCACACTGAGCCTAGGCAGGTCCAAGCCCCTCCCCACTGCACCAAGGCTGCACAAGAATCACACCACAGGCACAGGGCTCCCAAAAGCCTGCCCATGCACCAGGGATGGATCCCCATCCCCCTGCCTGGGTGCCCCTCAAACAGTTCAAGCCAAACAACTGTCTTCCATATCCAGAGGGCCTAGTCAGTCCCAAAGGGGCTCCATAGCCACTAGTCTACAGTTCATGGGATTCCACCAGTGTGGCCTGTCATCTCTGCACATCTTTCCATCATGATCTCCACGTTGCCCATCTGTAGAATCCCTCCTCTCTCTTATGGATTGGATTTTTCAGAGCTCAGCCTGGTGCCTGGCCGTGGATCTCTGCATCTGCCTCCATCAGTCACTGGACAAAGGCTCTATGATGGCAGTTAAGGTATTCACTAGACCGGACACCACAGTAGACCAGTCCAGGTGCCCTCTAGACCACTGCCTGGTGAAATTTTTAAGGTCACTTATATACACAATCATGTCCTCAGCAAATAAAGGTACTTTGAATTTCTTCTTTAGTATTTGAATTCATTTGATATCCTTCAGTTGTTTTATTGCTCTGGTTAAAACTACAAATACTATACTGAATAGGTATGGAGAGAGTAGACAGCCTTGATTTAATCCTGATTTAAGTGGAATTAGTTTGAAGTTGATATTGTCTGTGGGCTTTCTGTAAATGAACTTTATTATATTGAAGTATTCCCCCTTATTTCCAGAATCTCTCCATGACATTAATCATAAAGGGAAGTTGGATTTTGTCAAAGACCTTTTCTGTACCTGAATCAAATAAGAGGATCATGCAGTTTTTGTCTATTAATCTGTTTAATGGATATGTTTATTGATTTATGTATGTTGAATCATCTCTATCTGTGGGATAAAACCAAGTTGACTACAGTACATACTCTTTCTGATGTATTCTGGAATTCTGTTAGCAAGTACTTTATTTAGAATTTCTGCATCTTAGGGATAATGCTCTATAATTTTATTTGTTGTTAGGTTTTTGTGTAGTTTTGGTATATAGTAATAGCAACTTTGTAAAAAAAAAAATTAGGAAGTAATTGTCCAATAAATGTTCTTACAGCCATGCCCATATTGGCAACACTAAGTGGACTCAGTGCATTTTATAGAAATGACCATATGACATTGGGAGGGTATAGTTGTGGTGGAAGAGGGAAGAAATTGGATGGGAAGCAACAAGGGATGAATTTTATCAAAACACATTGGATGCATGTATGAAATTCTCAATTTTTATAAAAAAGATGTTAAAATTATAATTTTAATTTGGGATGGGGTAATTGTAACTTTAATTCTTTTTTCTTCCTTACTAAAATAAAATTTCAAAATAAAACATTAATTTAAGATATATTGATATCTATATGTATAGTAAATAACTCCTACAATAAAATACTGCTATTAATATCTTTCTTTCCTCTATATTAATAACTTTTGCCTCTATATTAATAATTATATTTCTTTTGGTGAAAAGCATACTTCAGATTTACCTTAGCAAGTTTTGAATATACAGTACACTCATATTGCTATGTATTAGCTTTCTTAACTCACTCATTTTGTATAGTGTCCATATTCCTTGACCAACTCCAATTTTATTTTCTACAATTATATTACTTTAATAATTAAATAAAATATGTTAATATTTTATTAAATCTTTGAGAATTCATATGATATATTTTGATCATATTCACTCCCCATGCCCCAACTCCTCCCAAATCCACTTTCTACCCTCACCTCCCTACCCACTCAACTGAATTTTCTTCTTTTTTTTAACCCACTCAGTCCAATCTGTGTTACCCAAATACACTGAGGAATGTGGCCTGGCCACATTGAATATGGTCAACCTAGAAGAGCTAATAAAAAAAGGAGGAAGCAAGGAAAAGAATGAAAGGAGCCTTCATATATATCTTATATGAATCTGTATAAAGGTTCTATCTCACAACTCTTTGTCCAAAAGAAAATCATCAACTTCTTTACACTTAACTTTTCTCATCTGTATAAACAAGTAAAATATCACCAGAAAAAGACAATTAAATTACCACATTTGCATACATCTCAAACTTCTTAATAATAGTGAATATGTAAAATGTTCAAGTAAAAGGTTTCCTTAGGAAATTCAGAGTGTATATTTGTACACTAAACACTATATCAAACCTTCTTTCATTAATCAATTTATCTTCCTTTAAATATATCATCCTCTGTTTACCTGATCATTAAAACAGAAAAGAGGAGTGGATGGGAGGAGGTGAGGGAGAGGGCATGAGAGGAAAGGAGGGATGGGAAACCTCAGTTGGAATGTAATATATGGGAGAAGAATAAATTCCAAAAAGAAACAAGTTTCCTGTGGCATATGCTGCCAGCAAGGGCCATGAAGGTGCCCATGATCAAGCACTGTGACGGAGGTCTGTACTGATGTCTGTGGTCTGAGCTACAATCAGAGATCATGACTGCTGCTGGGGTTCACATTGGTATTCCATGGCCCAAACCCTAGGGGGCATGTTGATGTCTATGTCCTGTGCTGCTGCAGAGGCCCATGATAGTGTCTGTGGCCCAAGCTGCAGCAGAGGGCCATTTTGATGTCCACAGTCTGTACTGCTACCAGAGACCATGTGGATGTCCATGTTCCATACTGGTTCCAGAAACTACATGGAAGTCCATGATCCATGCTCCCAATGACTGTAAAGGACAAGGAAGCTAATTTTACAGTGGCATTGATGACTGCACACTCACAATTGAGAAAGAAGGCCATGGAAGGATTCTGTGACAATCCCTACTTCCACTTCATCCCACCTGACCCCTCCCCTCAGCCAAAAGAGTAATAGGAAGCCATCAAAGAGAACTCTTAATTGTGATAAGGATGCTGAAGTGTAGCTCTCCATAACTGATGGCTTCTGGCAGGGATGAGGGTGGGGAAGGACTCGGTATTCTTTAAGGAGCTGACCACTGGGAGTTTGGCCATGATCCAGTGAGTATACAGGCAACACAAATTGGATTTGTGGGTTTTTTTGTTTCTTTGTTTGGTTTTTCTTTTTACTTTTTTTGTGGGGGAGGTCACAATGGTGGGGGGAAGCCCTGGGAGGACAGGAAAGTGAGTGTGATCAGGGCACATCCTGTGAAATTTCCAAATAATAAATATATTATGTTAAAAAACAAAACAAAAAACATGTTTCCATGTTGTATCAATAAATATTTAAATTCTATCCAACACATCTGAGGAAATGCTCACAAGTACATTTATACAGGATGAGTAAATAAGTAGGTTTTGTCCCCTTTTTTCAACCATAAAAGGCAAAGACTGGTTTCTTAGGATTTCAGAAATAATGAAGTAGCATGAGTAGAAGGTAGCACCTATAGAAGACCTTTAAGAATTAATAACTTTTTAAAAAAGAGATGTTAAATTGGAAATAGTAATTTTAACAGCACAGAAAAGAAATATAAAAATAATAAATGGAAGATTATGTCACTCCTTACCAATGTAAGATGGTAAGGTTTGTTACTGATAATAAATGTAATGTATAATTCAAGAAGTAAAGTTTATATGAGAGTACTGTGTTAATGAACCCTAATAAATTCCAAAACCTTGACATATATAAGCAAACCAATTTCAAGTTTCAAGTTCATATGTTAGTATGACTCAGAGGTCCTTCCCACAAAAGACACCTTCAATTAAATTAATGCTGCACTTGCAAGTTGAATCATCAGACCCTGCAAATAGTTTTCAGACATCAGTACAAAAACTTCCCAGAAGAATGGGGAAATATTCCATGATAAAAAAATTACTTCCAAAGGGATACAAAAAATAATAATTTTAAGTTTTTTACCAAGCCACTAACAAACAACTAACACAGTACAGTGCTAAAGTGAATAAAGTTAAAGGTGTTTTGCATGAAATTCTAAGAGATGCAATTATTCTCTCAAAATCAACAACATATCCTTCATTATCGTATTAACATAAAAACAACTATGATATGACAAGTGAATCAAGAATGAACATAAAGAACTAGAAGTTATAAGAATTCATAAATTATCCCAATCAAATTATTTTCAGGAATCAAAAATGATCATGTTGAATTGGGCATGGTGGCAAGTATTTGTAATAATAACACTTGGGAGACATGGATAGTACATTGGTATATTTATGGCCAGCCTATGCTATATAGCAAGACTGACTGAAATATAACAGCCACAGATTTTTTTTTTCAAAAAGCAGTCTGTACTCTCCACAAGAGCCATGAAATAACAAAAATCTCAGTACCAGCAAGAAACCTCCTTTTGAATGATTGTTTAAGGTGTTCCAAGTGATACCCCCAACAGTATAGGTTATCAATGTAGCTCTTGGTTGCCTCTCAGGGGTTAAGGGTAGGACCCTATTGCTGAAGATATCACACACTTAGGACAAGGGACTCAGATGATTTGAGCTGGACTGACCTGAACACTTCTTTTGTGCAGTCTAGCTTCCAAGGTTTCAAAAAATACTATACAAGCTACCAAGGGAGGGAAGTAATTATGCAGCTGCAACATCTATGGCAAGATATGCATAAAGGGGCAATTTAAGTCCTACTCATTCTACTCATTCAAATGTTGGGGGCAACTACCAGCTATCTAATTGAACTCACTCAACTGGAGGAAAATCATTCCTTGTACATAGCCAGCTTTCCAGGGCTAGTGACATCATAGACCTTAGAAAATAATCTCCTATTTTCACTTTGTTAGGCCATCCTAATTCCCAACTACATTCTAAATTTTATCCTAATCACTTCTCAGCCTTTGGCTAAGATCAAGTGTGAATTTATCATTTATGCATGGAGACCATCACAGAAAATCATAGATGAACACAATGCAGAGATCAGATGATCATGAGAAGCTCATCCCTCACAGATACATCTACATCACAACTCCTGCATTCAGCGAACATTTGGGGAAAGGGGCTAGAAAGATTGTAAGAGCTGGTAAGGAAGTCTTCTGTGAAACACAATCTCCTAGAAATGGCTGCACAAACAAGACCAGGAAAATGGCAATATCAATGAAAATATTAACATGGAAGAGGGAAATTTTCATGGAGTCCCACTCCTAGACAAAGGACTACAGGCAAGAAATGACCACTAGAGAAGGAAAAATATCCTACTTCAGTGATGAGCATGCATATATATACAAATATATATGTATGTAATAATAATAATCAGAAAAAGAATCGATCAACTTGCTAGTTAGGGAGCATGGGAGGAGCTCCAGTGAGGGCAGCTAGGAGAAGCTAAAAGGAGGAAAAGGAGTAAGAGAAGTGGTATAATTCTATTTCCATTAAAAATAATTTTAAACAGAGTAAAAGAAGCCATGAATTTGAGAGAAAGTAAAAGCAAAACATGGGAGGGGATGAAGGGAGGAAGGGGGAGAAACAATGTAATTATAGCATACTCTCAAAAAATTTAAAAAAAAACTTATAGTAAAAAGAAGGGTAAAAGTAGAAGTAAAAACTATCTGATAAATAAAGGGGAAGAAGGTATGAGAAAAAGGAGGGTTGGGAAAATCCATGACATGTACAATGTACAAAATATACTTGTATGAAAATGTCTTTATGTAACATGGCATCATGTATAATGAATAAGCACACATGAAAACTTCAAAATGTTTTAAGGGCTAAAAATATCATGTTAATTAACCTACAAAGATGTTGACATGCTAATTTCAGGAATTTATTGAGTATATAAAATGTAATGAAACTGACTCAACTCCATTTTGATATTTCTCAACAGTAAGGATAAATTAAACTTAAAGAGAAACTAGGTCAAAGATACCTCCAAAAAAAGTACTCACCTCCACAGGTAATTCTAATTAGTATAGTTCAGGAAGAACAAGTGAGGAGGACCAAACTTAAGTCCTCATGTTATCCCCACATTCAACCAACAGCCATCTCTCCAAACCAAACCATATTTCTTATATTTTTGGTTGTGAGCCTAGCCTTTAATGGCTGAGCCATCTCTCCAGCCCCCAAACCATATTTCTTTATGATAAAATCATTCCAGGACTAGGGTTGTAGGTCAGTTAGTAAACTGCTGGCCTCACATGCACAGAACCTTGGATTCAATTCCCAATACCACATAAAGTAAGTGTAGTGGCACATTCCTATGGTCCCAAGTACTCAGAAGGTAGAAACTGCAGAACGAGGACTTGGGTTGGATTCCCAGAACCTACTGGTATCTTACAAATGTCTTTAACTCCAGTCCCTGGGCAAAACATGTGTGTGTATATATACATACATACATACATACATACATACATACATACATACATACATATATATATATATGTATGTATATATATAAACTTTTAAAAATAGCCGTATTTTACCAGAAGGAAACAGCCTTCCCTTAAATAGGTTTTAGCAAAGTCTTGCTACCTGAACCTTCTTCTCTTTTGACTAATCTGTAACTGCCCTTCCAAATGGTGTTTTGAATCTTAAAGAGGCACAATTGTGACACTTCCTCCTTAAAATAAGTGTGCTAACAAGGACAAAAAATGTTGATCATCCAAAGGTCCAGTGAGGGTTCTATCGCCACTGTGACCCTCAAGCTTGATAATCTCTAACTATAAAACACTAGGATGACTCATGGAGTCTAAGAAGACACAGGTTCTCTTCTTAATTTTTCAGGTTCAAATTGTCTATGGATAAAAGGAAGGAATAAAACTTTATCTATATGGTTCTTTTGTCTCTGAAACATTTTCTCCATTGTTTCTTTAAATGGCTATGACTAGATAATATGTATTGCCAGTACTGATACTTCCATGACACATACTACATAAAATCTCTATACATGTGAAGTTAAAGGAGAGTATGTCCTTTATTAAATTATGAACAGCTCCCCCAAACCAGTATTTTATAACATCTCATCTTTGATTGGTTCTTGGCATTGTTACATCTATTTTCTATCTTGATTTTGTCAGCTGCTAATTATAATGTTCATTAATCAGTTATCATATGCAAATTAATGATGAGCTCTAAGTCTTTTTATCTCATATCTAAATGGGCTTCATTCTTCCTTTACAAACAAATGAAAATGTTTTGAGTACGTGAACATTACAAATTCATCCAGTTTCCTAAATGTAGTGGTTACCAGATTCATTTGACACACAGGCATCTAAATTCTGCCAAGTTCTGCATATTGATAATGTAACCATGAATAGGTAATTTTTCTCGGCATTTTTTTTTTTTTTTGGTTTTTCGAGACAGGGTTTCTCTGTGTAGCTTTGTGCCTTTCCTGGAACTCACTTGGTAGCCCAGGCTGGCCTCAAACTCACAGAGATCTGGCTCTGCCTCCCGAGTGCTGGGATCAAAGGCGTGTGCCACCACCACCAGGCCGGCCTCTTCATTTTACAATGAAGAATTTTTATATCAAGTTATTTACATATATTGATGTTCCCCTTATTCATAGTGGACATGTTCTATCCAAAACCTCCTTAGTGAATTTGTGAAACTAGGAATAGTGCCAAACTCTATATACCATCATTTTTCTATACATGCTTATGATGAAATTCATTTTCTGCATTAGGCACAATTAGCAAAAACACTTGTAAAGATGTATTGCAATATGACTTTCTAAATGTGATTTCACTCTAAATATCTGAAATTACCTTTATCTGTATTTATTTGCAGTTACCATTACCTTTCCTATGCTGATATGAAATGTGATGCCTACAGGGTGAAGTAAGGTGAATGATGTAAGCGGTGTGGTGTAGTATTAGACTACTTTTAAGGGTTATTTTAACATGAACACCGTAATACCTAAATGGTAAGAGAGAGGGCTACTAAGTGACTAAGGGGTGCTTAATATATACAGGATGGCTACACTGGACAAAAGAATGATTCATATTCAGAGTGGGATGAATTGTTTATTTTTGAAATTTCTCATTTAACATTTCCAAAACTTTGGCCAGATGAATAGCTCAACTGGCAACACCACATGACACCAAGCTGGAGAACTTACATTCAATTCCAGAACCCACATGGCAAAAGAAAACTAATTCCCACAAGTTGTTCTCAGACCTTCATATATATACAAGTATGTACACATACACACACATGCACATACATGAACACACACAACAAATATATAAATACATATTTTCAGAAATTGTTAGCTTTAGAAAATTAAAACAAAAAGAAAAACCTCAGGTTAAGGGGGATTACTGTATAATAAGTTTATCTTTCATATATACTATGTCTATATTCATACATGACCACATGTGTTTGCATGTCCTAGGTTATAATGTAAAATTCATTTCTTTTTGTGAATTGCTTACAGGCTTATTGTAGTTCTGAATCCATGTAACAAAATATACTGCTTTCCCTACACTATGGAAAGTGGACTCTTTTCAATGCCTTATAATTAAGGTATGGACATCTGTAAATGGGGATATTAAGTAAGCAAAAAGGGCATGGTTAAAGAAGTAAAGTGCACAGTGGCTGGAGGCTGATACAATTACAGAGCTGTATCACAGCAGGACATCATTTGATTGATCAAAGAGTACAGACACATGACCACCCCCAAAATGGCCACAACCAATATAGCCCACTGAGATAATTGCTAACTGACCTTTGCTTCAATATAATGGCATCTCCATATCATTAGCCTTGCAAAATTCTCAGCGGCCATCATGTCCCCAACTTCATGACAAAGGTCAGGAAATTCCACAATGGACAGAAAAGGGGAACAAACTCAATTCTCAGAAATCCCCACCCTTAACTAGTAAATAATCCTATCCTCTATTAAAGTTGGTCCCCATAGAATGAGCTATCTAAAATCCCAGTGATGTGATTCTCCCTGATTAAAAAAATAGAAAAAAGCTTAGTCGCCCATCCTTAGGTGTATACTTCTGTATTTTCCTTAATAAACATATTTTTACTTAGTATTCCTCAACTTTTGCTTTAAAAACTATTTCGACTTCCTAGCCTACAGTATTCCAAGATTACTGGAATGGTGGTTCATTTTGTCAATTTAATGGGATTTAGAATAACCACAGAAAGAAACCTCTGTATATGTCTAGAAGGGATTATCTGGATTAGGTTAATTAGGAGTAAAAAGACCCACTTAATATGTAGCATATAGGCTATGATCTAGAGTGAATAAAAGGGAGAAAGGAAGCTGAGTAACAGCATTCATCTCTCCCTGCATCCTGGATGCAGATGGTGTCAAGCCTTCCCTACTATAATGGGCTTCATTCACTTGAATTATAAGCCAAAATAAACTTCCCTTCCTTAAGAAGCTTCATCATGTATTTTGTCTCAACAATTTGACAAGTAACTAATACAGTCCCTTGAGAAAACAAAGGTATCAGTTGGCTTTAATTATAGAAACTATAAAACATATTGTCATATAATTATACAAATTATTAAACTATGAAATAAACAATCTCAAAAAATCTTCACAGGATCTCAACAATATTTATTTCTTGCCCAAATCACTTAGCAATTTCTGGTCTACTGTTGCAATCCCAGATGTGTTTTCAGTGTGGGATATAGATTAAGGAAGAAGTTCTACTTGGAAAAAGTCATTTTAATGGCAGACAAAATAAGCAGAAAATGCTAGTAAAAATCTGTGATCCTTAAAAGTCACATACATCACAACTACTCACATTCTATTGGCTAGAATATAATACACTTCAGGCCCAAAGTCATTGTGTTCATACTATAAACTACTTTTTCAAAGATGCATAGCAATACATGTTGATATATTAAACACCCCATCAGTAAGAGGGCTACTACTTAAGAATTATAACACAATCAGAACAATGCATTTTTCTTTTGTTTTTTAAGGCTAAGGTTATGGCTTATATGAGTGGTGAGCTTGTTAGTACTCTTCTGGGTTATCCTCAAATATTTCCCACTTTATTTGGGCCATTCTGTCACAAATGGCTGAGGACTTAAATATATAACTAGGACACAATAAATGTTCCCCAAACTGAGAAATATTACCTAGAAAACATGTAAGGGAGATAACAATAATTAAGAAGAAATCAAGAAAATGGATACATTAAAATGTTAGCCCCAAAATTATTACCATTTTCATCCTAAGGAAATAATAAACTTTTATAAACCAAGTACAAACAGTACTAGCAACAATTAATGAAAAGATGAGTTTTTAACATATGTATTGAAATACCCATTTTCTACTCTAAGAAATTTATGCAAGTAAATGTTATTTTTTCAGGAACAATTTATTAAATATGTATTCCACTGTCTCATCTATAGTTCAAAAATAATCCATAAACGTGTAGTTATAAGTTTTTTCAGGTCTCACCCAGCCCCATGGTCCCGCAGGACCTGAAAAAAACTTACAGCTACATAAACCCAATAATGAAGATAAGAAATTACTAAGAATAAACTAGGTGTAGTGGTACACACTTGCCATCCCAGCCATCCCAGCACATAGGATGCTGAAGCAGAGTGCCTGAGAACTAAATTGTGAGTGTGATCCACATAGTGAGAGAGAGAGAAGAGAAGAGAAGAGAAGAGAAGAAAAGAAAAGAAAAGAAAAGAAAAGAAAAGAAAAGAAAAGAAGAGAGAATACTCAATGAATGGAATGCCCATAACCATAACTTGGTGGGAACACTTTGAGTAACAAAGTATTCACAAGTGAATATCATTCCAATTTTCCAACTAGTCTAAATCATTCTAAGCTAATTATAGTAGAAATGTCATGCCCATTTAAATTCTATACTACATCATTGTTTTAATTAGAGTTTCTATTGCTGAGACACTATAACCAAAAAGCAAGTTGGGGAAAAAAGGCTTTTATTTTCTTATCATAGTTCATCACTGAAGGAAGTCAGGACAGGAACTCAAACAGGACAGGAACCTGGAGACAGGAGCTGACACAGCGACCAAGGAGGGGTGCTGCTTACTGGCTTTTTCCTCATGGCCTGTTCAGCCTGCTTTCTTATAGACCTCAGGACCACCAGCCCAGGAAACACACCACTCACCATGGCATGGGCCCTCCCCCATCAATCACTAATTAAGGAAATTAAGGAATTAACTACCTTGTGGTGTGAGAGTTTTAATGAATACAAACTAGGTCTGGTACTGAAACCTTTCAGGAGCTACTCTGGCTTTGCTCCACCAGTGGTATTTCCTCTCATCTACTCTCATTGGTGTTGGAGTGTTTATTCAAGAAAGCACAATATTTATGCTTTACCCATAGGTTAGAGGTGCTCTCAGCCTCATCAGAGAAGCTTCTTTTTGCAGTGGATAACAGGAAATGCAGGAAACAGGCTAAAGAGCTGAGAACACTGAACACTCAGCCATAAATAGGACAACTCTATCACCTTCTCTGAGGCTCAGTGAACACTTATGAAGCCAGAAGATAGGGAGGAGTGCTCAAAAACACTCTTTTCTGGACATGACAGCCCATCATTGCCATTAACTCACAACAACTATGGTTACTCACACAAGACCTGGACAAGATTGGGTCCTTAAACATTCCATCATGGATGAGGGAGAAGCCCGTGAGCCCCACTCATATTTGGGGAGCCATTGGTAATTAGTGGTTGCTGGGGAAAGGGTATCTTCAGTGGTATAGCCACTGATAAGTGGCCTATGATCCAGTAAATAACCTCCCACCTATGTTCATGCAAGCAAACATAATCAAATGCAGTGAGTGACAAAAAGAAAACAGAAAAGAAGAATTTCGTTGGAAAGAGAGGTTTCAAGAAAAGAGGGAAATGGGTAAGAAAAGGTAATTGAAGGTATCAAAAAATAACTAAAATTCAGTATACACATATATGATATTGTCAAAAACTTTTAAGATGTGGGGTCTAATAGCCTTATGTTATTAAAGGCGTGCCTTGAAAGGGATTCAGCTAGGTTTTACATGACTGTGGTGGTTTGGATGAGTATGGCCTTTGTAGTCTCATATGTTTAAATACTCAGTCCTCAGTTGGTAGAACTATTTGGAAAGTATTAGGAAGTGTGTGCTTGTTGGAAGAAGTGTGTCATTAGGTGGGCTTTCAAGTATCAAAAGCCCATGCCATTCCCAATTAGCTCTCTCTCTCTCTCTCTCTCTCTCTCTCTCTCTCTCTCTCTCTCTCTCTCTCTCTCTACTTCATGGTTGTCTCAACATATAAGCTCTCAGCTACTTCAGCACCATGCCTGCCTGCCTGACTGCTTTCCTTGCTCCCCATCATGATGGTCTCACCCTCTGAAACTGTAGGCCCCCAATAAATTTTTTTCTACAAGCCTTGGACTTAGTATCTTAGCAAATCAATGGAAAAGTAACTGAGACAATGACTCAGTATAATAACAGAGAGGGATGCTATAAAAGTTTAAATATGGCCCATCTAGCAAGCAGAGATGCTTGTGGCCTTACCATGTGATTTCTTCCTCCCATGCATACTCCCACCATTGTTATCCACCAGGAAGGCCTCACCAGAATTAAGTCAATGGCAGTACCAGGCCCTTGAACCTTCAAAACTATAAGCTAAATAAACATTTATTAGTAAGTAGTCTGCTTCAAATATTTCATTTTATATGTGTATGTATTTATACATGATAAAAATTTGATTCATTCCCACCAGCAGTGGAGGAGAGTTCCCCTTGCTCCACATCCTCTCCAGCATAAGCTGTCTTCTGTGTTTTTGATCTTAGCCATTCTGACAGGTGTAAGGTGGTATCTCAGAGTCGTTTTTGATTTGCATTTCATGGATAATTAGGGATGTTGAGCAATTCCTTAAAAGTCTTTCAGCCATATGAACTTCCTCTGTAGAGAATTCTCTGTTTAGTGCTATAGCACATTTCTTAATTGGACTGTTGGGCATTTTGATGTCTAATTTCTTGAGTTCTTTATATATTCTGGATATCTGCCCTCTGACAGATGTGGGGTTGGTGAAGACCTTTTCACATTCTGTAGGCTGTCGCTTTGTCTTGTTGACCATGTCCTTTGCTCTACAAAAGCTTCTCAGTTTCAACAGGTCCCATTGATTGATTATTTCTCTCAGTGTCTGTGCTACTGGTGTTATATTTAGAAAGTGATCTCCAGTGCCAAAGCGTTCAAGAGTACTTCCTACTTTCTCTTCTATCAGGTTCAGAGTAACTAGATTTATGTTGAGGTCTTTGATCCACTTGGACTTAAGTTTTGTGCATGGTGACAGATATGGATCTATTTGTAGCCTTCTACATATTGACATCCAGTTATGCCAGCACCATTTGTTGAAGATGCTTTCTTTTTTCCATTGTACATTTTTGGCTTCTTTGTCAAAAATTATATGTTCATAGGTGTGCGGGTTAATGACAGGGTCTTCAATTCAATTCCATTGGTACACATGTCGGTTTTTATGCCAGTCCCAGGCTGTTTTTATTATGGTAGCTCTATAGTAGAGCTTGAGGTCAGGGATTGTGATGCCTCCAGAGGTTGTTTTATTGTACAGGATTCTTTTGGCTATTCTGGGTTTTTTGTTTTTCAATATAAAATTGAGTATTATTCTTTCCAGGTCTGTGAAGAATTGTGTTGGTAATTTGCTGGTGGGAATGCAAGCTTGTAGAACCACTTTGGAAATCAATATGGCACTTCCTTAGAAAATTGGGAATCCATCTCCCCTAAGACCCAGCTGTAGTATAGTGATATTTTATTTGTATGGAAATTTGGTTTTATTTGTATGTCAATAACGTTGCCTTGAGGTCAGAGCAAGCCAGAGCAGAAGCTGAGCAGTAGTGGGGCACGCCTTTAATCCCAGCACTTGGGAGGCAGAGCTAGGAGGATCTCTGTGTGTTCAAGGACACAGCCAGCATGGCAGACACATGCCTTTAATCTCAATACCAACCATAGAAGACCTGGAGGTCTGTACAAACAGGCAGTGACAAGGAGGTCATGAGGCTGGGTTTACAACCAATGAGAAAACAGAACAGAAAGTCTTAAAATAGACAGGATGGACAGAAGTAGGTCTCTGGCGGAGAGGAAGAACAGCAGAAGCAGTGAAGGGTAAGGTTTTCCGGTCTTGCTCTGACCTCGTGATTTTTAACTCTGCAATCGGTTCTGTGTTTCTTATTTAACAAGCCGGTTACATCTACACTGTAGCACTCTTGGGCATATACCCAAGGAATGCTCAATCATACCACAAGGGCATTTGCTCAGCTATGTTCATATCAGCATTGTTTGTAATAGCCAGAACCTGGAAACAACCTAGATGCCCTTCAACTGAAGAATGGATAAAGAAAATATGGTACATATACACAATGGAGTACTACTTAGCAGAGAAAAACAATGACATCATGAGGTTTGCAGGCAAATGGATGGATCTAGAAAAAATCATCCTGAGTGAGGTAACCCAGACTCAGAAGGCCAAACATGGTATGTACTCACTCATAGTAGGATACTAGATGTAAATCAAAGATGACTAGACTGCTACACAACTCCAGGGAGACTACCTAGAAAATGGGACCCTAGGAAAGACACAGGGATCGCCCAATGACAGAGAAATGGATGAGATCTACATGAACAACCTGGACAACAGTGGGAGTAATGAAGGGCAAGGTTTGAGGGAAAGAAAGCTTAGGGGAGCAGGAGATCCCAGCTGGATCAAGAACAGAAAGGGAGAACAAGGAATAACAGACCATGATAAATGATAACCACATGAGAATAGGAATAGGCAGAGTGCTGGAGAGGTCCCCAGAAATCCACAATGATACATCCTCTGTAGACTGCTGGCAATGGTGGAGAGAAAGCCTGATCTGATCTAGTCTGGTGATCAGATGGCCAAACACCCTAAAGGTTGTGCTGGAACTCTCATCCAATAACTGATGGAAGTGGATGCAGAGATCCTCAGCCAGGCCCCAGGTGGAGCTCCAGGAGTCCAATTGTCAAGAAAGGGGAGGGACTATAGGGGCGTGAACTGTTGAGACCAAGATTGGAAAAAGCACAGGGACAAATAGCCAAACAAATGGAAGCACATGAATTGTGAACCAGGGGCTGTGGAACCCCCAGCTGGATCTGGCCCTCTGGATAAGTGAGATAATTGAATGGCTTGAACTGTTTGGGAGGCATCCAGGCTGTGGGACCTGGACCTGTCCTTAGTGCATGAGCTGGCTGTTTGGAACCTTGGGCTTACACAGGGACACTTTGCTCAGCCTGGAAGGAGGGGACTGGACCTGCCTGTACTGAATCCACCAGGTTTAAATGAATCCCCAGGGGAGTCTTGGCCCTGGAGGAGATGGGAATGGAGGGGAGGGACTGGAAGGAGGATGGGGGAGGGGAGGGTCTGGGAGGCGAGTGGGGGCGGGGATGGGAGGGGGGAGGACAGGGGAACCCATGGCTGATGGGTAAAATTAAAACACAAATATAATAACAAAAAATTTTGATTCATAAAACTATATACCTATATATAACATATATTTTATCAAGTCACTAATTTTATTCAAAAAGTAATTTATGAAATACTAAGCAGCATTTAATAGAAGAAAATGTGAATATATAAAATGATAGGATCTACACTTTATCCCAGATTATCTCCATAGCAGAACCTGAGGCAAACATGAATATGCTAAATATATTTGATTTATAAAAATTCAGGAGCCTGATGGTGAGGCAAAGAAGAGAAACAAGGTGAGGAAAGATGCAAAGCATGAAATGTTATACATCAGTTGCCATGATTACTGCTTTGCCAGAAGCTGTAACAAAACACCACAAGCTTTTCAGCAAATGTATCCGTTCACAACACAGAGTTCTTCTTCAGAAACTACTGGAAAGTCTCATATGTCAGAGTGCTCCAGAGGACATGAAAAGGAGGGGAAACATATCTGATTAGCTCCTATATAACACTGGAAAATATTCTCTACTTAATAGCCTAGTAAATCAGCTAGGCCCTAGAGAAGTAGGAGAAGTCATTCCTTAGTGCCTACTGTTCCTTCTGAGTCTAAATGTGAAGGCATGGCCCAATGAGTTAAAAGATTCATCAGTCAGGAAACCTGAGATGACACATAGGTTTACAACCTTATATAGTCAGTGTGTAGCACAAATTGTTAGAATGTCTTATTAATAAAAACAAACCTGGAACCAGGTATTGGGGTGAACACTGAAAGATCAGAGAAGCAGAACCAGCCACAGCCACCTTACCTCACCAATTCCTCAGCTGTTCCTGTTTCCTCAAACTCTAAGTCCTCATCTGAATGGATCTCAGCTGAACTATTGCTCAAAAGCCTAAAAGCTTAAGTAGCTCTAGTTCCTGGTCATCACACCTTACATACCTTTCTGCTTCCTGCCATCACTTCCTGGGATTAAAGACGTGAGTCACCATGCCTGGCTATTTCCAGTGTGGCTTTGAACTCACAGAGATTGGAATGGATCTCAGCCTTTCGAATGCTAGGATTAAAGGTGTGTGTGCCACCATGTGCCACCATTTTCTGGCCTCTATATCTAGTGGCTGTTCTCTGACCCCAGATAAGTTTATTAGGGTGCACAATATATTGGGGACACAATATCACCACATTGGTGCAAACATATTATGGAATATAATAAGCACTGCATGGTGGTTTGTGTAAGAATGGCCCCCATAGGCTCATGCATTTGAATGCTTAGTCAACAAGGAATGGAACTCTTTGATAGGATTAGAAAGATTAGGAGGTGTGGCATTGTTGGAGGAAGTATGTCACTAGGAATGGGTTTTGAGGTTTCAAAAGCCCATGTCAGCCCAGTGGTAGTGGTGGTGGTCATCGTGTTTGTGGTGCTAGTGGTGGCGACAGTAGTGGCTGCAGTGACTGTGGCACACATCTTTAATCCTATCACTCAGGGAGGCAGAGGGAGGTGGATCTCTGTGAGTTCAAGGCCAACCTGGTCTACAGATCGAGATCCAGGATAGGCTCCAAAGCTACACAGAGAATGCCCACTCCCCCTTAAAGGAAAAAAAAAAAAACACGTCAGGCCCAGGATCTTTTTCACTCCTCTTGCAGATCAGAATGTAGCTCTCAGCTCCTTCTCCATCACCATGTCTGCTTACATGCCTCTAAAACTGTAATCAAATCCTCAATTAAATGGTTTTTTAAATACGAGTCACTTTGGTCATGATGTCTCTTCAGAACAATAAAACATTAACTAAGACACATTATTATCCTGTTTTCAGGGATAGGCTCTTGCTAGGTAGCACAGACTGGGATTTTACAATGTTCCTGTCTCTACCTCTTGGTACTGAGATTACTGGCATACACCACTATGCCCAGGTTTACCTTATTTTTGTTAAAACAATGAGATGGGAAAGCACAGTGAAATGCTAACAATTTTCAAGATACTGAAGTTAATTATTTGATTTTTAATCTGCATTTGCTAAATTTCCTACCAAAAATAAAATAAAATCCTTAAATCTTAGCATTTTTCCCTCCACCTTGGTGCCTTCTACTCTTCATGCCATCCAGATTTTTGGCCTCCAGAGCAATATTGAGCAACTACTCTCAATTATAAAGTAAAAATTGATTAAAAATAAAGTCACTTGAATTGGTCAATGTAAGCAGATTATTATGAATGATAAATTGTGTGTGATACCAATAAATTAATCCTTAGGCCCCATTTTTCAGCTATATGGAAGAACTCTCCATGAAAGTGAAAACAACCAGGTAATTTACAGAAGCTAATTAGGCTTTCTATATGAGAACTATTTGCTTAAACAAGGTCACAATTTTTGGGGGGGGATTTTTTTCTTTATTATGTGTTTTAAATTTTATACATCAGCCATGGGTTCCCCTGTCCTCCCCCTCCCGCCCCCACCCCCCTGCCCCCCAGCCCCTCCCCTGGGGGATTCATTTAAACCTGGTGGATTCAGTACAGGCAGGTCCTGTCACCTCCTTCCAGACTGAACAAAGTGTCCCTGAATAAGCCCAAGGTTTCAAACAGCCAGTTCATGCATTAAGGACAGATCCTGGTCCCACAGACTTGGTGCCTCTCAAGCAGATAAAGCTATTCAATTGTCTCACTTATCCAGAGGGCCTGATCCAGCTGGGGGCTCCACAGCCTTTGGTTCATAATTCATGTGCTTCCATTCATTTGGCTATTTGTCCCTGTGCTTTTTGCTATCTTGGATTCAACAATTCACGCTCTTGCAGACCCTCCTCTTTCTCGACAGTTGGACACCTGGAGCTACACCTGGGGCCTGGCTGAGGATCTCTGCATCCACTTCCATCAGTTATTGGATGAGAGTTCCAGCACGACAGTTAGGGTTTTTAGCCATCTGATCACCAGACTAGGTCAGATCAGACTTTCTCTCCACCATTGCCAACAGACTACAGAGGATATATCATTGTGGATTTCTGGGGACCTCTCCAGCAATCTGCCTATTCCTGTTCTCATGTGGTCTTCCTTTATCATGGTCTGTTATTCCTTGTTCTCCCTTTCTGTTCTTGATCCAGCTGGGATCTCCTGCTCCCCTAAGCTTTCTTTCCCTCAAACCTTGCCCTTCATTATTCCCACTGTTGTCCAGGTTGTTCATGTAGATCTCATCCATTTCTCTGTCATTGGGTGATCCCTGTGTCTTTCCTAGGGTCCCATTTTCTAGGTAGTCTCCCTGGAGTTGTGTAGCAGTCTAGTCATCTTTGATTTACATCTAGTATCATACTATGAGTGAGTACATACCATGTTTGGCCTTCTGAGTCTGGGTTACCTCACTCAGGATGATTTTTTCTAGATCCATCCATTTGCCTGCAAACCTCATGATGTCATTGTTTTTCTCTACTGAGTAGTACTCCATTGTGTATATGTACCATATTTGCTTTATCCATTCTTCAGTTGAAGGGCATCTAGGTTGTTTCCAGGTTCTGGCTATTACAAACAAAGCTGATAAAAACATGGCTGAGCAAATGCCCTTGTGGTATGATTGAGCATTCCTTGGGTATATGCCCAAGAGTGCTACAGCTGGGTCTTGGGGGGGAGATGGATTCCCAATTTTCTAAGGAAGTGCCATATTGATTTCCAAAGTGGCTGTACAAGCTTGCATTCCCACCAGCAGTGGAGGAGTGTTCCCCTTGCTCCACATCCTCTCCAGCATAAGCTGTCTTCTGTGCTTTTTATCTTAGCCATTCTGACAGGTGTAAGGTGGTATCTCAGAGTCGTTTTAATTTGCATTTCCTGGATAATTTTTTATCCTATTCCCCAGCACTTCTTTTCATGTTAGACATAGTACTTACTGATATTGAGTAGATGTTACAAAAAAGTCTTAGAGTTTTTCATTCATATCTCCTGTTTTACAGATCATTACCTATATAAACTGAGGCATGGTGGCCTTAACTAAATTTTTCCTTTCTTTTATCTTTCACTGTTGAGATTACAATTACATCATTTCCCACATCTGTTTTTTCCCACTAAAACTACCCATATGTCCCTCCTTACTCTCTTTCAAAGCTTCTTCATGGCCTCTTATTTCATTGACTATTGTTACCTACATATATGTATATACATATATATTCATAAATATAACTTGCTCAGTCTATATGTTATTTGTACATATGTTTTTAGGACTGACCATTTTGATATTGAATAACACAGCAATTGATGTGCTTTTCCCTGGTGAAAACTGTTTCTCACCCTTGGCATTTCTTATTTGCCTGTAGTTATTTGTTTAGGGTTGAGGCTTCATGGTTTTCTCCCATGCACTCTGAAATGTCTATTATTGCTGTCCTTGTCCACCTCATGTTTAAGCAGTCACTTGGTTGAGCTACTGAAGCTGCAAACATACAATCATAACAATAGTGTTTGCTAGTCTGCAAGTTCATTTTCACTGCTGTTATTAACCTTGAGTTTCAACATGAAATAAGTTTCTCTAAATTTTCTCTAACTTTGCCAGAAATGGATTCTTCCACTGAAAGAGCAATTTTACAGCTGGGCAGATGACACATGTCTGTAATGCCAGTACTAAATGAGAGGCTTAGGCAAGTAGACAATGATTTTGGAGGCTAGCCTGGATAGCACAGCCTCTTTTGGTACCTGCACTCACAGGCATGTACGCACCCACAGACACAGACATATAATTGAAAACAAATGATAAAGAAAATTTTTACAAAAATAAAGAGTAGAAATCATTCTTACCGCCACCCTGGGTCATATGATTTTGGTTTTTATTTTGTTTTGTTTTGATTCTGTTTGTTTGCTTAGTTGGTTTATGCATGTGTATGTGCAGGTATGCATGTTTGTATTAATTTATATATGGATGTTTATGATTAAATGTCCATAGTTTTAATGTTCAAATATCTTATTTTGTATTCTTTTTCATATTGAGAAAATTTTATTTGCATTAACTCTCCTTTTTACCCAACATCATAAAATAATGGCATTTGTTTGGTATTTTTGTGATCCTTTCTGTCTGTTATAAGTTGCTAGTTTTGTTTGTTCTATTCATGCCCCTGATTTTGACTGAGCACATTTAGTTGAAAAGTTTGTGCATTTCTTCTTTTGTAGTCAATAAGAGTGAAGTAGCAATTTCCTGATAGTATTAATCAGAATATCACTCACATTCTCCAAATCCTATGCCCAAACAAGTCCTGTGTTTCCAGTTTCATGTTATAATACCTTCCCCAAAGGTGTTCAGCAAGTCCCTAAAGTATTATTATGAACCGACAGAGTGAGCATATTTATTTCATTCCTTTTTTAACTAGTAATAAAATAGTATCATCTCTTGCTATTGGGGAAGTCATCTTGAGATAGGTGCCTTATTCCTTTTGACATAAATGAAAATCTTCATTGATAGCTTTCTTGGGTTTTTACATGGTGAACACTGCAGGCTTGTTTTGGGCATTTTCTGCTTCTGATATAGAACCTGTCATTCTTCAAGTAACTCTGCTTCCATTTTAGTGGTGAACAGTAATTAGAAACCACAGACAGAGCAGTAAAGGAACCCAAAACCTAGCTCTCAGAGTACCAGAAGGAGCTTCCAGTAGACAGAGCTAAAAATATGTAGATACTCGTATATGCATGTATATGTTTCTGAAGATAAAATCAATTGTGAGTTTCAAGACTTGTTATGCATAAATTTTTATGTACCCTTCCTTCCTTCAATTCCAAAATTTCTGGTAATGAACCTAAATACAGTTTATTATTTTCTTTTTCCACAAGATACTTTCAATAATAACAATAACAATACAAATACTCCCATTATAAATATGACAGCTGTCCCAGAAATTCAAGGTATCTTGCTGAAGACACCCCATGCTTTGAACAGAGCACTTGGCAGAATTGAGCTGGAATGGAACTGGAAGCCTCCTCTCTGAGAACTAGCTCTGATAGTACCAAAAGGATCTGCATAATCTGCCAAGGGGTAAAAGCAATCAATAGTCTCACCCATAATGCCTAGGAATAACAACCAGGCCCAGAAAGACAAATGCCGCATGATCTCACTCATATTTAGAATCCAAAAATATTTTGGACTCATAGAAGATGAGAATATGAATTAAGTGAACAAATAGTTCTTGAAAGAAGAAATATAAATGATAAATAACTATTTGGAAAAGTGTTCAACACCCTTAACCATTAAGAAAATTTCAATGTAAAGTGCTTTGAGATTCCATCTTCTCCAAAGGACAATGAATATCATCAAGAAAAGAAATAATAAATTCTGATCAGGATATATTCATCATTTCACATCCTTTTTAATGATGAGGATATTTGCAATCTACTCTTGGCAGTTTTGAAATATAAAATATGTTATTAACTATGGTCACCTTGCTATGCAATAGATAACCAGAGTTTATCCCTAAAGC
The DNA here is from genome assembly GCF_903995425.1 of Onychomys torridus. Taxonomy (NCBI): domain Eukaryota; kingdom Metazoa; phylum Chordata; class Mammalia; order Rodentia; family Cricetidae; genus Onychomys; species Onychomys torridus. The sequence goes on from NC_050466.1 coordinate 67,719,647, forward strand.
TGACCAGATTCACTAGGCCCTTCCCTGCCAGAATAAATAATAAAAGCAGAGGAGAAAAGCTGCAAAGAAGACTCTGAGACCAGACCAGGTGCCTGGAAAAAAACAGAAAATATCCAAGTGGCATGGATAAGGTTTAGACCAGAGACATTTGGAAAGGACACTTCCCAACCTGTTCATCTGCCTACAGGCTGTGTAGTGTGCTCCAGGCTTCCCAGCTTTTGTGAGCTGTCCCCCACATTGGGGTTGACCTTGGTGATGTAGCTGTCTTTGAGTAATTTCTGTTCCTATAAATAATGCCACATCCATCCTCCTGTATGTAACTCCAATAAAACTCATTGGTTCACCACATTGGAGTTTGGTAGTGCCCATGCCTTGGCCTGTCATGGGATACCTAGCTGGGGTGAGCAGATGTGTGTGTTGTGTCTCCCCAGGAAAAGTTTTGTCACACAACAGCTGCTTAGTGACTGTGGTGGTTTGACTAGAAATGGCTCCACAGACTCATAGATTCAAATGCTTGGTCACCAGGGAGTGGCACTGTCAGAAGGTGTGGCTTTGTTGGAGGAAATGTGTCACTGGGGGGGTGGCTTTGAGGTTTCAGATGCCCAAGCCAGGCCCAGTGCCTCTTCCTTCGATCTGTGAATCCAGATGTAGAACTTTCAGCTCCTCTCCAGTACCATGTCTACCTGCAAGCCACCATGCTTCCCACTGTGTTGATTATGAACTAAACCTCTGATCTCTGATCCAGTCTCAATTAAATGTTTCTGTATAAGAGTTGTCGTGCTCATAGTGCTCTTTCTAGCAATGAAAACCCTAACTAAGACAATGGCTTGCTCCCCATGGCCTGTTCAGCTTGCTTTCTTATAGAACCCAGGATCACCAGCCCAGGAATGGTATCAGCCATAATGGTTGGGCCCTCCCACATTGATCACTAATTAGAAGATGCCCTACAGGCTTGCCTACAGTCTGATCTTAATTAAGGCATTCACTTAATTGAGTCTCCCTCCTCTCAGATGACTCTAGCTTCTGTCAAGAAGATAAAAAACTAGCCAGTACGGAAGCATATACCAAGATAGGACAACGTGCAAAATAGGTATTAATGAAATACCAGCAAGAAAATTTTAACTTAATTCATAAGACATTTTAATTATTACCAATAAAGGACAGTATAGCCTGAAAAAAAGTTCTCATTCATGTGCATTCTTCAGAGAAGTAACAGACTTGTAAATTTAAAATACAATATCCCTTTATACAGAAAGTTTTTTGAACTCTTTAGCCAATATTCCTATTTTCTCTTTCTATTCCTCCAATCCCTGGTCTCTAGTGGGATAAACTCTAGTTGTCTATTACACAACAAGGTGACCATAATTAATAACATATTTTATATTTCAAAACTGCTGAAGGTAGAATGTAAACGTCTTCATCATAAAAAGGATATGAAGTGATAGACTATGTTCAATTTTGGTTTTATTTAAATTGTTTCATACAATGTATTATCACGTTTTCCTCTCCTCCAACACCTCCCAAATCCAACCCACCAGCCGGGCAGTGGTGGCACACACCTGTAATCCCAGCACTTGGGAGGCAGAGGCAGGTAGATCTCTGTGAGTTAGAAGGCCAGCCTGGTCTACAGAGCTAGTCCAAGACAGGCTCCAAAGCTACAGAGAAACCCTGCCTCGAAAAACCAAAAAAAAAAAAAAAAATCCAACCTACCTCCCTACCCATCCAACTCTGTTTCTCTCTCTCTTTCCAAAAAAAAAAAAAAGAAAAAAGAAAAGAAAAGAAGTAATGTGATTTTAATTCAGAATGGCCCCCTAGGCTCATATATATGTATGCTTGGTCCCTAGTTAGTGGAACTGTTAATGTTGGCAAGATATAGAAAAACTTTTCATTTCCTTAGCAATGTAAAGATTACATTTAAAAACATTTTTGGCAGATAGTGAGCATTTTTGATAAATAAGTAAGTAAATAGCAAACATCTTTCCAGGTCTGTCAGATTTGTGCACAAAATTTCAATTGACCCACAAAAAGACTATAGGAAGTCCCTGTCAAATCTCCCCTTCTTCTACACAATAAAGGTTTTATTCTGATTATGGCCGCCAACTTAAGAACTAGGTATCTAAGCCTCTTTTTCTGTTCAAATGGTGATGTGATAAAGTTCTAGACAGTAAATATCAAAGAGAAACAATGTATGCAACCTTTAGGCCTTACCTTTAAAAAGCAGGGAATATCTGACATTCCTGCCTCCTATCACATCTTCATGGTGCCTGGAACATAAATGTGTGGTCAACCATGTTAAGATACATAAAAAGAGGACAGGGGGACAAGAAAATGGCAGAGTGGATCTCTGTATAATCGCTCAAAGTTGTAACATCACATTACTATTTCATAAAGGAGAAATAAATTTCTCTTTTTAAATCTATAGTTAATTTGTGCCTCTGTTCCAGGTAGCAAAAGAGGCATCCTAACAGAATAGCTCTCACATGAAGAGAAATCCAGATCTTAGCAGATGAGAGACCATTCAAATTTTCACCTGTTCCTTGATCTGCAAACTTGAAAGTAATCTCAGAGCTCATTTCATTTAAATTACAGTGGTTGCACATAATTATGTAATATTATAGATTTAAATGCTCATGGTTGCCTTTAAATCAAATACATTCTATAATCCTTTTATGTTATTCCTACTGATCAAAGTTACAGAGCCCTTCTAGACATTGTTACAAATGTGTTTTCTAATTAAACCCTATTTGACCATGACAGTAAAAGTTTGGGGCTTGAGAAGGGACAAAATTCAATAATTACACCTGTAATCAAGCCACAATTCCTTCTCCAATTCTAATTTATGCATTCTTTACAAAACATTGCTTTACCCAAGCTTTTTGGCTTAATGCACTATGATAATACTATGACATGACTACAAAGTTGTTTTAAATGGATATGTTGAATATTCTATTTGCCCCTCCATTGTCTTCCCCCTCTTCTATATGCACTATGCTTCATGAATTGCTTCAAATTACTCCCTTATCCTGTGGCTTCTGGTTAGCTTTAGCACCCAGATGTATGAAGGAGAAACTGAAGTGTGGGATAAAGCTGAGCTTAATGTATTTGCCCTTCAGCTTCTTCCCTGCCTGGCCACAGTTTAGAAGTGCCTGTTTTCTTTGAGTTAAGAGCACAACTTGTACAAATTGTTTACCCCTACAGCTGTAGGAGTGTTTCTCATAGTATTAATAAGAATCCAAATAAACTTGGGTTTTCTTAAAAGTGCAGATTCTGATTCAACCAATCTGAGACAGTAACTGAGTTCTCAGGTGATGTTGATGTTGTGTGTACAAAGGACTCTCTGTAAGTAGAGATAATCCACATCTCTCACCAGGCTGTGTTAATAACACCTTCCTCCTCAGGCCTTATGAATGGAAATGAGTCCAGCTCATTCACCATCACAAGAGGCTTCCTGTTTTTCTGATTGTTTTTAAATCTTTTTGGGGGCCCTCCATGCAGCTCCCAAATAAATCACACATGGAGGCTTATTCTTACTTAGGAATGCCCAGCCTTAGCTTTTCTTAGTTTCTAGACAGCTTTTCTTAACTTTAGATTATCCCATCTACCTTTTGCCTCTGGGGTTTTCCCATTCTCTTACTTCTACATCTTACTCTTACACCTCAGCTTGCTGTGGAGCTGGGTGGCTGGCCCTGGAGTCCTCCTCCTCCTCTGGCTCCTAGCTAGCTCTCTCCTCCCAGTTTTCTCCTTCTATATCTTCTCTCTGATTGCAAGCCCCACCTATCCTTTCTCCTGCCTTACTATTGGCCAGTTCTTTATCAGGTATTTTACACAGGCACAGCAACACAGGTTCACAGAGTTAAACAAATGCAACATAAACAAAAGTAACACACCTTAAAATAATACTCTACAACAGCTCCTTGTGAATATGCAACACTATTTATAAGTAATTGTTCCATTTAATTCCACTTGGTTGACTTTTGTGTGTATTGTATAATAGGAAAACTTAACTTTCCTATATAGAGAACTTAAATACATGAAATGTCAGGTGACAAATTATAAACTTTTGCTTTCACAACTTTGGGTTAAGTATTGAGTAGTATTACTGAAAGTAAAATGCCATACACATTTAGAGATTAATTTTGGCTCTTAGACTACCTAAAAATGAAGTTCTGTATCATTCTTTTAATCTTTGCCAGTCCTAAACTATTTGTTCAATAATAGCCACTCAATCATGTGAGTTATAGACTCCCCCCCTGGAAGCACAGAAGTGGTATACCTTGAAAATTTTGGGAAGTCTCAACACCTTAAAATCAACATTTTTAAGTTTTAAAATAAATGCATGAAAACTGATAGAATTCATGATAATGGGGAAAATTCATTCATCAGTGTACTGGTAAATATTTAAGCTGCTTGGGAGATGGAAGAATAAGCTTAATTTGTAGCTGTGGTATAAATAGCCTCTCCAAGTAGACTCAAACTCCCAACAATTTCACACTGACTCACAATATTTAATGAGAGGCCCAAGCAAGAAAGTGCAAGAGGCTTGGGCCCCCATTAAATGCATTGCTAAACTATACCTAACTCTACATGTTATTCCTATAAAGTATCTGTCAAATTGATACATTTGCTTTTTAGTGGAGCAAAAATTCATTATCTGGAGAACAGTACATCGCTCACAGTTGAGAATTAGAAAAAATGTGAAGTTTCATGAGGATTTAATTCTGTTTCCCAGGAAGAGAAGTCCGGATGACTAGTTGGATATTAAATCTCTCTGTGTTAATTATAAGGATCTAATTCAATATCACTCCAAGTGTGGCCATTTACTACTTGGGCCTAAACTACACGGGTATTACAGGTTCCAAAGCAAACCCTAGACCAAATAGAACAGAATCCCCAGAAATGCATCCCAGGAATCTGTCTTCACTGAGTTGCCTAGATGACTTATATGTACATCAAGATTTGTGCAGGGAACTTGAAAGAGGCTCATAAGGAGAGGGTAGTGAGGTCATGAGAATCTGTAATATGAAAGTAAAAGGGGGTGACTGGAAGTATATCCATACTGGGGGTATGGAGGAGCAGGGAGATGAGGGAGCAGGGAGAATCCACCAAAAGTAAATACAGACAAAATTTCTGTAAGGAAACCTACTGTTTTATTGGCTATTTTTTAAAGGAAGGCTGGAGAGATGCCTTGCTGCTCTCACAGAAAACCTGAGTTTGTTTCCTAGTACCTATATTGGGTATCACATAACTGCTTGTAATTCTAGCTCTAGAAGATCTGACCCCTATGGTCTCTGCAAGCCCTTACATACACACACACATAAACAATTAAAAATAATGAAAACAAATATTTCATAAAAATATCAAAATAATTCCTGTTTCTGATCCTGAAATCAACTTAGACCAAAGTACAAGTGTAGAATAAACAAAAACATGGTATAGATTGTTAAGCAACAGAAGCTACAATGACACCATGCTTCTGACTTGCAGTGTTTCATACTAGGCTTAATTTCTCATTGTCACAGCTTGAAGTTAAGTAGTAGTATCCAGACTTGTCAACTGCACACATGCATGTATGCATGCATGTAGGCATACACACACACACACACATACACACACACACACACACACACACACACACACACACACACACAACACACTTAACTTTTGCTCTGGCATATTATATAAATGTACAACAAGGAGAGGATATCCTTCCCCACCCTCCTATTTTGAAGAAGAGTCTTTTTTTTAATCTCACCTAGGCTAGCCTCAAACTTGTCATCTGTCCTCAGCCTCCCTGGGTGCTGGGAATATAGGCATGCACCACTAAATCCAGCTTGTGCTCTCTTCCTTGATTCTGAATTTGAAATAGAAAGCCAGCAGTTAGCATAAGGGCCTTTGCAGATATTCTTACTTGAATAGAATATTAAAACATAATCACTGCCACAAACATCTCCTGTGAATACTTCCATCACAAAAGATTCTTGATAGAAATCACTGATTTAACAGACTTATAATAATGTGGTTCCTAGACGAACAACAAAGTATTATCTGCAAGCTTGTTAGAAATACAAAGTCTTAGAACCCATACCAGAACTAATAAATCAGAGTTGACATCTTTATCAAGATGAACAGCTGATTTACATGCACACTGAAGTTTAAGACATGTTACCTCAAGAATGCATCTGTACACACAATTCTTCCATATATGTTTGTTCCTTTCTCATCTCCCCCCAAAATAGCATCCACTAACCTAAATGTCTTTAACACTTAGAAAATACATTTGAACCTTCATGACAGTGTGCAATAAATTTTGAAAAAATCTAATCAATATTTTCTAGAAGAAAAACAGTCAAGTTATATATAAAACTAATTATATTTGCAGAATTTTCCATAAAGCAACTTCCAAGTTTTAATTACTGATTACACAAAGTTAACTTCATAAAATTTATGACAGTTGTGATAAATAGAATATTTTTATATGATTTCTCAAAACCAATTAAATAAATTTATTTATAATAGGTTGTTTTGTTTTGTTTTGTTCTCATGTAGCCCACACTGACCTCAAACTCATTATGTAGCTGGATTTATCACTGAACCTTTGATCCTCCTGCCTCTTGTTCCTGTGCACTGGAATTACAGGCATACATCACCACATTCATTTTACATAGATCAAACCCAGGGCTTTGTGCATACTAAGCATTTTACCAACTGATCCTCATCTGTAAGTTATATAAACAGATTTCTATAGGCTCACTGAAAGTTGTTCTTTTGTCATATTCAATACCCAGTTGATGAAATTGATCATACTCATTTAATCCTAAAATTAGGATTATTAGCATTACCTAAAGACCAATAAAATAAAATCCTGAAACTCTCAAAAATTAAAATTATTTACAAGAATATATTACTAGAGACAAGTAAAGTAGCACATGCTTGTTATAACTCTGGCAAAGGCAGGAGGATTGTGGATTCAAGGCCAGCTGCAGTGAACTCCAGGACAGTCTGAGCTACATAGTGAGATTTTATTTCAAAAGAAAAAGAAAGAGGATGCCAGAAGAAAATAATTTTGAACTTTTTACTTTTGAGGCCTTTCATTTCCTTGGTTAGGTTTATCACTGGGTGTGTTATATTTTGTGGCTATTAAGAATGGTACTTTGCCTGATTTTTTTCCAGTCTGTTTGTCAGTCATATATAAGAAGGTTACTAGATTTTGTGTGTTGACTTTTTATACTGCCTCTTTGCTGAAAGTGTTTATCATCTCTAAAAGATTTTGGTGGAGTCTTTTGGGTCTCTAATATATACAATCAGATCATCTGAAAATAGGAATACTTTGTTTGTATTTGTACCCCTTTTATTTCCTCCTCCTGCCTTATTGTTTTAGCTAAGACTTTAACCACTGTGTTAAATAGGAGCAGAAAGAGTAAACAATTTTATTTTCTTCCTGATCTTAGTGGAAATATCTTGAGTTTTTCTCCATTTATCATGATATTGGCTATGTTTGTTATATATAAGCTTTATTATCTTAATATATGATCTCTCACTTGAAAAGGCAGTTGTACATCTGGGCTCATAGCAGTTGTGACAGCATCCAGAAGATTTGAGCAAGCTCAAGCTAGACAATATCCCTTTATAGAGAATGGAGGCAGGCACCATGAATTCCCACCACTAGCTGTTGAGCTTTTTGGTAACTGTGAGCTGCTAGGAGAAGGAGAGTTATTTTATTTAGGATACGGCTCTTGGTAGGTTGAACATATTCCCATGGAATCCCACACACAAAAAAAGTAAGGCAGCAGAAATTGAATTTGAGGTTTTTTAATGAGGACCTAAAATTGAGTGAGTATGGAATGATGGATGGATCTTGGAGGTATTGAGGGAGGGAATGGACTTGATCAAAATATAATGCATGAAATTCTCAAAGAAATAATACATACATTGTTTAAAAGATATGTTACCTGCATTCCTAGCCTCTCCATGGTTTTTATCATGAAGGGATGTTAGATTTTGCCAAAGGCTTTTTTTTACATCTAATAAAATGAGCATGTGATTTCTATTTTAGTGTCTATTTATGTGATGAGTAACACTTATTGACTTGTGTATATTAAACCATCTTCACATTTCTGGAATAAAACCAACTTGGTCAGGATGAATGACCTTTATCATATTATCTTGGATTCAGTTTGCCATTATTTTATTGAGAATGTTTGCATCTATGTTCATCTAGGAGCTCAGTTTATAATTTTCTTTATTTTTTGTGTCTTTATGGTTTGGGTATTAGGATAATAATAGCTTGAAAAATAACTATTGTATTCCTGATAGTTCTTTAAAGTTCTAGTAGAACTCTTCAGTGAATGTATCAGGACCAGAGATTTTTATGGCCTGGAAACTGCTTCAATCTCATTGTTATCTATGAAACTGTTAATGTATTTCAACTTTGTTTAATTTTGTTATATTGTATAGATCTAAAAATTCATCCATTTCTTTTAGATTTTCCAATTTAATGGAGTAGATGTTTTTTAATACATCCTTATGATTTTCTGAAGATCATTGGTATCTAACTAAAGAAATAATTGAGGAAAACAGAATACAGAAAGGTCTCCTGTGCTCATCAATTAACAGGATTAATATTGTTAAAATGGACATATTAATAAAACCAGAATACAGAAGAGCTCCTGTGCTCATCAATTAACAGGATTAATATTGTTAAAATGGACATATTAATAAAACCAATCTACAGATTCAATGCGACCCCAGCCACAATACCATGACCTTTCTTCACAGACATAGAAAAAAACTATCAGCTTATATATGGAGACACAAAACACCAAGGACAGCTAAAGCAATCCTGAACATAAAGAATACTGCAAGATGTATCACCATACCCGATTTTAAATTATGTCTTGGAGCCATAGTAATAAAAGTAGCATGGTACTGGTACAAAAAAATATACACATAGATCAATGGAATAGAATAGATTACCCAAGATTGGTGGTGCACACCTTTAATCACAGCACACAGGAGGCAGAGGCAGGTGGATCTCTTTGAGTTTGAGGCCAGCCTGGTCTACAAAGTGAGTTCCAGCACAGCCAAAGCTGCTATACAGTGAAACCCTGTCTCAAACTCCTCCACCCCCCCAAAAAAGAAAAACCAGAATAGATGACCCAGATATAAGTCCAACAGCTACAGCTACCCAATATACAGTACTGGGAAACCTGGATTTTTAACATGCAGAAAATGAAAATAGATTCTTACCTCTCACTTTGCACCAAACTCAACTCAAGTAGATCAAGGATCTCGGCATAAGACCAGATACCCTGAAACTGATAAAGAAAAAAAAAGGAGAAAGCATACTTCAAGTTATAGGCACAGATAAGTACATTCTAAAAATGATTCTGCCTGCTCAAGAAATAAGACCAAAAATTAACCAATGGTATCTCATGAAACAAAAAAGCTTCTGTACAACCAAGAAAATGGTCAATCAAGAGGCAGCCCACAGAATGAGTGGGACTCATGGGGGTGAGGGCAAGCAGAGATCAGGGAGCCTGTAATGATCTGGTCTAGATCCTCTACATTCATATTATGGCTAAGTAGCTTGGTGTTCTTGTGAAATTCCTAACAGCGGAAGCAGGAGCTGTCTCTGACTCTTTTGCCTACTTGTGGGATGGATCCTTTTCCTCCTACTGGGTTGCCTCTTCCATCCCTGATATTATGGTATGTGTCTGGTGGTTTACCTGTTGTGCCACTTGCAGCCCTGTGCACAATGGTTTCTGCCCCCTTCTCAGTCAATGCCATCTACTCCTGGCAGATTTCTTGTATGTCTCCAAGGGCTAAGGAGGAAGATTACATATCAGCCAGCTTGCTATGCCTTATTTGGTTGATGTCCCTGGGAGGTCTGCCCTTTTCTGAGAAGAGACAGTGGGGGTGAATCTGGGGGAGAGGGAGGGAGGAGAAACTGTGGTCTGGATGTAATATATGAGAGAAGAATAAAACAAACATTCAAAAAAGAGGCAGCCCACAGAATGAGAGAAAATCTTTGCCAGTAGCTGTACATCTAAGAGCAGATTAGTGTCTAAAATATGCAAAGAACTCAAAACCTAAATGTCAAGAAAACAAACAACCCAGTTAAAAATGTGCTAAGGAACTGAACAGAAAATTCTCAAAAGAAGTATCTAGGAAACACTTTTTTAAAAGTCTCCAATACCCTTAGCCATCAAGAAAATACATATTAAAACTACATTAATATTTCATCTCGCTCCAGTCAGAATGGCCATCATCACGAATACAAAAGACAATAAATGCTGACATGGATGTGAAGAAGGTGAATCTTTACAGACTGCTGGTAGGAGTGTCAATTAATACAGCACTCTGAAAATTAGTCTGGTGGATTCTCAAAACACTAGAAATAGATATACCATGTGACTCAACTATATCACTCCTAGGTGTATATCCAAAAGACTTTATACTGTACTATGGAAATACTGGCACATCCATGTTCACTGATGCCCTATTCACATTAGCTCTGAAATGGAATTGATCTAGATGTCCATAGACTGGTGAATAGATAATGAAAACATGGTTCATATATAGAATATTACTCAGATGTGAAAAAACATAAATCCAGCCCACACTGAAGGCATTACATTTATCTATCATTTCATGCCATCTGAAAGGTATCATTCATCCAATTACATGTATATTTTGAATCTCAGAGAAGTCAAATATATTTACAAAGCCAGAAAGATAATAGAAATAAGAGTGGATGCTTGTTTGATAATTTGTAGTTTTACTGCAGTAGTGGGGATCATTCCCAGAACCTTGTGCATATTAGTTAAGTGAATATAGCACTGAGCTATTTATTCTCCTAACCCAGAGCTGGTTTGGTTTGGTTTGGTTTGGTTTTGAGACAGTTTCATTCAATAGTCCAGGCTGGCTTGTAATTCACTATGTAAAAGTCTTCCCTTGAATTTGCAATCATCTTCCTGTCTCAGCCTCCCAAGTGCTTGAATGACACCCACACCCAGCCTAGAACCCCATCCCCCCCCCCATTTTTTCAAATTTTCCAAATTTTATTAAAACAATTTTTCAGATTAAATAAGGCAATTGAACAACAAATAGAATAGATACAATAATACTACATAAAATTAAATGCTATATTGTTTAGGAATAGATGCAAATACAATAAAAATAATATAGCAAGCAAGGGTGAAATTTACCAAAATTCAGGAAGAACACAAAGCATCAAATGCATTAGCAAATTCTTTTACTCAAGTGACCTATAGGGAAATACATGTTACTATTTAAATTACATATTACACAAAATTTGTGCATATATATTAGATATCACAATAAATAGAAAATTAAGTTGATTCATTCTCAAAATAAATCTATACTAATGCAACTCAATTCTCTTTCTTTTAGATTTTTAATCATTTATCTATGTGTGTGTGTGTGTGAATGTATGCCATGTTGTGTTGCAAGGGGTATCTCAAGAGACCAGAGTCAGATTCCCTGGAGCTGGTGTCACAAGTCCTTGTGAGCTGCCTGACATAGGTGCTGAGAATGGAACTCAGGTCCTCTGGAAAACTGATACATGCTCTTAGCCACTGATCCATTTCTCCAGCTCCACCCAAGACATTTTTAGTAACATCTTTCTCCTTCTAGATTACAAGCTCTGTAAGGTCAGGGCCTGCTTTGGCCATCATTTCTCATTCTAATTCCTCCCTGCCTCAATTTTCCACAAATGATGTGTCACCAGCCAGACCTCTAATGTTACATAGGCAACAACAATCTAGAATGCAAATCCTACCTACACAGCTGTGTTTGAGTCAGGTGAGGCAAAAGATGGGAACCAAGACTGAGGATGTACATATAAAGCCCTGTATTTAGTCTTTAGTCCCAAGGTGCGTGCGTGTGCGCATGCGCGCGCACACACATATATATACACACACACACACACACACACACACACACACACACACGAAAAAAAAAACCATAGAGATCCATTCTGGAGGACTATACCCAAAAGGACCTGCTCCACAGATGAAACCTAGTTTCCAGCTGAGAATGAAAGAGACTTCTAGCACTTCAGACCTCAGTTTCCTGGAGCCAGTGACAGTCTCAAGAACGTCCATACTGAATTTGGGTTAAAGGAATCAAATGCCCACTCCAGATATGCTAGTGACATTAGTGGAATAGTAGTGCAGCTATGCACACTGGGACAAGTATAGTCAAGGCTGTGGGGCTTACTCAGAGACCTTAGTTTTGTTTTGTTTTGTTTTGACTAAACAAACAGGTGCCTCAATGTGATGGGTAATCTTTGTTGTCAACTTGACTGCATCTGGAATGAACTAAAACCCAATCAGCTGGGCATGCTTGTGTGGGATTTTTCTTGATTGGATTATTTGAGGTGGGAAGTCCCACCCTAAATCTGGATCATTTGAGATCAGAAGAACCACCACAAATCTAGGCCACACCCCTAGAGACAACTGACATGAAAGGAAATGAAAGAAGGAAGCTTTTCAATTTTGCATGCTCTCCCTCATTCTCTCTGACAAGTGCATCTACCCTGCAGTTGAGACAGTTCTTTGCTGATTTTAGAGCCTCTAACCATAGGCATTCAGGCTCCTGAACTGAACAACTACTGGATTCCATTGGCCATTGTTTGACTAGCCAGACCACATCATGTATGCCACTCTAATAAATTCCCCCTGTAATATAGATTCATTCTATCAGTCCTGTTCCTCTGAATCCTGAAAAACAAATACAACTAGTAAATGTGCTCTTAACCTCCATCACTTGCATTTTTAAAGCTATGAATGAAACCAAAGATACATGCATGTGGACTTAATGACCAGTTAAATCATTTAAATCATCCATAGAACTGAATCTAAATATGTGAAAGGATTTTTAAGCTCCTCAAGCAGTGCTGAGGTATGTCCTAGATTGGAATGTCCTTTTGAGCTTGAGGGGTCTGTTTTGTTTTGTCTTGTTTTTTTTTTAACATTTATTTATTTTTATTGTATTTGGATGGGTGTTTTGCCTGCATGTATGCCTGTTACCACATGCATGCAATGCCTGCAGAAACAGGAAGAGGAAGTCAGACCTCTGGGACAGAAGTTACAGACTGTTTTGATCTGCCTTGTGGGCAATAGGAATTGGGTCCTCTAGAAAAACAGCCAGTGCTTTTAACCATTGAGCCATCTCTCCAACCCCTGAGCCTCAGTTTCATATTATGAATATGGGTAACTGACTCCAACTTGGTGGTAAGTCCCTTCAGGATGGAGACTACATTTTGTGGTTCTCATGAGCTATAGTGTGACACTCTAGTGTCTGTCTAAAGGATGTGTACTTAGAGCTAATGCCAGCTACAAACAATGCATCTCAATATATCCCAGAGGGGAGAAAATCAGGAAATAACAAGGTTTCTCTCTCAGTCCCATGTAGACCCTTGCTCAGGGGTGATTCAAGGATTCCTAAACAACTAATACTCATTCAAATTTAAGTAATAGCAAGGGCTTTCAACCTTTATACTAGAAACTGACTCTGTTTGGTGCTTAAAGTTGTGTAATAGCAATTTGGGCATTCTGTTGAAGCCTCTGTACAGAGACTTGGGCCAATAACATATGTGGGGAGGGGGTGTTATCAGTGCTATGGTTGCCTGGATATTTATTAGCCCCTTGTCTGGGAAGGGCACCAACAAGAGCATTGGGATCTCCTGAAAGAAGACAGTAGGACAATAGAAGGTGAAGAGGCTATTTGCCACTCAAATAATGTATTCTTTCCGGCCTGGGACTGGTTGGTGTATGTTTGCCATCTGAGCAGACTATTTTATTGATACAACTTACACACTTCCTTTCATAGGTTTGAGCCTAGTGTGTTTATCCTCTCCAAAGGAACCAGTATTTCAGATATAATTTTCACTTTCCTAGCACCGTTCTTCTAATTTTAGAGATTCAGGCCTATCCTAAATAATCCAGTCACTGTGAAAGAACAACATGTAGGTAGCCTTTTGCCACCATCTAGTGGAAATGCTAAGCTTTACACTGAAACAATTTTTTGCTTTAATAGTCTTCTAATACTTCAGTGTTTTTTAAAAAAAAAAATTCCTATGTGAAAAAAAAGAAAAAAAAATGCCTATGAGAAACAGCAAGAAATTCACCTGCTGCCCATCTTTACCAACGCCCTATGCCCTTTCTCCTGTGCCCTTCAGATAGCTTTGAATGAGCTCAACAGTAGATGTAAGTGGTCTAACATTTACATGTCTGCAAAAATAACTTGCTGCATGTGTAGTGTGACAGCAAGCACAGAAGCAGCTACAGGAAGCCTAACACTGGAGTCTGGTGACCTTTCACATTTCTCTGTCCAGAGTACATGAAGTTACCTAGTGGAGAGAACACAACTCAATTCCCTAATCATCGAATCTGTTTAGAATTGTAAGCTGCTCTATGATGAATAAAAAGCCATCCGAGTAGCAGGTCATTATTATTCAACAATCATATTCCCCTTCCTTCACAAAACTAGTTTAACCTGAGCAAATGGCCAGTTCCCATAGTATAGTCTTACTGTTTTGCGCTAGGCCCTCTTTGGTGCTATACAAGGTGTTGGGCAATCTCTAATCATATAAAGGCAGAGCACTCCGCTAGGTGACATGAAAACTGCATAGCAGCCTGATACCAGCCTAGAATACCCACCTAGAATTGGACATGACAGAAACATGAACATGCAGTGACATTACAGGAGGTGTCTGGAAGCCTAGGAGGTGTCAAGATAGGAAATACAGATGGGGAAATCATCTTCACCATGGTAGAATTTGGCAAAAAGGGGGGGCTAAGATAAAAATAAATCTAAAGACATGCTTTGAAAATTCCAAGGATAGGAGGAGAGATCAACTCATAGACAAAAATCAAAGCAACAAGATGAGTAACAGAAAAATATGCAAGTCATAAACATAGGACATGGCTGATGGTGGAGTACTGTACTCCAGAGGCTAAGGCAAGTGGATTACAAGTTCAAGACCAGCCTGAGCTCCAGAGCAAGTTTCAGGGCAGACTGGACAATTTACTAAGATCTTGTCTCAAAGTAAAAGGTAAAAAAGAATGCAGTGAATATAGCTCAGTAGTAGAGTATCCCTAGGACATGAAAAATGGCAAGGTTTAGTTTCCCCAACCTCAAAAAAGTCATAAAGAAAGAGGGACCATAAATCATACTGAATATAGCATGGCCTAAGACACATGGATCTATACAACTATGAGATGCTCAAAGGATAACTCTGTGGCTACCTTCTTTTGTTCAACCTTGACACCATCTTAAACATACAGTTACTCATATCACACTTATTTGGCTCACTAATTCCTTCCTTAAATACCCAATACCATTTTGGAACCTCTCCCACACTCAGACATGTGGGAGACTTTTTATTCATCATAGAGCAGCTTACAATTCTAAACAGATTTGATGATTAGGGCACTGAGTTGTGTTCTCTCCACTAGGTAACTTCATGTACTCTGGACAGAGAAATGTGAAAGGTCACCAGACTCCAGTGTTAGGCTTCCTGTAGCTGCTTCTGTGCTTGCTGTCTGTGAACACACACTTTCTTGTCACTTCATATTCACCATCATTATTACCATCTCTATGATTCATATTTGCACATAACCAATAAAAAATGACCAGACAGAATAAGAGGTCAGGTTAGAATAGCCAACAACCTAATTTCTACTTGTAACATGAAAATCTATACCTTGGTTTTCCAAAGGTAAGTATGGGGAGAAATGTTAAATGGGAAGGATTACATGACATGGTTCTGTTATATTTGGTCTGAACTTCCACATTGTCTTCAAAGTCATAACAAAACACTAAATTTAAATAGGAATAGCTGTCTGGGGAAATGCTATATGAATTTTTGAATTTTATTTTTATTTTATTTTTCTATGTGTCTGTACCACTGGGAACTTACTATTGTTTCTGACTACTTTACAGTTTCTTCAGTAAGAACACATTCCACTCTCCTAGTGGTTCTCAATCTATGAGTCATGATCCCTTTGAAGGTCAAATCACCCTTTCACAGAGGTCAGCTAAGGCCATCAGAAAACACAGATATTTATATTACAATTCATAATGGTAGCAAAATTACAGTTATGAAGTAGCAATAAAATAATTTCATGTTTGGGGTCAGCACAATATGAGGAAACATATTAAAGGGTCATGGGGTTGGAAAGGGTGAAAATCACTATACAGTGGTATCCTAGATAACTTTCTACTAGTGGACGTATTTTTTCATAAGAGTAGCCCCATTATCTGACTCAATATGGATGGTGAATCTAAATATAAGCAAATACATCTGAGGCTAATAATGTAGCTCATGGTAGAACATTTGCTTAACATGTACAAGGTCCTAGATTCTATCTCCAGCACCAGAATAAAGAAACCAATAATTAAGTTAATGCAGCACCACAGTCCAACTAAAAGCTCTTACATAAAACTCACCATCTTTTTTGTGCATAAGCTTGGAAACAGCCTAAGCAGAGAAAAGAATCTACTGCAGTCCATGCCTGTCAGTATACCTGAGAAGAGCAGCGGGTCTAACACTTCTAGCTGTTATCCAGTGGTCCCCTGTCTATTTGACAATTCAGATGGTACACTAAGCACATTAACCCTGCTTCCTAAGACCCACACTGGGATCACTAAGCATTGTCTAGTAGCCTGGTCCCAAGTTATAGATGAATTACCATGCCTTTTTGGACAATATAGATACCCACAGGTAGTAAATGTATCATGAGCCTGTTGATTGAACTCTTTTTCTCAAAAGATCCTTATTCATGTAGATCCACATATGGCACAAACAACACTGATCATGTTTGCCAGTGCTGGAGGTTGAAATTAGATCATCTAGTTATCACAGTGCCAGGCACAAGACCATGCTGTCATCTTATATACAGTAAGGCACATTTGGAGGCTGGTTTTCTTTTTCTTCATTAAAAATAACATGGCTCAGATTCCACCCATTAATCAGAATTTTATCTTCCACGTACAAAAGCAAGCCATTTCCTCTGAGATTCTACAGCTTCCACAGTTTGTATCTTCTTCCTGCCCTTTACTTAACTGATGTATTCATGAAAATCATGCATGCGTTCTCAAGAACATAGGTGTATTGATGCCAAGAGAAGGCAGAAGTGCTAACGCAGTCCTTATATCTGAGACTTCTTCATATGGAAGGGTACTGGATACTTCTTATTGTAACTCTTGTATGATTTAAACTTTTACTTAAAATGGATAACTCTTTAAAAATGTTAATTCCTGAACAATATCCACTTTGTTTTTGTTTATATTTGAAACTTGATCATAAGTAAGACCATAAGTGAGAGCAAAACAACATTGGCTTTGCTTTGAAGCTCTCACAACCCTTTCCACAATTCACTGAACAACATCATTGATAGCAGCCTTTTATTGGCTCAAAAATGCCCATGCTGGGCTGTGGATTTGACCCAGTGGTAAAATACTGCCCTAGCATGTACAAGGCCCTGAGTTTTTTCACTAGCACTGCAAAATTAGTAAGTAAATAAATAGATATAGATAGATAGATAGATACGTTTTTTGAAATACCTACTCCTAAGTTGTGTTATGTGTCAAAACTTTTCCTGAAGAAAAAAATATATACACATATCTACTAGCCCACCCCAGATAGGGAGCCTATAACAAACAAAACTAAGGATACCATCAAAGTCTACCTTGGTCAACTAAGGAGTTTTACTTGGGTTACTTACTTGATTATGGGTTTGGGTTTACTTACTGGAGCAGAAATGATTCAAGGACAGCTGCATCACCAAAGCCCATCCTAGTATGGGTGACACTCACAAAAGCTGAGAGCATGCTGTATAGCCTGTAAGCAGATCAACAGTTTGGAGAGTGTCCTTTCCAAGAGACTAAACCTCTTCCAGGAAGCTCAGCTGGTCTCAGAGTCTTCTTTGCAGTTTGGCTTGTCTGAGAGTGACTCTCAGCTATTATTATTCTTACTCTGGGATGAAGGGCCCTAGTGAATCTAGTCAGTTTCAGAGGTTTCCTGTAGCTATTTTGAGTTGTTTATAGTTGGTCTTAAACCTTCCTACAGGATATTATGTTTTAATCATAGAAAACTGCTACACAACAAACTCACATCAGTCTATAGTTCAATCTGAAAGTTAAACACAAACTTTTCACAAAATTTTTACTGTGCCTACAAGAGCTTCTAAGAATCACAATGAGTTCTATATCGATGTATATAATGTGAACAAACAGAATTCTTGCATGTGATATAGTTTCCAACAAACTTTTATCAGTGAATAAGGCCTCTGATTCTAGTCAAAGGACAGCCCTCAAGTTTTACCCTAGCCCCCTTTATTCTTGAAAGAAAGGTGTGAGCAGAAAAGTCATCTTGGGTATACCAAATAAACCACAGACTAAGTAACATAGAACTCAGCAGCAAGTTTCTTCATATTCCTCTTGTCAGCAAGGTGGTCATTTGGGAACATGGATTAATCACTAAGTAACTGAGTGATCTCTATGTATTCCCTTCCAATAAAACTGGCAGAGATCCCTCATCTGCTAGCTGAGGATATAAGCCTCTATAACCTCATCATGCTTTCTGCAAACCTTAATATTTTTTAATATTTTTCCTCATCCTTAGAGAAATGAGCTTCAGTACACTTCTATGTAACTGCCCAACTATAATCAGGAGGGATCATTTATTTTATCTGTGGACAAGGTCACCAGTCAAAATAAATTAAACATCTAAATGACATAAAAGAATGAGCAAGAACATGCTTTGTTGGATGTATGGGATTTTCTCCTTTGAAACAAAGCAAACTACACGAATCATTAGAGTTCATAGATGGAGGGTCAGATATGCCTCCTCCCTAAACAATTTACCAACATGGTCTATAAGAGCATGCCAATATTCTAGATAGTACAGTGCTGACATTGGTAGGTCTTCCAAAGAGAGAAAGCAGCCAAAGCCCAGACTTGAGACTAAAGAGATGGCTCAGCAGCTGAGTATTTGCTGCTCTTGCAAAGGACCAGAGTTTGCTTCCCAGCACACATTGGGCAGCTCAAGTACTTTTAATTCAAGCTCCCGGGGATTCGGTACTCTCTTCTGGCCTCCATAGTCATCTACAAACATGTGCAGCACATATACACAAAAATAAAATCAATTGATTTTTTTTTAAGTCTTGTGCATCAAGTGGCCATGAAAAGGCTTATGAATCAGTGTTTTTCATTGCTGTGACCAAAATACTTGTGGGAAAACTTTTAAGGGAAGAAAAGTGTGGGTCTTTATTACTTTTCTGTTGCTGTAACAAAGCCACCTTATTTAAAAAAGCATTTAATAGGGGCTTGCCTTACAGTTTGAGAGGATGAGTGCCTTACCATCATGGCAGGAAATATGGGTGAGGATAGGCAACAAGGTGCTAGAAACAGTAACTAAGAGTTTCCGTCTGATCCACAGCCATAAGGCAGAGAAGGGAAAGAAGGGAGAGGGAGGCTGAGAGTCTCAAACGGTATTGTATAGGCTTTTGGAACCTCAAAGGCCACTCCTAGTAACATACATCCCCCAACAAATCCATACCTCCTAACCCTTCCCTCACACTCCTACCAGATGGGATCAGTATTCAAACCTATGAGCCTATTGGGGGCCAGTCTCATTCAAACCTCCACTATGGGATACAGAAATGGCTCAGCAGTTAAAAAGAGCATACTTTTTGAGGACCTGAATGTGGTTCCTTGCACCCATGTCAGGTGGCTCACAATCACCTGTACCACTAGCTCTATAAGGAATCCAATGTCTTTTTCTACCTCCTCAGGAAACTGTTCTCATTTATACACACATAATTTAAAGAAATAAGTAAAAATGTTTTAATTGTATTATAATCTTGAAAAATTATGAAGAAAAAAGAAAAAGAAGGGCTTATTTTATATCATGATTTCAGAAATGAAAATGAAATTGCATAACCATAATGGAAGGGAAGGTGTGGTATAGAGCTGTTCAACTTTTGGCAGCAAAGATCCAGAGGGCAGCAGCAACAGTGCAAGATATACCACACAAGAACATGTTCCCAGTGACCTACTTCCTCCAACTGAACTTCGGCCTGTTTGGATTTTGATTTCTTCATTGAATTAAACCATTCATTGGGTTAGATCCCTTATGCTCTGTCTCTACAAATGCCTGCTCAGACACATCTCGAGATGTCCTTGACTAATTTCCGAAGTTATCTCTCAATCAAACCAAATTGAAAATATTACCCACCATAAATCCTGGCTCTTATACTTGTTTTCACCCTGTATTGTATGACAAGAAATCAGTGGAGTCTGTTTTAAGGGCAAGGAATTTAATAGGGGATAAAAAGCTCACTACAACATGAGAGATTTATCATAGGGTCCTGGAAAGCTGAGCTGTGATCCACACTGTTCTTGTGCCTAGTTCATCTCAGTATCCAAAACCACAAGAGAGAGCAAGCACTGTCTATGTGCATCCTAGATCTTAAGGGTCCTTGAGGCCATGCCCCAAGGGCAGTACTTCAAGGTCATAGGCAGATGAAGCAGTCACCTGCTGCATCTTGAGGGGTGGTGCTTCAAAGTCATAGACAGAACAGCTACCCACTACATCTCCCCCTTTTGTCTAAATAAGAGAGTTCTAAACTAATACAAAACTATATACAATAGGAACAATTATCAAGTATTGTCCAGTAGAGGGGAAAAGTAATAACCTAAACAAAAATAGAATTACCACCAGCAATAACAACATCAAACAAGAGACACATACTAAAATCCAGAGATTTTCAGAACATAGGTAAATAGCATGTTACAAAGACTACTCCAATAGCTGTCCTATCCTGAAGGATCTGAATCTAGTACTTGATGTTCTAGCTAAGGATCAAGAAGATTATAACTGTAATTACTTAGTCTTCAATCCCATCAAAGACTTGAGAAGGAACATAATAATACCTGAGAAATGCAAGCAAGCAATTTCTGAAATTCTTGAGAGAATAGACAGAGACAGCTGGCAGCCTGGACAGTCACCTAAAGATTCTCAGCACTGTTGGGGCATCCGTTTTGGCTACAGGCCTAGAATATATGACAGACCATTTTCAGAAGCAAGAATTTTGAAAGACCATCTTATCCTGTCTTGGCAAGGTTCAGTAGTTGCTTTTCCAGGTGCCCTGCTTTTCTTGAATGGACACAGTATGTCAGCAGCTGAGGTAAGGAAAGTTCTTTGCCCAGCAGGCCATTTTATGCCAAGAAGAAGACAACTTCCAAACAAAGTGGCTTAGAAGCCCAAAATTATCTGAGAATCAGATTGGTGCTATCAGAAGCACTCTGTCTCATGTTAACAGAATTCTAAGTTATCAAAACATTTAAATACCATATTCTGTAGGTCTAAGAAGGGTTTAAAGATTACCTATCCATCTGACATATGTTTTTGCACATCTGGACAACCTAACTAACATAACTATAGAAATGACAAGCATGAGTGACTGTAAATCTGTAAGTCTTCTCTTCCTAAAATACCCTAAGGACTAAGGCTTTACATTAACAAGGTAAGCAGTCTATAAACAGATATACTATATAAGGACAATGACCTTAAAATTGTAAAAGTACATAAAATAACTTAAACAGAGGTAGAAATGTACAGTGCAATATGCAATATGAAAACAATATCCTTAATATGTATCAAAATACCAAATATCCTAAACAGAGGTAGAGCATGCATACAGTATGACTAATATAATTTTATATTTGTGTCAATATACAAAGTATTTCAAACATGAGTAGGAATATATGTACAATACAAAAAATATAGTTTTGTATTTGTATCCATATACAAATTATCTTAAATATGAATATAAATATAGTTTACATTTGTATCAATGTAAAAGAATCCCTATCAGTGAAAATTATCCAAGGCTAATGGTTTGCTAAGTCAGTTTACTAGTAGATACAATAATCTATCTTAATATCATATACCTATCCATTCCCATTTTTCTTTTCTTAAGGAGAATACTAAATCTAAAGTTTACTGTTCCACCCCCAACCCTATAACCACCCATCCATAACCCTGAGAAAAATGAAACTTTAGGGAGAGGGGCATTCTTTTCTTAGAATTGCTTCCTGCTGTTTAGAGGGTGACAGTATCTCTGTGGGGTCCTATAAGAAAGCTTAGATAGTTAGGTCTCAATAGGGCTAGCTGAGTCTGCAGCTAGTCTCAGTGATTCTGGCTAGAAGTGTAGTATGATGGACCACCTCATCTTGGAACTGTCCTGAAAAATTATCAGTCCAAGGCTGATCATTGAGTAATGTTGTTAGGTACAATGGCATCATTCTGGACTGGGGTAGGGTCGTTGTTGTGGGCCCCATCTTCCTTCTGGAGACTTCAGAGATTGCTATTGGAAAGACTTATTTTTCACTATGGAAAACTTGGACATTATTAATATCAAAATGGAAAGTTTGGATTTAGGGTGATTTGAGGAAAGATTTACAGAAATCAAGCATAAGCATAGAAAGAATTAGGATCTTGACAACAATGGTCCCTAGATTATTGGTTTTCTTCTGTTCCACACCAGTTAGCTCTTTTGATATGAGACAGAATCTCCTAATTTTTCTTTTAGCAATACACTTGGGTTTAGAGGAGGAGAGAGCCATATCTCAACTCTAAAGTCAGCTTGATTTATAATTGAATTAGGACCACAACTATTCTAGAGTTAAAGAGATATTGATGTCAGGCAGTGAAATATTACCCTGTATAGTATATTGGTACCAATAGGTCCTTCCTTTCTGCTGTAGAGGTCTATGTGTCCAAGGCTTTATGATTTCGTGAAGATGGGTATTTCTATTATCCTGTAAAGACAAAAAACATAACCCTGCCCTGACACTTGTTTAAGTTTTTCTTACAACTTGTAGAGTTTTCACATTGGTGGATGAGCTACTGTTCAAATTGAATTTTTATTAATTTTGTTGGTATCTATACCTTTTCTTCTCCTGCAGAAACAAAAGGAAAACCCCTTTCCCAATGTAGGATGTATCCTGGTTTATATTCTTAGGTCAACACATCTTTGAAATAAACTGTTTTAGCTCAAGAGTTTTTTCTGTTATCCAGTGTCTTTCTGCAGCTGTTGTTCTCATGAACATTGAGAAAATTTGAGGTTAAGAAAGCATTAGGGAATCTATTTCTAGGGGGTCATTGTTACCTCTTTCTATTTAGCATATCCTTTAAAGTTTGATTAAGTCTTTCTATGAGTGGTTGGCCTGTGAAATTGTGTGGTATACTTGTTTTATGCTTTATACTGTAATAAGCAAAAACTGTCTCATTTTATTTGAGACATATGATAGAGCACTGTCAGTCTTAATTTGTACAGATATTCCCATGATAGCCATAACTTCTAGTAGGTGTATAATTATAGAATCAGCCTTTTCAAAACTCATTAAGAGTTGCCCATTGAAATTCTGAATGGTGTCAATGGTATGGTGTACATATTTTAATCTTCCAAATTCTGCAGAATGAAACACATCCATCTGTGAAATTTCATTTATTTGTATATCTTTAGGATTGCTTCCTGCAGGCAATGGAGTTTGGTTATAGAAGGCACAAGTAGGACATATTTTTTACATTTTCCTTGGCTTGTTGTCAAGTGATAGAAAAGTTCCTTTTCAAACCTTAGCTATTTAAATGGTCTTTTGTATGAAATTCTGAGGCTTCTAGCACATTACCTATTAATAAGTGATCAATCTCATCACTGCCTTGTGCTAGAGGACCTGGCAAACCCATATGGGATCTGATGTTTGTTATATATATAGGATGTTCTCCATTTCTGATAATTCCCTGCAATTGTATAGTGAAGTTAATTCTGTATTATCAGGAATAAATTTAGCAGTTTCCAATATGTAAAACTCTCTCTCTCTGCATATTGAGTGTCAGTAACTATATTGAGAGGTTCTATGAAGTCTAGAAGTACCATAAGAATGGCATACAGTTCTACCTTTTGTACAGAATTGTAGGGGCGTTGAACCACTTTACTTAAATCTGATTTATATCCTGCCTTTCTTGATTTTTTCCATCAGTATAGAAATGTGGGTATTCCAGAGATTGTTTTTGCTACAATGTGAAGCAGGACTCATTCAGTTATTTTTATGAATTGTTAATCTCTCCCCAAAAGTTACTGCAGGCTCTTTGCCAGTATTCATAGTTAAGGTACTACAATTTATGTTGGGTCCATTCCTGTCAACGAACAAAGTCTTAATTTTCCTTTTAGAATCAAATCAGAGATCTTTTACACATAAATCTAACTTCTTACTCAGTTTACATGGTAGAAATATCCATTCCAAAATATTATCTTCCCTCTGCATTAAAATCCCTGTAGGGTAGTGTCTAGATGGGTATATGACCAGAATGCAGTTAAGTTCTGGATTTACACCTTTCAGGGTACTAGTCCATATTTAGGTGTTCCAATGATAGTTTGTAAGTTGGAAATGCTTTTTAATGATTTTTGAAAATCAAGAGTCTGCAATTGATCTCTCCTGAGTTGTACCTTTTGGGGTTTAATTTTTTGTAGATCTATCTTATGTCCTAAGTAATTAATAGAATCTCCTCCTTGTATGTTTGGGAGCAATTTGTAATCCCCAGCAAGGCAAAACTTTTACTTCTTCAAATATGCTTTCTAAGGTTTCTAACTTTGGATCAGCTAATAAGATATCATCCATATAACAGTCAATTGTAGATTGTGGGGATTTTGCATGAATTATTTCTAATAGTTTTTGCACAAAATATTGCTATAGGGTATGCTCAAAGATAAATTGTACATTTATATCAGTGAAACACCCCTCACCAAAAATTTGATCTTGAAAGATCTCAAAACCTCTAATCTTACCTTGCTGTTCAAGGGCCTTACCCTCTCCTCCCAATCAGCTTTTCTATTGTAACTGCTGGCTGTATTCTGTAAGAGCTGAGATTAACTGATTACAGTCATCTATTATGATACTACTTCTAGAAGACCACATATTTAACATCTGTTTTACATATGTTGAATGTATACTGTAGGTGACTACTGCTTACTTAATGTTTTTTAAATTTCTCATATGAATAGGTTGTTAGATGTATTCTACATATTCTTCAGGATGTTTATCATCTGCTGTTTTCTCACGGATGGTGACAGAATAAGTCATTTTATAAGAGCCCCCTGGTGATGTTATGACTTCTATTGCTTTGACCTTCTGCCTATTGGTTTCCTAATATCCTTTCTGAGAGACTCCTCCAGAGCTTGAAATCAATCAACTACCACCTATTGCAGTGTTTGACCCTCCTCTATTGTAAAGGATTCTAGAGATTTCAATGGACTCATACAATTTTTTTATGTTCATCAGAAACATGTGATTCCAAAGACTTTATTCTATCAATTAGTGATGATCTTTCCTCCTTAGAAATTATTAGAATGGCATTAAAGTTGCTCTGAAGGTTTATTGTTTTATTCATTATTCATATTTATTAACAATATAATTAAATTTTATTGTCCAGTTATTAGCAGACTAAAGTTCTTGTGGTAAATAAGCAGATTCTAGAGAAACAATCCATTTGTTTAAGTCCTCATTACCACTTTGCAAAACTGTATCGGTCCCATTAATGTCTCATTATTGGTGTTGCTATTAAGCCATTTTTTAATGCTATGATATGAATCACTATGTTAATTTTGAATATGGTAAACATTGTATATGTGTATATGTATATGTCTTATAAAATTTAATTCATAGTACAAACAAAAAGGGTTTTAATTTCCTGAGTGGTGATATTATCTGCCATTTTATGAGAAATATTCAAGATTTAATAAACAAATTAATAAAATTTTCTTTACAATCAGTAAGGTGTAAAATTATCAACTAATTTAACTTCAGATGAAATCCTTGAGAGCTGATCCTAATTGTCCTAGGTGCTCCATATGTCCCAGTTCTCATGATGTTTTTTGGGTGTAGTAGTGATGTTGAACCAGGAGGTGTCAGAGGAATAACGCTAAAGCAGGTTCTGAAGCATGTTGCCAAGATGTTTACAGGTATGGGCTTAATGGAGAGACCTGTTGGTGTTCTCTGGCCTCTGTGGGCCCAAGCTGTCTTGCCCACTACACACTAGCATGTAACTCTAACAGCGAAAGAGCATGCACTTAGTTGCTGGTCTTTAGGTCCACAAAACTGGTGGTTAGGGAGTTCAAGCCTGCTGGGGCCAATTGCTGGCCGCATAGCTGCCTCCTGTTGCCTCTGCCACTGCTGCCCTAGCCACACGGCTTAGCCACCACTGCCACGTTGACTGGGTGCCATCACATGACATGGCCCTCAGGGAGCCTGCGGGCAGGCAGGTGCAAGTGCATGAGTGAGGTAAGTGTGGCTAGAATGGGACACTGAGAGGGCATTTAAAGGGAGGATCCACAGAACACAGATGCAAAACTTGGGAGGCAGGGTCTGAGCTGGCAGGGGGTAAGAGGCTAGCTCAAGTGGCAGTTTATCTGCACGGATAAGAGCCATGGATGGCCTACCCACATGGGGCTGCCAGATATAATGAGAAATCTGTGGAGTCTGTTTAAAGGGCAAGGAATTTATTAAGGGATGAAAACTTACTATACCATAAGAGATTTATCATAGGGTCCTGGAAAGCCAAGCTATGGTCCATGCTGTTCTTCTGCCTGGTCCATCTCAGCATCCAGATCTACAAGAGAAAACACTGCCTACATGCATTCTAGGTCTTAAGGGTCCTCGAAGCCACACCCCAGAGATATGTACCTCAAGGT
Source organism: Onychomys torridus (assembly GCF_903995425.1). Lineage (NCBI taxonomy): Eukaryota > Metazoa > Chordata > Mammalia > Rodentia > Cricetidae > Onychomys > Onychomys torridus. The sequence continues at coordinate 67,746,430 of NC_050466.1, forward strand.
CATAGGCAGGTGGAACAGTTAGTTACCTGCTGCTTCTCTAGGGGCAGTGCTTCAAGGTCATATACAGAACAGCTATCCACTATAGTATTGGTTACTTTTACATTGCTGTGATAAGATACCAAGGTATGGGGGTCCTCTTTCCCCCTTGGCCTATAGGCCACAAAGTTGAGAGGGGAAAGAGGCAGAAGAGGCAACAGAAAGCTTTGTATGAAGCCATGAGTACAAATGGAGACAGCCCTCTGGAAAACAGATTTTGGTGAATTAGCTCCATTTTATTCCAAAGTATAAAGAATATATAGATAGGATTGGGACACCTGGGGACAAACTTTAGTTTGCATTAAGTGGCATGCTCCTATCACAGTGATTAGTATATGGCAATAGTGTCCTGTAGCAGAGTTCATAGCATATAGTGATATTTTATTTGTATTGAAATGTGATTTTATTAAATTGCCTTGAGGTTAGAGCAAGCCAGAGCAGAAGCTGGGTGGTAGTGGTGCACGCCTTTAATCCCAGCACTTGGGAGGCAGAGCTAGGCAGATCTCTGTGTGTTCAAGGACACAGCCAGCATGGCAGACACACGCCTTTAATCTCAATACCAACCATAGAAGACCTGGAGTTCTGTACAAACAGTGACAAGGAGGTCATGTGGCTGGGTTTAAAACCAATGAGAAAATAGAACAGAAAGTCTATAAAAAAAGATAAGACACACAGAAGTAGGTCTCTTGCAGAGAGGAAGGACAGCAGAAGCAGTGAAGGGTAAGGTTTTCCGCTCTTGCTCTGACATCATGGCTTTTAACTCTGCAATTGGTTCTGTGTTTCTTATTTAACAAGATAGTTACATCTACAGTAGCATAAGTCTTCTTAGCAAGAATCTGCACCAAGGGTCAAGCTAAAGATGAATGAGGCATCTGATTTGGAGACAGACATCTGGTTTACATCTGATAGCTTTCAGATAAGGTCAGTCCTCCAGGCCCAGAGACATCCTCCAGATAAGGGCAGGTAGAGAGCAGGAAGCTTTGCTGGGGAGGAAGGGAGTTCCCTATTGTCAAGCTTAGAGAAAAGCTGCTAGGCTATGACAGACTGTGATCTCTAACCAGCCAGCAATGTGTTCCAACACAAAGGAAATTATAGTTTATTTGGGACTTATGGTTTCAGGGGTTATAGTTCATAGTGGCAGAACAGGTAGCAAGCAGCAGGTGGCTTGGGCAGTAACTGAGAGCTCAGAGCTCACAACTGAAAACCACAAACAGGAATGAGAGAGCACTGTGGATGTTGGGAGGGTTTTGTCATCTCAAAGCATACTCTATGCCACACCTCCTCCAACAGGCCACACCTCCTAACCCTCCCCAAACAGTTCTGCCAACCAGGAACCAAATATTTAAATATATGAGCCTATGGGAATTATTCTTACTCAAACCACTACATTATCTCCCATAATGTCTTCCTGAGACTTGGAGCAGGGGGTTGTGTTAATGATTTTCCAATCATGGATTAGCACTCCACAGACATTCACTATTTGTACTTCGATCAGTTGTGAGTCTCTATATTAAATTCCATGTGTTGTAATAAATCTGTTAAATTGTAAACTCTGAACTTCATCCTAGTCTTCTCATCTATACTTCCCTCAAGGTTTACTTTATGTACAGTGAGCCTTATCTGTAATTTGAAAGCAGCCATCTAGTTCTAACTGGCACCATTGATGGATGTAGAATCTATACAAATATTTTTGTTTACTTATCTCATTGTATTCCTCTGAAAACCTCAATTGACCATATCATCATTTGCCAGTCAATCTGGGATTCCATTAATGGTAAACTGTCCTTAGACTCTGTAGTTGGAGAGCTTCTCTCCAAGTTCCACTAAGCCCCAGTAGTCAGGTAGCTCATTTATAAAATAAACACACAGACATTTATATTATCTAAACTGCTTGGCCATTATCTTAGGCCTACCATTGTCTAGCTCTTACTCTTATATTTAGCCCATTTCTATTAATCTATACTTTGCCACGTGGCTTGTGGCTTACCAGTGTCTTTACATGTTGCTTGTCATGGCAGCGCCTGGCAGTAACTCTCTGCTCCAGCCTTCACTTCCCAGAATTCTCTTCTCCTTTTCCTGACTACCCTATCCTTCCTGCCTGGCTACTGGCCAATCAGCACTTTATTTATTTTAACCAATCAGAGCAACACATTTGACATACAGAACATCCCACAGCAAGATTCCTCTTAGTTATTGAAGGATATAGTGGGTCACTATAATAGGAAACATTGTCAATGCTTTTTTTGAGTATACATTTTAATGAGTTGCATACTATCTCTTCTATATCATTTTCTTGTGCATCCCATTCCTCTTTAATCAAAATTCACTAAGTAAACCAACAATCCATTAATTTGCGTGACTAAATATTTTTTGGTATTGTTCAGAAAAAAATAACTAGGTGCCAATTGACAGTATTATTGTGTTCCTTCATTAAAGAACAATGGAAATACAAAAAGCTTTTCTTTTTGCCATCATCATCATCTACAACATTATTGGTTTTTTGAGACAAGGTTTCTCTGTGTAGCTCTGACTCTCCTGGAACTTGCTATATAGACCAGGCTGGCCTCAAACTCAAAAATCAACCTGCCTCTGCCTCCCAAGTGCTGTGATTAAAGGTGTGCACTACCACCACCACTGGTCTAAAGGAGCTTTTCTAATGAGGACTGAGCACCTCACTCATCTATGGATACAGAGATAAGTATTTAGAAGGCAATTTGATACTATGCCCATTTAACAAAATAATAATAGTTAAGTTCTTCCCTCTGAATATCACAGGGCCATTGCACTCATGAACTCACAGCAGCCTGCAAAAAAATGCCAGCACACGGCTTTTACAAGATCAAGCCAACATTCCAACAAGACAGAGGGAAGGGTGTAGGAGTGCTTACCCATAGCTGAGGATCTATTGATAGTTGGTGGTGTCTAGGGGAAGTGGAGTCAGTTTTCTTTAGGAGGATTACTCATGTTAGGTTGGCCATGCTTCAGTGGACAGTCCCATGTGCATGCACATCTAGGCACCACTAATAAGACTTAGTGGGCTGCTAGAAAAAAAGAGGCAGGAAGGTAATCAAGAATTGAAAGTGAAGGGAATGAATATGATTAAAATACATTGCATAATGGTTTAAACTTCCCAAAGAATAAAAATATTATATTTTTAAAACTGCAAAGTTACCATCACAGAATGAAAGAGAAACTGATCCATGATGACCTTTCTTGTAAAATAGGAAAATTAGCCTCACATCTTGTCTTGTTCCAGAATGATTACCAGACATTTTGCTACATTCATATGAGCTATGCTACAATATTTTCCCCATATTTCCTATACAGAAATGTCTAAAGCAGCGGTTCTCGACCCTCCTAATACTGTGGCCCTTAAATATAGTTCCTCATGTTGTGATGACCCCAATGACAAAATTATTCCATTGCTACTTTGTAACTGTAATTTTGCTACTGTTATGAATCATAATGTAAATCTCTGATATGCAGGATATCTGAGAGGTGACCCCCAAAGGGGTTGTGACCCATAGGTTGAGAACCTCTGATCAAAGGTCTCCATGACAAAACGCATATGCAAAGTACTATATGGGACTCCCCAGTGCTTTCTCTTCTGGACACTCCCATGTGTCAAAAGAGTTCCTCCTGTTGGAAGAAACTTGTGCTACCCATCATCCACCATATGTTTCTCTGTGGAAGTCTATCTTTCATGATTGGATACTCACAATGGACCATGGGATATAGGATTGGATGGATCATTCAAGTGAATAAGTTGAGTAAGCTCTACTCATGGCCTTGAATTAGAAGGCTATAAATAGTAGTAAGTGAATCATGTATGAAGATAAGTTGGCACTGGAACTGTTCATATAAGAATATACAGAAGAAAACCTCTGCCAATGTGTGACATGTACCTGTAACTCCTATAGAAGAAAGGTTATATAATCTCCATATGGACATGAAGATCCTGAAAAATACAGTGATATCATAAAGCTATACTAATCTAAACAGTGTGGTACTATCATAATAGACATATAGATAATGAGAAAAACAAAAATCTAAGAAACACACACACACACATATATATATATATATATATATATATATATATATATATATGGTTAAATAATCTTCCACAAAGGTGCCAACAATACATAATGGAACAAGAATAGTCTCTTCAATAAATAATGTTAGGAAAATTGAATATACACACACAAAAAAGAAATTGGATCCTTATTTTATGTTATACACAAAACCAATACAAATTAGATTAAAGATTTAAGACCTAAAACTATAAAATTCCTAAGAGGAAACTATTTGATATTATTTTTGGCAGTTATTTGGGAATGGGACATCAAAAGTAGAGACAACAAAAATAAAACTAAATATACAGGACTGCATTAAACTAAAAAAAAAAGCATGTATTAGAAAGTCAACAAAGTGAAAGTGTAATTATTAGAACAATTCATGCACACCATACGTTATGAGATTGATATCCAAACTATATAAGTAACTCTTACAGCTCAACAAGAAAAAACTACCTTCTCTTATGAGATAGCCAGAGAGTAGGCAGCAGTTACTGCAGAAACTCATAATTAGTCAAGGAGCTGAGAAAAAGTGATTATATAATACTTGGCCCTAAATGAGGCATCTATGTCACCCCCTCCAAGGCTCAAAGAATATAAAGGAAGAGGGAGCAGGAAGATATAAGAGCTGGAGGAAAAGGTGGAGTGTTATGACACTGTCTTGCACACAGGATGTGGCTGCTGCACTATTGAATTCTCAACAGCCGTGTTTACTTGCACAGGTGTTACACAAGACTGCATCCATCAGTATCTTCTCATGGTGAGAAGAGGAGTTCCCAAGACCCCTCCCCTCTTAGACAATTTATGCAAAGTTAACAGCTCTAACATGGAAAGACTTATAAAGCCAGGCCCACCCCTCCCTGAGAACCTATAGGCCATTAATGGTTGTTAAGGGAAAGAAAGACATTTTTTTGATAGTATAGCCACTGTGAAGTGCCTGTGTTTCTACAAATAACCCCTCACCAATATTCCTGTAACTGACTATACTTAAAATCACTAGACAACCTCTCAAAAAATGGGCAAAGGACTGAACAGATATTTTTTTTGCAATGGTGTCCAACAGGATATATTAGAATGTACTCAATATCTCTAATCATCAAGGAAATGCAAATTAAAACAATAAGACATTTCCTCAAACATTCTAGAATATGTGAAGAAATGTGTATCAGAGAATCAAAAGGTAACAAGTTTGTCAAAAATGTGGGAAAGAGAATCTTTTTGTACTCTTTGTGAGAATGTAAATTGGCACAGCCACTATAAAATTCAGTACAGAAGTTTCTCAAAAAGGTATAAATAGCACCACCATATGCCCCATCAATCCCACTTCTGGATATATGTCCAAAGGAATTGATATAGGGATTTTAAAAAAATCTACATTATCATGTCCATTACAGTATTATTCACAGTAGCCAAAATACAGAATCTATGTGCCCATCAATGAGTAATAAAGACAAAAATGTAATACATGTGTACAATAGGTAATTTGACTTTAAAAAAATAAGGAAATCCTGTCATTTGCAGCAACATGAAAAGGCCTAGGGGACATTGTGAAAAGTGAAATGAAAAAAAAATTAAGCCTAGGAATACAAATATTTATGACCTTACACCTCTGTGAATTCTAGAAACAGAATACAATGATGGCTAGAGTGCAATGGTTCTCAACCTTTGTAATGCTACAGTGCTGTAGATATCGCTCTGTGTAAATAAAGTTCTGATTGGCCAGTGGCCAGGCAGGAAGTATAGGTGGGACAAGAGAGTAGAGAATTCTGGGAAGTAGAAGGCTGGAGAGAGACACTGCCAGCCGCCGCCATGAAAAGCAACATGTAAAGACACCGGTAAGCCACAAGCCAGGTGGCAAAGTATAGACTAACAGAGATGGGTTAATTTAAGAGAGAAGTAGATAAGAAGCAGCCTGCCACAGCCATACAGTTTCTAAACAATGTAAGTTTCTGTGTGCTTTCTTGGTTGGGTCTGAGTGACTGTGGGACTGGCGGGTAAGAGAGATTTGTCCTGACTGGGCCAGGCAGGAAAACTCTAACTACAAATGGCGCCCAACGTGGTGTCCAATGTGTTGGCAAGAGTTTCCACCTAAAACCTGAGAAAAAAGATTCTAAAACAGAGCTAAAAACAGCTTCCTAGTTGTCTCTCTCAAGTTAGCGGCAGCCTGCAGGTTTGAGCTACTATGGCGGGTTCCTGGCGTGTGCGTCTGACCTGCAGTGTGGCGGGAATGAGGAATCTATAAGCGACACTTTACTCTGCTGCATGGTGGATTTAGCCTTTGCTAGATTAAAAAAAAAAAAAAAAGGTTTCTGGGCTATGCGCTGCTTTAATAGAACTGCTTCTGATAGTTGATGGTACACATGGCTCCAGACCCAGAGCTGGTGGTAAACTGTACCACCTCCATGTTGGGAAGCTGAGGTGGGTGGAGCCAGCAGCCACAGTGGCATTTCAGTCTTACAAAGATGGATATTACACAGAGAATCTGGTTTGCCTTGTCTTTGGGATTTTTAACTGCAGAAAAAGATTTGATCATAAAAGCTGTTGAGTTAAACAAATATGTGAATTTTAAAGGTACCTTGACTTCAAAATTTGGATATAAGGATATGTTGCTTTGGAAAAGAGTCTCTGCTTTTGTTTCCACAGAAAGCCAGAGGCTGTGGATTTGTTCAAGATTAAGATACATCAGGTTTGATCAGCCAAGACCACCTGAAAGGTCTCCGATGACACAATGGCCCAGATGATCCAACATCCAGAATGGTTTCAAGGCAACTGGCTCAGAGGTTCACCCTCATGGACTACTCCATAATCCTAAAATTTTCTTTATGTCCCCATAAGATACAGCGCCCCCCTCCAGCAGGAAGTAGTAAGAGAAACTACGCCCAAATTCCCAGCTGGCTTTGGAGATGGAATTGGCTCACTCCTTCTCTAAACCCAGACATATTGCTAAAAGAAAAGGTTAAGAGATTCTTGTGTCCCAAATCAGAAGAGCCCTCTGATGTGGGACAGAGAAAAACCACGATTTTATTTAAAACAGGTTGATTATAAATGCAATCTCTTTCTAAAGATAAAAAGGGGATATGATATAGATATAATAGGATGAAAGGGTAGATTAATGAACTTACTTCTAAATGGCAACAACTTGTTTAAAATGTTTTACATTGGTATAGATTTTAGTCTATTGATACAAAGTTAAAGTTAATTTTGTTATACTATGTATATATTTCTACTCGTGTTTAAGGTATTGTGTTTGTATAGCTCATTTAAAATTGTAATGGATAATTAAAAATAGATTAATAATTAATCATCTGTGATAATCATACCCATAGCCATGTTAGTTAAGTCTTCTAGGTATACATAGAGATATTTCAGATAGATAGGTAATCTTCAAATACTTCAAAGACCTTCAGATTATGGAATTTAAAATATTTTTAAAATTTAAACTTTCTGGACAGTGAGACATGTCTGCTCCTGGCAGCACCAATTTACTTCAGAGAGGAGAATGGGCATTGAAGACACTTCATATCTTATCTTTACCTTTGCAAAAATAGCCATTTGGGCAAGAAACTGTTCTTGCCTGGACTGCTTGATCAACTGGACATGCAGAACCCATAGAAAGGTAACCACTAAACTTTGCTTGACAAAATGGTCCTTCAGGTTCCTGCTTCACAGAGGAAACTGCCAGACATTCTACAGGACACTGAGAGAAGTGATTGAGAGACTCTAGCCCTGTGGGCTGAAGACAAATGCCCCAACTTTCCAAAGGAACATTAGGTGACTGTCCAGGCTGCCAGCTGTCTCTGTCTACTCTTGAAAGACTCCCGAAAAATGCTTACATCCTTCTCCCGGTTCTCACGGAATATTATATCCTTCTGAGGTCTTTGATGTGGTTGAAGACTAGATAATTATAATTTCCTCAGTTATGATAAAAGATACGTTAGATATAAAACCTTAGACTCACAAATATAAGATAGATAGGATATCTTCTTTAATATTGTAACTGTAATTCTTGCTTGATAATTGTTTTGTTATATGTAATTGTACTATGTAAAAGTTAAAACCTTCTTTAAAAAAAAAGAAAAGGGGAAGTGCTGTAGATATCGCTCTGTGTAAATAAAGTTCTGATTGGCCAGTGGCCAGGCAGGAAGTATAGGCGGGACAAGAGAGTAGAGAATTCTGGGAAGTAGAAGGCTGGAGAGAGACACTGCCAGCCGCCGCCATGAAAAGCAACATGTAAAGACACCGGTAAGCCACAAGCCAGGTGGCAAAGTATAGACTAACAGAGATGGGTTAATTTAAGAGAGAAGTAGATAAGAAGCAGCCTGCCACAGCCATACAGTTTCTAAACAATGTAAGTTTCTGTGTGCTTTCTTGGTTGGGTCTGAGCGACTGTGGGACTGGGGGTAAGAGAGATTTGTCCTGACTGGGCCAGGCAGGAAAACTCTAACTACACTACAGTCCTTTAATACAGTTCCTCATGTTCTAGTGATGCCCAACCATAAAAATTATTTTCATTGCTACCTCCATGACTGTAATTTTGCTCCTGGATGAATTGCAATGTAAATATTTGATATGAAGGATATGTGATCCCCAAAGGGGTCTTGACCCAAAAGTTGAGAACTACTACGTTAGAGGCTATGAGAAAAGAGCTTAGGTAGGTCAAAGGATATAAACATCCAGCTAACCAAAATGATTACTTTATAGAGATCTAATGTACAACATGATCACCAGAGCTAACAATACTGTTCAGTGTACTCACAATTTGGAAAGAAGATAGATCTTAAGTCTTCTTAACATATTCATGTAACTGTAGAGGTAATATATATATATATATATATATATATATATATATATATATATATATATATATATATATATATATGTTAATTGGCTTGATTGTGAACACTTCACATTGCATACAAATATCAAAACATGAAGCTGTAAACTTTAAACATACAAGTTTATGTCAGCAATAATTCAATAAAGCAGCTTTGTTTTGAAGTTTGCATATGGATTAGTATCAAGTCATATAAAGAAAGTGAGTGTGTTAGGCTGGGACACCCTAGCTAGAAAACATGAAAAGTGACTGACTTGGGAGTGAACTGCACCTCTCTTGCTTGCACAGAAGTTTACTTTGCAGTGTTCACATGAGTTGACAGTCAGTTTAGTGGCCTGGGATTGTATAACATCAAAGATCCAAGAGGAACCCTTACGGAAAAAACTGGAACCCAACAGAGAGGTAAGGCCTAAAAGGAATGAGAAGGAGAATGCAGGTCCTCTCAAGATAGAGATTTGACAGAGCCTTTGTTACAGGTTGAAATGTGTTCTTTAAAACACTGATATGTGAAGTCTAACACACAGTATCTCAAAATGTAACCCTGATTGGAAGTATGGCTTGACAAGAGGTGATCAGTTTCAAATGATGACTTAAGGGTGAGGACTTTAGGGCCTTGTTGTTATATGGCTGGGACCTTTGAAAGTAGAAAAAACATGGGTCCCGATACATATAATAAATGGCAGGTTAAGAGGAAGGTGGCTATCTGTAGGTCAAAGAGAAAGTTTGGCACAGATTCTTCCCTCACAGACCTCAAGAGGAACCAGCTCTGCCCACACACTGATGTCTGCCTTCTAGGGATGGGCATGTCTCTCAGTGGTAGAACACCTGCCTAATATGTATGAGATCCTAGGCTCAACTGCCAATACCACCACCAAAGACATAAAAAGACTTCACTTCCAGCTTCGAAAATTATGAGACAAATTTCTGTTGTTACTACTGAATCTGTGGAACTTTTGTCACAGCCGTTTGATCAGGCTTCAAGGGCAAAACCAACAATGCCCAATGGTGCCATTATTTTAAAGTGAGATACTAGGACACCTTGCAAAGAAGTGGAAACAAACATGATATGCTGGAATTTTCACTTATATATGGAATCTTTAAAAATGTGGAACTTATAGGAACAGGTAGAGTGGTTCCCAGGGTCAAGTCAAGAGAGCTATATTGGTCTAGGGGTAAAATGCTTCAGTATAAGATGAAAATTTTGTGTTGATCTAAGTATAGCATGGTGACTAAAGTTAATATTACTGGACTATGTACTTGTGTGCATACACAGAATGGTGACAATAAGATGTTGAATATAGGAATTGACTTGATCATGCTAATCATTTTATAATGAATATCAAATCACACACACTATATATATACATTTGAACATTTAATACCATATCAAGCCCAGGTTCAAGTGAATACAGGCAGAAGAAAATATTAAGTGGTTTAGGTCAAGGCAAAAATGCTAATGTTATAAGGAGTAGGAAATGAGTATTTTAAATAACAACCCTTTTTAACATACCTGCAAAAAAATAAAAAGGAAGTGTGTTAAGAAAATATGTGGGAAATATTTTCTTGAATGCATACTCAACACTATTTCTTTCAAGGGGCGGGGCATTTGGCTTACAGGTTTGAGTCCAGACCAAAGGAAGCCAGACCAAGAGCTCTTTTACAATTTTTTGTCAGTCATACATCAATGATTCTGGAGGATATTATACATCTATGCATGCAATAACAACTAGTGAAAAAAAGAGGCCAGGACTTTGAAGGAGAGCAGGCAGGGATATATGGAAGGTTTAGAGGAAGGAAATGGAAGGGAGAAATGTTGTGATTAAACTATAATCTCAAAAAGAAAAAAGAAGAAATCCACCTTCTGTAAGACACTTGGATTTTGGATTTGTTATTTCTTCTGGGCAAATTTTAAGTGTTAACAGAGAAAATAATCTAAGTTGGTCAAATTGGGTGTAGCAGTTAAACAAATGGATTCTATTAATTAAATCTGAAGGACCCTTTATTTCAAGTGTTGGAGATTCAAAATAAATGCTTCTCAAATTCATAGAAAACAAAAACAACAGCAACAAAAAAGAATAAAATGGTTTTCGGCTTGGGGTCAGAACCCTAATCCAGCAATCAAGCTGTGATATTTAGTATCAGAAGCAGCACTAAGACTGCAGTTACCACTAGTCTTAATATCCTTGATGAATATAAAAATTATTCTACACACATAATAGTAAATATATATATATATATATATATATATATATATCAATAAGTAGTAATGTATAATATAAAAGTTATTTATACATACATGCAGGTAAAAACATACACATGAAAGTAAATATTAAAGTTAATAAAGTTATTTATTAAAAATCAGAATTCTTCAAATCTAAGAAACAGAAGGATAGCAATGTGTAGATGTATCTTGACAACTCTCATGATGATGTCATGAAGGGATATTAGTTTATAACCACTTTTGAAATACATGAACTCGCTGAGAAAATGTAATCTCAGACCTAAAATTAAGTTGCATTGAGGAAAGTTATGCATTACACAAAACCTGTCTTATGCCAGGCGGTGGTGGCACACGCCTTTAATCCCAGCACTCAGGAGGCAGAGCCAGGTGGATCTCTGTGAGTTTGAGGCCAGCCTGGGCTGCCAAGTGAGTTCCAGGAAAGGCACAAAGCTACACAGAAACCCTGTCTCAAAAAACAAAAAACAAAAACAAAAAACAAAAAACCTGTCTTAAATAGGACATTGAAAGCTATGTTTTTATGTATGTATGTATGTATGTATGTGTATATATATATATATATGGCATAAAGAGCACATGTATAGGAGTTGCATGTAGGGAGATGGTCTATGTGCATACAAGGAAGGCAAGAGGTTGGCATCAGTGTTTTTCTTAATCACTCTCTACGTTATATTTGGGTTATTTCCTCTTACTGAAATCAGAGCTTAGCAATTCAGGTATTAGTTATCTTGCTCTAGGGACCTCCTCTCTATCTCCTAAGCACTCAACTTATAGGCAGGCTGCCATACCAGCCAAGCATTTACATAAGAGCTTGGGATCCAAACGCTGCTCCTTTTGTTTGAGCTCCAAGCCCTTTCCCACTAAGCCAACTCCCCAGAAGCAATATGTTTTTCAATTGTAAGGATTTTGGCGGAGCTTCCAAAGGTCAAAACAAGAAGTGCCTGGGACACTATATTCAAAAGCAAGGTTCTACACTATCTTGGTTAATACACAAATACTTGGGCAAAACTGAATCAGCTAGTACTCACCCATTTCTCACCTCAGAAGTACAATAAGTTGAAATGGAAAAGAATGAAAAGAGTGAGACAGGAGAACCACAACGTCTGTCTGGGCTACAAGTGAGTTCAAGGCCAGCCTGGGTAACTTAGAGACCCTATCTCAGAAATATGTTTTTAAAACTGGGAGTATAGTTCAGTAGTAGAGCACTTGTCTAACATATGTAAAGCCCTGAAATAAAGGGGAAAAGGAAAGGAGGGAGAGACAGACAGAAGGGTGAGGAGAGGTGAGGAGAAAAGAGGAGGGAAGGGAGGAGAAGGAAGGAGCTTCTGGATGGAACTGTCATTATGATAAGCCTCAAGCAGGGCTTCCTCCAACTTTCCCAAGCCTCAGAAACAAACATTTAACTTGAATGGGAAGAATCTCATAGGAAAATGTCACATTCAGATCAAATTGTCTCTCTTGAGTAGGTGTTCTAACTTCATATTCTTTTTCTCTCTTAAAAATAAAATAAAAACCAAAACAAAACAAAGCACAAACTGAAACCAAAAGAATCAACATCAAAAACTCCCACACATTGCTGTTTCAGTTTTGTTTTGTGCTTTGTTTCAGTTCAGTTTGGAGTTTCTGTTTGTTTTTAAGACAAAGAAAGAATATGAAGTTAGGTAAGTTAGGTTGGAGTGGGGGCATTTGGGAGAAGTTGGGGGAGGGGGAAGAATATGACCAAAATACACTGCATAAAAAATTAAAAAGTAATTTTAAAATATAGGATCTTATTAATGTGGGCTGCCATTAATTTAGGATATTTAAACACATGCAATGTCCAGATCACTGATACAGTTTTCAATAAGATTAAAGGTCCCAAATAAAGTGAACTGAGTCTTCTTTTCTATTTAAAAAACGTGGGGGAAGGAAGGTGAATTTGGGGGTATTATTTCCAAGGCAAGCAGGATAGCCTATATCTGAACCAGTAATATAATTATGTTCTCATACACACATAAAGAACTGTACAGCTTCCACAGCCCATTGCAACCAATCTACCTTCCACTTACATATACTTGGCATGTTTAAAAACCTAGATGCACCAAAGCAGCCAGGAAGATCAGGTTGACAGTACAGATTCTGGATCTTAGCCACATCTAAAGGCTGGTTGGATACCTCTAATGCACCTTTACTGTTTGTATTACTTTTATTGTTGCTGTGACAAAATGCCTGAGAAAAGCCACTTCAAGGAGCAAGAATTTAGTTTGACTCATGGCTGGAAGGGACACATTCCACTGTGGAGAAGACAAAGCAACAGGAATGAAAAGTGGTTATTCTGCCCTGCAGTCAATAATCAGAGAGATGGATGCTGGTGCCCCCCTTTACTTTCTCTGTTTTATGCAGCTGGAAACCACATGGCCCATTCAGTGTGCTGCCCACATTCAGGATGGGCCTTCTCTCCTTAGTTATACTTTTCTGAAAACACCTTCACAGACATACCTAGAAGTGTATCTCCTAAGTTATTCTAAATCCTATCATGCTGACAGTATACACTAACCATCACACTACCCGATGGACAGTTTCTCTAAAAGTTTTCCTTTAGAAAATAGATGTTTCTTTGCAAAAATTCACATTGTTAGGGTCCTGCAGAAGTCCCACAAAGATCACCATCCATGTATACAATCAGCAAGAATGTTTATTATCTCGAGAAATATTCTAGCATGCTGGGGCTAACCATTCTACAGAAAAGCAAAATGGGGATGACTTGGAGAGGAATATGTGGGCTCCTCTTAAGCACAGCTAAGGGGAGTTCCTAGAGCACTTAGGTCACTTTAGATATGATTGGCTTAAGCAAGTGGCCAACATATTAGTACATTCCAGTTGGCTAGGGTTAGTCAGAGGCTGACTAAGTCTACAGCTTTTTCATTTGGGGATAGGCCTGGACAAGTCCCAGACTTTGTCCTTATTTGGTTAACTCCTGACTGTGGTTTAGGCCTGGCCTGGTACTGCGTGTACCAGGCATCCTCCTTGCTATTGGAGATATTGAAAATTGTTCTTTGTTCTGGCTCTTTAGAAACTGTTCAGTCTCAGAAAAATGGAAATTGAGGCCTAATCTCTAAGAGTAGACTGAGCAGCTTGTTATGGCATCTGCTCCATCCTCTCATGTTAAGTGGTATAACTTGCAACCTATCCCATAATAAAGAAGTCAAAGTTCACCATCATTAGCTCTTGCCATGTTACGATATTCATATCCACTAACAAGCCCCAAAAGGTCTCTAAAATAGGTTAGATCTAGTGGTAGTTTCAGGCAAGGACCACAGATGAATCCCAAAATGTGCCATTGCCTAGGAGTCGCATATTTTGCTAAAGTTTCTTATTAGCATTAATATCATTACTGATTTTTTTGCACGTGTCCCTGGGTGACTTGCATCTAGTAAAAAACATAATTCAAACAGCTTGTTTGAGAGTTTCTAAGGCAGGCTGTTCAATTTGAACACCTTTCAAGTAGTCCTATGTAAAATATGACATATGCTCAATAATAAATAAGCTTTCATGTTCTATTCCAAAATAAAATTTAGAACAATTTTAACACCATCAGTTTTTCCTGAACAGAGATTATACTCCAGGCAACCACCCATATATTTCTTCAGAATTATATATAAATGGCTAGTTGCTGATTCTTTACAGGGTTAATTTTCCAGTATGAGTCACTCAGAAATTTGGCTATCTATTAAACACATATAATATGGTATGTTAGTGCTTCCTAACAAAATAATGCCATCATTTATAGGTTCCAGAATATCTCTGGATAGACTTGACTTTGCCAGTCTCATCTCATAGACTGGTGAGAAATCATATGCAGGTTTAGATCACTGCAAAACAACAGTATTTTAATCCATGCTCTACAAAGCCAAACTGGCCATGAACAAATGATATATCAGAGAGCTTATCACCACACACCAGGCTACTCTTTCTGAGCAACATACGTCTCAGAGGCAAGCAATAAGGAAAACTGGAGCCATATTGAGTTGATGGTAATCACAGTGAGGTAACATGTAACACAGGATGTTTTATTTGTGTGTGTGAGTGTGAGTGTGAGTGTGTGTGTGTGTGTGTGTGTGTATGTGTGTGTGTGTGTGTGTGTGTGTGTGTGTGTGTGTGTGTGTCAAATACCTTGGAGCTGGAATTACAGGCAGGTATGAGCTGCCCCATATAGATGCTAGAAACCATCCCCAGTATTTTAGAAGAACAGCAAGCAATCTTAACTGCTGAGACATTTCTCCAGGCCCACCATGGGAATTTTTTGATTAGCTGAGGGAACTTCTGTCACCAGTTCACAACATGGAATCCTACACTGTTTTACTAATATCCCAGGTTAGAGAAGCCTGGAAGGTTCCCAGTTTCCTAATAATTTAACTCATACTAGTATTCTATCATAACAGTTTCCCATTAGGAATAGTTCATTGCAATGAAGGGATAAAGCTACTAAACACAGCTTCAAAACAGGAAGTGTCAGTTATACAGTATGTTGCCTATGTATTGACACAAAAGAACCAATAAACTCAGGCTTGTCCATAGTCCAATTTGACATTTTTTTCCACAGCCAAAGTAAAATGTTACCATGTTAACTGGAATTTCTTAGACCCCTAGTGATGTGTGCCCTGTATCCATAGGGGCTGAACAGGTTTGAGCACATTAAGTACCCAACAGACTTTGATCAGTAACAAACAAAAAACAACAACAAAAAAAAAACCTTCCAGTTCCAGTCAGAAAAGCAGGGACAATGACCTCCATCTTAGACCCATTTGTTCTTAAAAGTCAAAAGATATGGGTAGTAAAATATTAAATGTGTCCTATGCCATATACATCAGTTTAGAGGAAATAGATCTTAAAGGGAAGACTAATTGGTGAAAAGAAAGGAAAAAGCTATGGGGGAATATGGAGAAGGGCAGTGGAAAAAATGAACAAAGTAGAGCAAAATGTAATTATTGACACATATGTAGGAAGATGTCACAATGAAACTCATTACTTTCTAAGATAACCTAAAAATGTAATTAGAAATAAAATACAAAAAGAAAAAATAGTGCACATATTTTAACAAAAGGGTTAAGTCTATTAGCAACTCCTTCTGATATTAGCAATGTGTTTATGGCCCAACTGGCTTAGAACAAGGGTTAAAACATAAACAACCTAGTGATTTTTCACTCTGTATCTTCCAGCACACCTGGCAGGACTCTCACATCTGCTAGCCATGAAGCAAAGTACAGACAGCCTCACTGGACATTTGCCCAAGCACATCATAAGTATCATTTCTTTCCAAATCACTGTAGGAATGCATCTCAGTACATTTCTCATAACTGACTGCTACTCATGCCAAATATTTCATCATTGAGGTCTGCTATTGCCCCCCAGCTGTGTTCCATGCTTGACAGTATCTATACTTTTATCAAAAGAACACTATGATATTATCAGCCTCCAGGAATATGAGATTTCAAATACCATGCAAACAATTTATGAAAAACAGACAAGAAAGAACCCCACATAGTCTACCCTCTTTTATTGTAAGACAAATGGTCCAAACTTTACAGCTGTTGTATAACAACAAGTTTCCTGGAGTGCACAGAGTACTTGAATTAGTGAAAGACAAAGGTCTGGTGTCTCAAAACTGAAATCCTAGTACACAGGATGCTGAGTTAGGAGGATTGTTGCAAATGCAAGACCAGCTGGGACTACATTTAAAAAAAAACCCTATATCAAAAGAAAAAAAAAAACAGCATACTTTAAAATAGATATTTATGGGGCTGGAGCAATGGCTCACAGGTTAAGAGTAGCAGCTGCTCTTCCAGAGAACCCAGATTTGGCTTCAGCGCCCACAGGGCAGCTGACAGTAGTCTGTAACTATAGTCCCAGAGGATTCAAATCCCTCTTCTGGACTCCAAGGACACTCAGACACGTGGTACACAGACACATAGTGCAGGCAAAAACAACCATACATACAAAAGACAAATAAAGGGATCTTTAAAACAAAGAATTAAAAAATAAGTATCTGTATTTCATATTTGAGATTAACAGAAGTACAGTTTAGCTGGAGATGACACATATCTGTAATGCCAGCATTTGTAAGTCTGGAAAGAAGGATTGTTATAAGTTTGAGGCCAACCAGGGCTACATAGAAAAACCCTGTCTCAACAAAAAAAAAGCATATTCAAAAACAAGTATTTGAATTTCATATTTGAAATTAACAAAATAATATTTTTGTTGGTTATGATGGCATATATCTATAATCCCAGCCCTGGAAAGCTGAGGCAAGAGGATTGCCACAAATTAAAGGCTAGCTACTAGATTAAGACCCTATCTCAACCCCTAAAATATTAGTAAGAGGTAGACAGGTTGTTCCTTGGCAATGTATGGGGTTCAGTGAGTAAAACTATTTACATATTTCAAGTGCTACAACTGGCAGGTAAGTTTTGAATTGTTCCCTTGTTGGAGTAGAGACAAAGCCATAAGGAATAACATCTTTAACTTGCCAATAAACAAGACATTGTAATATAAAAAAAGCACTGAGGCTAAAATAAAGGGCACTTCTGTCACCTGAAGATAGCACCTGAAGATGTGATTTCCATGACCATCATGTGGACCCTGTGAAATTAAGTGACTAAAACAATTTAAAAGAAAAGTATCCCAAAGGAGCCCCTCACCAACAGAAGGGAAAGCCACAGAATCCTGAGTGATTAGGATACATCTAATGTCCAGCCAGAAGCTGGATCTATGGACCCTTCTGTCAAAGGGAGGCAAACCCCAGTATTAGACTGACATAGGAGAAGATAATGATGGAACCACTTTGAAAGGGAAAGGATCATATTTACCAAGGTCAGTCTGGAGAATCTCAGAAGGGAACAATGGTAGGCATTTCCCCTCTCCCAGGATGGTGTTATGCATCACTCCTGAGCCAAAGAACCATTATCATCACCATCATCACAGAAGCTGTGACTACTCACAAGCAATTCTCAAGATTGTGCCTATTAACATTCCCTCATAAGAGGAGTTTACAGAGTGGGTCATGAGACTGTCACCTGAGATTTAAGCTGCTCCTTACACTTCCCTGCCCCCACTGAGTGTGTTCTCATGGTCTCACGAGGTGCTACAGTATACAAAGTGTGGGAGGTCATCCAAGGAGAAGGACTTATCTGTGTAGTTTGGGGAAAGTTATCAACCATGCTGAGGTAAGGCTTTTCAGTAATGCAACTCTTTGGGGTCCCCTATGTTCTTGTAAGTAGCTCCTCACCCATGCTCTTATAAGTAAGCTCAATAAAATCATGGGTTCAACAAGCTGGACTTAGACAGAATCATTACATTAGTCTGTCATTGGTGCCCGTCTATTTGTGTCTCACAATAGTGAGCTATACAGATTACTTCCTTCAACCTTAATCAAATAGAAAAGAGTGTCAGAAACTTTTACTTATGTGTTTTGTAGTTAGTGAGACTTCAGAATGAATATGTGACTGTTCAAATAAAGTCAGAAACCAAGGTCTGACAAATGCCCAGCCTGAAGACCCAGTAGGAGGGCTAACTTGAAGGGGAACTATACTTTCACCACATGAAAGAAAAAGTCTGTAAGTTCCACATTCAATTGTGAGAAGCCTGGGAAAGTGAAGGTATTTGAGGTGACTTAAAAGGACAGAAGAACAACCACAGATATAACCTCAAAAGAAGTGTGAGTCACAAGGGACTTAGGAACAAAGGACTGTCTACTGGCTGTTCATAGAAAAAAGTATTGGTTATGAACAGCTAGAACGATCGGAATTTTTTTTAGGAAAGACATAAAATATGCCTGTAAGTGCAAGAGATGAGGAGTCCCTCTGCTTATAGCATCAACGCTCCCATTCAACTCTGCCAACCATGTCAGGATATGCTCTTCTCCCTCCCTTCCTTTCTCTCTCTCCCTCCCTCCCTTTCTCTCTCTCTTCCCTCCCTCTCCTTCTCTTCCCTCTCTCTCCCTCTCTTCCCTCTCTCTCCCTCTCTTCCCTCTCTTCCCTCTCTCTCCCTCTCTTCCTCTATCAGTAGCACATTAAGAACTATAGTCAAAGAAATGGGAGATGAAGACATGAAATGCTAACCGAGTTCCTGTATCTGTCTATCCTATTACACATATATACACATTGCTACCAAGATGACAAAACTCAGGACGGCTCTACTTTGGTGTAGAGAGACTTTAAAAACAGACAAAACTACATTGGTAAACAGATGGTAATGAAGCCTTCTGGAGATTTCCTCCATGATATAAAAAGAACGGTCTCCAAAGCATTTACTAAGTGTCTGTAGAAGAAAGTTAACTTTCTTTTTACGCCCAAAGGATGTTCAACAGACTACTAATAGTGACATGTCTGGAAATATGTATGCCTTTGAGGAAAGAATTTACCTTCCTTCTAACAATAGGGAAACAATATTAAAAAAAAAATCTCACCCAAAACAAGCCATTCTCAGAAAAAGCTAGACATACCCACCTAGTGCTATAACTTCACACAGATGATACTAAAAGGCAAGCAACATATTTCAGTACATGGGGCCTGTATTTTTCTTACAAAATACTGTGGTCTTAGCACTAAATTCAGTTACAAAGAGGTAAAAGAAAATTCCATGGAATTGATCTGTCAAAATCTTAGGGCAATGAGCCCCTAGTCCTTGTGAGAGTTCAACCATTTTGGGAGCCTACATAAAAACAAAACACAAAGCTGGGCTTAGGCTTCCTAGACTGGCATAAAGCCCATGAATCCATGAATAGGGACTAGAGGACTGCTATGTTGTGGTATGAATGGAAGAGAAAATACATATGCCAAAAAAAAACCTGATGTCCACCAAAATGAAGTCTACAATGGTCATCTAGATGCATCAAGTTCCAGTGAAGTCAATATCCAACAGATTATTTTGAGGGATCATTTAATTCATGAAACAAATGCATTGGAAGAACATAGAAGACTAAAAACCCAGGCTTCACAGTATGCAAATGTGACACTGAAGATAATTCAATAAAAATAATTCTCAGAGCGGCTGGAGAGATGGATCAATGGTTAAGAGTATGTATTGCTCTTTCAGAGGACCCAAGTTCAGTTCCTAATACCCACATTGGTTGGTCAGCTCACAGCAACCTATAACTTGAGCTCTATGGGAATCTAATAACTCCAGCCTCTGTGGGGACCTGCATTCATGTGCACATATCCACATGTGGACACAGACATACACATATATACACATGGTGAGGGAGAAGAGAGAGAGAGTAATAAAAATAAATATTTTCATAAAATTCCCCCAGATAATGTCTCAAAAATCCAAGGTGCTGGCCTTCAAGAAATAATATCCAAGCCTTCACATAAATATCCACACATATGCACATACATAACAGATGAACCCCTTACATAGTAACATACCTGTATATACAGTCCTTATCTTCCCCCAAAAGAAAATGCTTGCAGTGTCTGTTTTTGTCTTACTGGTATTTTATAACACTGTTTTGCAAAAAGAAACTGACCACATTTTTAACACAGAGAAATTTAAGGAAAAGCATGAAGGTTTTCCAGTAATAAAATCATACAGAGTTTTTTTTTTTTTTTTTAATTATCAGAGCAAGAGCAAGGACAAATTTTGATGGGGCATACCCATAGTCCTTGCACTTAAGAGACAGAGCAAGAGGATCACTGCAAGTTTGAAGTCAGCCTGATTTACACAGTGAGTCCCAGGCCAGGCGGGATTCCATAGTGAACCCTCAAGTGCTCAGCCATAAATGAGACATCTCTATCATACCCCTTTCTCCACAAGGCTTGGGGAACCTCAAGGAGGGCGTGAAAAGATAATAAGAACCAGAGGTCTGGGATGATTGCTGAAAAACAGTACCTTAAGGACGTGGCAGGGCTGCTACACTCATGAAACCACAGTAGCTCTGGTTGTCTGTATGAACCTGCACATAATCAAGCAGGTCACCCACCATTCCAGCATGGAGGGAGGGAGGGAGGGAGGGAGGAAGGGAGGGGTTCACAAGGTCCCACCCCTAGCTGAGGAGCTATTGGTAGATGATGGCTGCAGAGGAAGGAGCAGCAGTTGCTGCATGGGAATGGACCCTAGTAGATTGTTCACATTCCAGTGGCTAGTCAACCATACATCCATCCATGGGAATACAGGCAGCACTAATTAGACTTGTTGAGGTTTTTCTTTTTAAAGAAAAAAGAAGAGGGCATGAAATTGGGATGGAGACATATGGGAAGGGCTGGGAAGAGCTGAAGAGGGGAATACATGTTATCAAAAATATTTTTGTATATATGTAGGAAATCTTCAAACAAAAAAAATTAAATAAAGATAAAATTTTAAAACTGAAGGAAGGGAAAAAAATGAAAGTCTTTCTGATGACAACCAGGTAGATTAAGGTCCGGCAGAAAGGAAAATATCACATATGTAGGAGATCTTCAGGCACCCTGACAACTATAAGAATGGGGTACAGGGATACTAGTTTTTCCATATTTTTCTGATTTTTCTCAAGGGATATCTGTAAAGAATGCAATAGTTCTCTGCTGTAATCCTATTAAGACTTTCTTTTGTAGGGGTGGTAGACCAGTGGTTCTTAACCTTCCTAATGCTGCGACCCTTTAATATAGTTCCTCATGTGGTGGTGACCCTCCAAGCATAAAATCATTTTGTTGCAACTTCATAACTTTAATTTTGCTGTTATTGATCATAATGTAAATATCTGATATGCAGGATATCTGATATGCAACCCTTGTGAAAGGGTCATTTGACCCAAGGGGATCTATAACTCACAGGTTGAAGACCACTGCTATACACTATAGTCCTAATGGAATCAATTTCCCCAATCCTATATTCCATATGTACACTGTTTTGTTGCATGAATCCTAAATGGTCTTATAATGAAAACCCAGAGCCAGATATTAGGGTAAATGCTGAAAGACCAGAGAGAAAAAGAAAAAAGCCACTAGAGAAACTTCTCACCACTACCAAATTCTCAGGCCGATGGAAGGCAAGATCCTATCTCCAGAAATCCTGTAACTGAAAGCCTCAGAGTCCTTAGCTGAAAAGCCTTAGTTCCTGTCTCCTCATGACTTATATGTCTTTCTCCTCCAGCTATTTCACTTCCTTCCTAGTGCTGGGATTAATGGCGTGCATGCTTCCCAAACACTAATAGGAAGGCATGAGATCTCACATGCTGGGATTAAAGGTATGTGACTCCCAAATATTGGGATTAAAGGTGTGTTCCATCACTGCCTGGATCTGTTTCTCTCCTAGACTGAATCAATCTCATGTAGTCCAAGGTGGCTTTGAACTCACAGAGATCCAGAGAGATCTCTTAAAGGTATGTGCCACCACTGCCTGGCATCTATGTTTAATCTAGTGGCTTGTTCTGTTCTCTGATCTTCAGACAAATTTTATTAGGGTACACAATATATCACCACATTGTTCTAGTTTGTTTTCTGTTTTGATAAAACATTCTGACCAAAAGTAACTTTGGGAGTAAAAAGTTTCTTTTGCTTATACTTCCACATTCGAGTTTATCATCAAGTGAATCCAGGGTAGGAAGGAAGGATTGAACAGGAGGCAGGAGCTAAGGCAGACCACAGAAACATGCTGCTTACTGGCTTGCTTTCAGGCTCAAGTTCAGCTGTTTCTTATACAGCCCAGGCACACCTACCCAGGGATGGCACTGCCCATAGTCGGATGGGCCTTGTCACATTGATTAGCAATTTAAAAAAAAAATGTCCCAAAGCCATATCCACAGGCCAAGGTGATGGAAGCTCAGTTGAGGCAACCTCTTCCCAGATATCTTCACTTTGTGTTACATTGGAAAAAAGTAGCCTGTACATGTACTTTCCTACTAGAACCCCTGAGCCTCTACTAGCTTACTCTTCCTCCTTTTCCATAATCAGTGTCTCTCACCTGCAAATTATAAATCTCTTTAAATTAAAAACACTTGTAAATACTTGTGAACTTGTTATAGAAACATTTCTTTAGTATGTTATTAATACCATCAGGCAAAGAAAAGTAAATGAATTGTAAATCAAAGTTAAATTTTATGAGAACGAACAATATCAAGAAAATAAAAAGGTGCCCAGGTGTAGTGGAGCATGCCTGTGATCTCAATACTCAGGAGACAGAGGCAGGAGGATTGCAAGTTCAAGGCCAATATACAAATGTACAGGCCAACCTAGGCCACATAACAAGAACTTATCCCACACACACACAAAAGGAGAAAAATGGAACAATTCGCAAAATGTTTGTATATATGTATGTGTATGTATGTATGTATGTATATATATATATATATATATGCATGTGTATAGATATAAATAGATGTGTGTGTTAATATCTAAATCTGAAGAGGGGCAGGGATGAATGCCTTTAATCCCAGTACTTCAGAGGCAGAGGCAGACATATCTATGAGTTCAAGGCTAACCTAGCTACATAGTGAATTTCAGGCCAGCTAAGGTTACACAGTGAGACTCTGACATAGAAAACCAAATTATAATAAGTAAATAAAATATACAACAAACTCTTAAAATTTTTCAATATAAGGCAAACTAAGCTAAGTGTGGTGGCTCACATCATAATTTTAGCACTTGGGAGGCTAAGGCCAGAATATCAGCAGAAGTTCCAGACTAGTGTGGGCTACAGAGTGAGACCCTGGCTTTAAAAAAAAACCAAAATGAAAAAGATAAGTCAGGGATGGCAATATGGCTCAGTAGATAAAGAAAACTGCTGCTAAGCCTGATGACCTGAGTTTTATCCCTGGGACTTACATGGCAGAGTGAAAAAACCAGTTCCCCAAAGTTTTCATCTAACCTCTACACATGCACTATGTAATGTGGGTCCACACACATAAATACACAAAATCAATAGATGTAATAAAAAATTGTTGAAGAGAATCCAATTTTAAACTAGGCAAACATAAAGAGACATTTCTCCCAGAAAAATATACCATGACCAAAATGCACTCAAAGGATATTCTACATCACTAGTTATTAGGCAAGAAAATGAAGATCATAATGAGATCCCCATGTCACACATAATAGGATGACTACAGTCAGAAACAAAGAGTATTAACCATTTGCAAAGATCTGGAGAAATGAAAATTCTCAGGATGTTTATGGGATTCAACATATACAGTTGTGGAAAATACTTCAGCAGGCCATCAGGAAGTCAGACATGGTTACCTAAAGGCTCAGCAATTCAAAGATAGGTAATGTACCAGAGAATTGAAATAAGTTCGTACAATTATCCTTGAGAGCTCATAACAATATTATTCATGAGATTCAAAAAGTGGAAACAGTGTAAATGTCTATCAGCTGAAGAATTTGCAAACAAAATTGAAAATATATTTACAATAGACTAGCATTCACCTATCTAAAAAACTGAAGTATTTGGAGTTATAGTTATAACTTGGTTGGTAGAACACTTACCTAGCATGCAGGAAGTCTTGAGTTCCCTCCCTAGCATAACATAAAACAGGTGGCCCATGCCTGCAATATCTCCTCTGGAGATGGAGGCAGGAGGATCATTTCAAGGTCACTCTTGGCTATATAGCAAGTTCAAGGCCACCCTGGGATAAAAGAGACCCTGTATAATAAAAAACAATATATACATATATAAAAACACATATGTATACACACATGTATATACATACATATAGTTATAGTTAGTCAGCCAAAGCCAGAGCAGTTCTATCTTTGCTTCCCTGGGCTCAGGAATTCCTTAATGCCCCCTCCTTTCCACCATAGCTTGGGCAGCAGTGGTGCTAGAGACCAACACTAGGAGAGGAAGGGGTAAAAAGGCCAAATTCAAATACATCTGGCTATCTAGTAGCAAGCAGGGGCTTTGGGGCCAAGGTGGTAGATTCACACAAGGAAACTATGAAGAGACTGTGAACATCTGAAGGAGAAACTCCAGGTAGACCATACATCTTTTCCTGCAGAAACAAGACATTCCCTCCACACCATTATTAAGCTGACTTAGACAGGGATTGGCTGACAGCCCCTGAGGATGAGCCCTTGGCCATCCTTGCTTACTGTCTGGCTTTGAAGATCATGTTTTCTCGCTGCCTTTCTTATACAGCCTAGGCCCACCTGCCCAGAAATGGTGTTGCTCACAAAGAGCTGGACCTAGGACATCAATTAGCAATCAAGAAAATGCCCCACAGATAGGTCAATTTGCTAGAGGCCTGCCTCAATTAAAGGTTCCTCTTCCCAGGTGTGCCAAGTTGACAACCAAGATTAGCCATCACAACCAGTCTTGTGGAAGATGCCACACACTTTAGATACAGCCAGCCTGGAAACTCTTACTACCAACTAGCATGCTGGAGGGTGCAGCATAGGCTGCAAGAGGAGAAAGGGCATCGTCAGTTGTGGTGGTTTCAATGAAAATGGCTCCAATAGGCTCACAGGGACAGGCACTACTGGGAGCTGTGTTCTTGTTGGAGCAGGTGTATTGTTGTTGTTAGAGAAAGGGGGGTGGGCTTTGGGATTTCGGAAGCCCAAGACAGGTCCAGTGTCACTCTCTCTTTCTACTGCCTGTGGATCTGGATGTAGAACACCCAGCTACCTCTACAAGTCTGCCTGTATGCTACATGCTTCCCACCATGACAAATATGGACTAAACCTCTAAACTGTAAGTCAGCCCCAATTAAATGTTTTTTGTTTAAAAGAGTTGCTGTGGTCATGGCATTTCTTCACAATAATAGAAACCCTAGCCCTATGCTTATATACACATAGTCAAAAGCTGCTCTCAAACCTTCATCAAAGGAAGCTTCTCATTATACAGCATGACAGTGAATGCAGAGACTCAGGAGTGCCCAGGATCCTGAAAATTGAGATGGTTGTGAACTCAGCCCTAAACAACACATGTATGCCACCTCCTCTAAGGCTCAGGGAACACTGGGAAAGATGGGGTGTTGTTGTTAGTTGTTTTATTACTCTTTACTCTTTTGGGGGACCTGCCACCCAACTTCCAAATAAATCACACAGGGAGGAGACTTAGTTTTAATTATGAATGCATGGCCTTAGCATGGCTTGTTTCTTGCCAGCTTTTCTTATCTTAAATTAGCCTGTCTATCTTTACCTCTGGGTTTTTACCTTTGTTTCTGTATACCTTTTCTTTCCTACTTACTCTGTGTCTGCTATGTAGCTGGGTGGCTGGCCTGTGAAGACCTCTTCCTTCTCTCTCTCTCCTAGACCTCCTCTCTCCAAAGTTTTTCCTTCTATTAATTCTCTCTGCCTGCCAACCCCACCTATCCTTTCTCCTGCCTCACCATTGGCTGTTCAGCTCTTTATTAGACCATCAGATGTTTTAGACAGGCACAGTAACACAGCTTCACAGAGTTAAACAAATGCAACAGAAAAAAAAGTAACACACCTTAAAATAATATTCCCCAACAGAGTAGAAAGTGCATAAAAAGCTGGAAGACAGAGTGAAAGGCTGTGAAATGCCATCCTCTAGACTGGATACAGCCATTGCAATCACAAACTTACAACTTGTGATTACCTGCCCTGGCAATCACAGAAGATTAGCCCTGTCAACTGTCAGTCATAGCAGGCAGTCTCACCACGACTTATCCTTTACAACTGAAATTCTGTCTACCCATAGATGCTGGGAGTAAAGAGACCAATGTCTCCAGTTGTGTACCCACTGCTGAACCCATTAGACTTCAATGGATAGCTTCAAATCTGTGGACACACAGACATCCTGGTTAGTCACAATGTGTCACAAAACAAAACTAGTAGACATGAACACTCTAGAGAGATTTGTGGGGAAGAATAGAGTGGACAGGGGTGTTAAGATGGGAGAGGATGAGGGGTAAAAGTGGTCAACATGCACTAGGTACCTGTGTGAAATTTTCTAAAAACAAAAAGTTAAAATTTCTAAAATTCAATCTACCTTCCCCAGGCCCTTGATTTGGTAAATAAGTTAATGTTTGACATGTTTGATGTTTTCTGACTTGCTTCTCACATTAAGAATTCCTAGTCTGTAACTTGTGTTGTTTCTTTCATATACTTTTTGAAGGGCTGGAGACATGGCTCAGTGGTAACATCCACAAGGTCCTGAGTGATCTAGAAGAGCATGATCTTAGATAATAGAGTAAACTTGTCTGTCTTTTTCTCCATTCATTTTCCTTTGAAGACAAAAAGAACTTGAGCCAGAAGGAAGGTTGAGTTATGCCTGACAACCTGATTTCAATCCCTGGAACCCACATTGTAGAAATTAAGAAGCTACTCCTGAGAATTGTCTTTTGACTGTCCCACATGTGCTGTGACATTCATAGGTACACACAAACTACAACAAGAAGAACTAGATTGGTTTAGGATGTGGTCCAAAGAGCTTGGGGCCTCTACAGAATCAGACAAGGCTTACTTATCTCAAAGAAGGCTAATATGGACCATTAACTATGTATAAAGGGGGATGCAGGAAGATCAGCTTGCTGCCTTGAAAGATCCCTTTATGTGTGTTATGGTTTCTTTTCCTCCTTGAGAGAGCTAATTTTTAAATGGAATATCAGATGTGACAATGTGTGGGAGGCCAGCTCCTACCTTCAAAGGGTTCCTATGAGGAGGAAAGAGGAATAAGAAACTTTTAGATGGGAAGATGGAGAGGAGACAGAGACACAGAATAGCTTCTGGAGGACCTGGATCAAAATCCACCAGCCCCTTCTGTTTCTTCAAAAGGGCTTTTTATAACAATGCCAAGGGGCAGAGCAAAAGACACCCCCCCTTGCTATATCAGAGCATACCACACAGCCAAGTACAGACCCTTCCAAACACCTGGTAACCACACGCGTGGGCAAATCATCCCCTTATGCAGCCCTGCTGAGTAAAGAAAGCTCAGCTCTCACTAGGAAACAAATGTCTGTGGAGATCCACAACAATGTAAGGTCATTGACTAGGTTTTTTTTTTTCTATACCTACCCTGGTAGTCCTTGGTATACGAGGTTAGTGGAGAGTTTTTATATTATTACAGTTCAACCTCAAGAAATACATATGCTTATTGGACACCTACATATTGATGATTTATGTATACTGGAAGCAAAACTAATTCTCACAAACTCCCAGTTTCCAAAGGATTCAAGATCTGATCATAGCCTTGGAAATATATAGACTGGAACTCAAGTTCAGTTCTTACTTCTGTCAGTAGTTACGTTGAATACTACTGATTTCTTTTTATTGGTAAAGTTATCTTTGCTTCTGTTTAAAATTGGAGGCAGTAAAATACTATTTTTCTCTAGCAGCCTTCATACCAGTGGTTCTCAATCTGTGGGTCACAGCCCCTGTTGGGTCAAATGACTCTCACAGCGGTTACCTAAGACCACAGGAAAACAGAGATATTTACATTATTATTGATAACAGTAGCAAAATTACTTTATAGTTGAGGGTCACTACAACATGAGGAACTAACTATATTAAAGGGTTGCTGCACTAGGAAGGTTGAAAACCACTGCTCTATACCATGCTTCACTTCTGGTATGATTTACTAACCAGGAAAGAAAAACATTAAAAAATATTTTGTGTGTAATAGTAAGTCCCCAGTGTCTTAAGCAAACTTCATGTATGTGGCAGCAGCTTTTACCTCTGAACTTTGAGCCTATAGGGCCTTGTATTTAATACAGTTGGGAATTTTGGGGTTTTGTTTGTTTGGTTGGTTGGTTGGTTTTTGTTTTGTATTGCTTTTGGCTATTTCCTTGGTTTGCTTGGGTTATGTTTGGAGGAGACTTATCAATGAAGGACTTAGGCCCTTATCTCTCCCCACTCCTCCCACCTCACAAAACAGAGTTGAGTCTTAAGTGCCTGAGTTTTAGTTGCTTTTCTAAACTGAACTGAAACTATCAAATATAACTGGGAATTAGGCTTGGTAGAAGAATCCTTTTGAATATTGAAAGAGGAGAACTCTGGTGAGTCCCTCCATAGGAAGCTTTGGTCTGATTTAGGATGTAGACTCCAATTTTCATTAAGAAACATATTATCTTTTGGAATCAAATGAATTTAAATTGGTAATTATTAAACTCATTGCAGAGTACAAGATATTTTATGCTTCTGTAAGATTCTCATATTTTAAGCTCTTCATCCCTTCCTTAACTCCCCAATTCTGTCTCAAACTGACTACAAAATTTTTAAAAGTAATCTAGCACATGACAAATTATGTGCTTATTCTTTAATAATCATGATGATGATGATTATTATTAATTTCTTCCTTTTAAAAATATAATTCTTTGACTGGGCAGTGGTGGCTCACATCTTTAGTCCCAGCACTTGGGAGGCAGAGGCAGGTGGGTCTCTATGATTTCAAGGTGAACCTGGTGTACAGAGTGAGTTCCAGGATAGCCAAGGCTGCAAAGTGAAACCCTCTCTCAAGAAAAAACAGAAGAAAAATAATTCTTTGGAAATGTCATATTATGTATACAATTTATCTTGATCATATCTATCCCCTCTGCAACTCCTCTTGACCTCCAAAACATCTCCTTTCCAACTTCATGTCTTCTTTTTTATAAACCATTGAGTCAAATCCATGCTGCACATGTGTGCATAGGTGTTAAGCCATTGAATGGTGCATGGGCAACCTATCAGTGGCCCACACCCCCACAGAAAAAGTGACTCCCTCCTCCAACTGCCATCAACTGCCAATTTCCCTCAACTAGAAGTGTGGTCTCAGTAGCCCCGCCCCTCCCAATGACTTTATGATTCTGAATGCTAAATATATTAACATTTATATTACCTAATGTCAAGCAAAGGGCCTTTTCTACAACCTAGTCCTCATTTTTGCTGCTACCTGAATGGGAAAAATATATAGTTCATGGTTGGTAGGAAGGCTAAGCCTTTGATAGTAGAAACAGATTACATTTAGTCTCAGTCTAGTTCTGATAAAATAAAATAAAAAAACTTGTTACTACAAATCTTGTTCTCCAGCTTAATCTCTAACACATGATAGATAAATAAAAATATGATATGAATCTGAAGCTTGTCTGCTTCTCTGAAAACAACTTCCCCCTACAGGTTCTCTCCATTATGATAATTTTAAATTTAAAGTGAATATTTAGATGTACTATTAAATAAATATTCAGAGTAAGAAAAATATGTGTATTTTACAAAAATAATGAACAATGAAACATTATGTACATGTAAGAAACCATTCTGAATTAAGTGTGGCGGCTCTTGCCTGTGGCTCCAGCATTTAGGAGGCTGAGGCAAGATTAGTTGTGTTGTGACTGGAGAGATACTTCAATGGTTAAGAGCACTGGCTGCTCTTCCAGAAGACCTGGGTTTAATTTCTAGCACCTACATGGAAACTCAAAAGAGTAACTATTCCACTTCCAGCTTCTTTGGGCACTAAACACATGTGGTATACAGACATACACACAGGCAAAACACCTATACACATAAAATAAGTAGTATTTTAAATTAAGAAATAGAAAATTAATGTGAATTCAAGGCCAGCCTGAGCTACACAGCATGTATCAGGCCAATCAAGGCTACATAAAATGACTCTTAAAAAGAAGTCATTCTGAAAAGACCAGATAACATATGGTTCTATCTATAGGAAATATGTACAATAAGCAATCCCATATCATCAGTTAGTAGATTAGTAGTTGTTAAATTACAAAGACTAGGAGTCACTGAGATTGTTTGCTAAGTGGTAGGAAATATCATTTTGGAATGATGACAATTCTCCCAAACAAGAAGCTAATCATTAAATAAAAGGACAATAATAAAATCACTGAACTACACATTTTAAAATTTCAAATTACACACACACACACACACACACACACACACACACACATACACACACACACACATATATATATATATATATATATATATATATATATATATATACACATACTATATTTCAAAAAACTGTGAAATAAAATAAAAAATAGAAATATTCCAAAATCACAGTTTATATGGGCTACTAATGGCTAAAGTGGTGGGTTCCGGCCCAGATCACCTCATGATGTTGCAGTCGAGAGGCATGAGAATCAACTAGAGTTTGAATATCTGCCTTCAAAGTCACAAAGCTGGAAAGGTGAAGAGGATAGTTCAACAAAGGCCTCCATTATTACTTCTTCCTATATGGGTCTTTCCAGAAGATTCTGTAGTTCTTTTCTCACTCTAGAATGAAGGAAGAACAAATCTTGCTTCCCTGTTGCCTCAGAGTGGTCATTTAAATCAGAAAGAAAAAGAGCAACTTGAAAAATCCACTCATCTAAAAGGCTTCTGCTATTTTTAAAAAAATATTTTTATTTTGTAATTAATTTAATTTTACATATTGGCCACTTATTCCCCTGTTTTCCCTCCTCCCACCCAAGTTTCCCCCCATTCCCACCTCCTCCAAGGCAAGGTCCCCCCTGGGGAGTCAGCTCAGCCTGGTAGATTCAGTTGAGGTAGATCCAGTCCCCTTCTCCCTACACCAAGGCTGAGCAAAGTGTCCCTGCATAAGCCCCAGGCTCCAAACAGCCAGCTCCTGCACCAAGGACAGGTCCTGGTCCCACGGCCTGGGGGCCTCCTAAACAGTTCAAGCTGTTTCACTTATCCAGAGGGCCTGGCCCAGTTCCAAGGGGGCTCCTCAGTCATTGGTTTACAGTTCATGCATTTCCACTAGTTTGACTATTTGTCCCTGTGCTTTTTCCAGTACGGGTCTCAATATCTCTCGCTTATGTAATCCTTCCTCTCTCTTGCCTATTGGACTCCTGGAGCTCCACCTGTTTCCATCAGTCACTGGATGAGAGTTCTATCCTGACAGCCTGGGTGTTTGGCCATCTGCTCAAGGCTTCTGCTTAAAGGGTGGGAAAGGAGTGTTAATGGCAGTCACACATATGGTGCATCTGCATGCACCTAACATCTCAGAAAAGGATGGAATGAAAGGTGTCCTGCTTGGTTTTTGCTAGTTTGGTTGTGGTTTTCCTTGTTTTTAATTGTTTTTTTTTTGTTTGTTTGTTTGTCAACTTGACACAAGCTAGAGTTATTTGGTAAGAGGAACCTCAGTTGAGAAAATGCCTCTAATCAAGTTGCCTGTAGGCAGGCCTGTAGGGTATTTTCTTAATTAGTGATTGATGTGGATGGGCCCAGCCCGTGGTGGGTAATGCCATCCCTGGGCTGGTGGTGCTGGGTTCTATAAGCAGGCTGAGCAAGTCCTGAGGAACAAGCCAGTAAGCAGCACCCCTCCATGGCCTCTACTTAAGTTCAAGCCTTGAGTTCCTGCTTTATCTCCCCCTGATGATGGAAGGTAACCTTTAAGTCAAATAAACCATCTCCTCTCCACCTTGCTTCTGGTCATTGTCTTTAGTACAGCAATAGAAAGCAAACCAAAGCAAAGGAGTTCCACCTTACCCTCCTTTCTATTGCTGCTCACTCTGTAGCTCTCTGCCCTAGCCTTCCTTTTCTTCCTTTTTTTTCCCCCAAGACAGGGTTTCTCTGTATAACTTCGCACCTTCTCTGGAACTCGCTCTGTAGACCAAGCTGGCCTCGAATTCACAGAGATCCACCTGGCTCTGCCTCCTGAGTGCTGGGATTAAAAGTGTGCACCACCACCGCCTGGCTTCCTCCATTTTTCTTGATTTCCTTCTGTATCTTTAGTTGTGCTTCCCAACCTTGCCCTTTCTTCTCCTCCTCTTCCTCCTTCCTTTGCTCATCCTCCTCTGCCTACCTCACCTTCTCCTTTTTCTCTTCCTGTTCTTCTACCCCTTTTTCCTCCTCCTCCTTTTTCTTCTCTTCAACCGGTTTCCCAAGGAATGACTAAGAAGTATAGAGTGGTACTCTGATCCAAATTGGGGCTCCAGTGGTACAATGAGTCTTTCTTAGGAAAAACTTTGTTTTGTACAGACCTGTTGTCATCTACTTTCCTATCCTCAACTTTCTTAAGTATGGTTTCATACCGTGTATATCCCTGTAAATGATCTAGGCCTTACTAATGATCTCTTACCTGAGACCTTGTGGCTGGCTTCTTAACGTTTTCAGTAATTATTTATTGAGAATAAAAGATGTGACACAACGTGATTATTGCTGGAAATGCTATTATAAACAAAACAGACATGTTTTAAATTTATTACTTGATGGGTATTTATCACATAATCACAGGAATTGATAAGTACTACACTGGAAAAAGGCAGCCAAAAAATGATTAAGCATTCAGGTCCATGAAGTCCCACCCCTCCCAGAGGGACTATTTGCAATTAACAGTTGTTAGGGGAGGGAATGTCATTTTCTTTAGTGTTTAACCCCAGATATCTTTCCCTAACTTCAGTAAATAACCTCCTACCCAAGCTCAGCAAGTGGCTCTTATTACACTCAGTGAACCACACCCAAAAAGGAGGCATTAAAGTAACAGGGAGACTCAATGAAAAGAAGTATTCCAATGGGAGAGAGAGGATTAAGAGAGGGACATAGAAGGGTGCAAATGTCTAAACTTCATTATATAAGTGCATGAAACTGACAAAGGATAAAACAGACTATGCATTTGCATTTTACAAATGAAAAACAAAAACCAATAATGAGTTTGGATGCTAAACATCTAAACTTCAAGTTAGGCACCACCTGTTTCTAGGTCTCAAGTTGCCTTCTCCCTAAATCAAAAAATCCATGCTATCGAGTCCTCATATCTCATTCAGCTGCTGAAGATCAGTTTAATCTTGTCAGTGTTAAGGCTCCCATCATACTGTCTGGACATTTGGGACACTCATCTTCCTTAAATCACCCTACTCTACTCAGGACATGCCTTTACCTACTTATACCTACCTCATCTTCAGGGGCCCAAGCATCAATTCTCAAGGAAAGATTTCCCTCATAGCCTAACCACTCTGGGCCACCCCAGCCAACTCCCACATGCTATGTTGTAGGTCCTCAGAAGCTTGAGGCTTCTGTCATTTTATTAGTCCATATTGAAAGATTTGTAGACCACTGGCTCCACCTTTGTGAGTTCCACTTGGCTGTTAGCTTGATCGTTGCTGGGATGTGTCCATTTTTTATTATCTTTGCCTTCCAATCACAGTATCTAGCATAAGGTAGATAAATAGAAGAATTTCTGAAATTAAATAAATAATCTAGGGTATGCTTTGAAAGTTACACCACTGTGAGTTTGTACTATGAAATTGTGATGCCTCAATCTAAGAATAAATGGGACAATGACAGTGTTAGGCAGTAAGACAGGTGTTTGAGGAAAATATTTGGGAATGCAAAGGCCTTTCAGGACCCACAACATCAGTGCCTTTATAAATCTGCCCAAAGACCTTGGGGATTCTTGTGTCTTCGAAATCGAAATTTTAACTTTTTAAAAACATTTTAAAGTCTTGTCCCCTGGCTTATGAGAGATACTTGAGAGAGCTTCTAGCCACTGGGTGCCCTCAATTACTTCAATACATATAAATTAAGGTGAAAAATCACATTCGAAATTGGCCTTTCCCATATCTCTCCCACTAACAATCCTTACCTGCCTATACAAGACAGGCAGTAGAATTTGTCCATATTGGTCAAGGGGCTGCTTTCAATGTGGCAATGGTGTAAGACAAACAGCTGTGATTTTCTGCTCTGTAAGTCTTTGCTGATGGCCTTATTATGCTATCCTCATTCATTTGAGCTCTTTTTAAATGTGTGTGTGTGTGTGTGTGTGTGTGTGTGTGTGTGTGTGTGTGTGTACAAGTTCATACATGTGTGGAGATTAGAGAATAACTTCAAGAATCAGTTCTTTGCTTTCCATCTTGAAACAGGATAACTCTTTTTACTTTGTACTTTAGGCTACCTGGCCTCCCATCTCGCTCTAAGAGTTTTATGTCACTGTAATCTGATTTCTTTATGTAGATTCTGGGATGTGCTGGTTAGGTTTCTGTCAACTTGACACAAATTGGGGTCATCTGAGAACAGAAAACCTCCACTGCAAAAAAAAAAAAAAAAAAAAAAATGCCTGCATCAGATGATCTGTAGGTAACTCTTGGGGACATTTTCTTAATTAAGGATTGATGTGAGAGGGTGTAGACCACTGTGGCAATGCCACCTCCAGACCAGTATTCCTGAGCTGTAAAAGTAAGCAGGCTAGGCAAGCCATTGGGAGTGATCCAGTAAGCAGTATTCTTCCAGGGTTTCTACTTCAGTTCCTGCCTTAGCTTCCTACCCTGTGGTGGGTATTGTGTTCCCTGAAATATTGTGTGTTCCCCAAAATAAACATATCTGGGGTCAGAGAACAGACAGCCACTAGAACAGAGCCAGAAATGGTGGCTAGAAAATGGGAAGAGTAAGCCATAACAGAAGTTGGGCGGTGGTGGTACACACCTTTAATCCCAGCACTTGGGAGACAGAGCTAGCCAGATCTCTGAGTTCAAGGCCACCTTAGAAACAGCTAAGCATGGTGACCCATGCCTTTAATCCCAGGGAGTGGGGGCAGAAAGTAAAAGGTATATAAGGCATGAGGACCAGGAACTAAAGAGGAAAAAGCATGTAATTAGTTTAAGCTTTGGAGCAACACAGTTCAGCTGAGATTCATGTGGAGGAGGACTCAGAAGCTTCCAGCCTGAGGAAACAAGATCACCTGAGGAACTAGCAAGGTGAGATAGCTGTGGCTTGTTCTGCTTCTCTGATCTTCCAGCAGTCACCCCAATAACTGGCCTCGGGTTGAGTTTTATTAATAAGACTCTTTAAGATTCATGTTACACTACCCTGATTTCTCATTATGGTGGTCTATGATGAGAATGTGTAGGCCAAATAAACCTTTCTTCCCTAAATTGCTTTTGGTCTTGGTGCTTTACCATAGAAACTGAAAGCAACCTAAGATACAGGCTCAAAGTCAGGCTGTTCAGTTTGCGCAGCAAGCACACTTACACATTGAGACAACTCCCTGGCCCTTGAATGTTTACTTTTTAAGCTATGCTGACATAGTAACATGAATCCGAAGAATACCAATACAGGAACCATATTGAGGCTTGGTTCTTTCATTCTAAAACAGTAATAAATATTCATGAAACTCACAGCTTATATGGTCATAAATTCAGGAACAGGTAAACTGCAGAGATTCTTGCCTGAGGTGTTTCATGTAGCTGCATTCACCAGAATTGAACACTGCTCTATCTGTTTCCAAGACTGTCTATTCACAAGGCTGGAAAGGTAGGAGTGGTCCTTCAGGGGAGACCTTAGTTTCCTCCTACATGGCCCTTTCAGATTTGATTAGATGTGGTTAGGTTAGTGTGGCCATAGCCGACATGAACCTTTCAAAAAGCTGTTTCAACATCCTCACAACTTAGTAAATATTCTCTAGAAGTTTACTTCCCCATGGTTAGGTCCCTAAGAAACCCTGAACAAGATGAGCTGCCTATTAGCATATCAAGGCTTGCCACTAGACCCTCCCAGTATCACAAGTACCTGTTACAGAGTCTTACTTCCTCTCTCGGATTTCTCACCCTAATCCTAAACCTCTCCAACCCTCAAGTTTTGCTTCTCTTCCCCCAGCTTCTAATTTCTATATAACTCAGCCATTTGTCCACATGTTCTCTGGCCTCCTGTTTCTTCTCTTGGTCTCTGCTCTGGAGAGGACCGAGCAGACGCCATAGGTCTCGTCCCTGCTTCTTGGAACCGAGCAGGCAGTTTCTGAGGAAGAGCCACAAACAAAGGGCAATTAATTACTGGTGCCCCTGACCACAGGGACAAGGGAGATAGGACACACCAAGCCTGGGCCACTAAGCCAGCCCCCACAGTCAGTGATTTGCTAGGCCAGCCAGCCTCCATAGCAACTCAAAGACAAAGACAGGGACTTGCCCAAGCCTGCCCCCAAATGGAAAACTGTACCCTGACCAGCCTCTAACTAGCCCTGGCCAATTGGAATGTACTGATATGATTGCTACTTGCTTGAGCCAATCATACCTAAAGTGACCTAACAGCCTTCTGACTCCCCTTGGCTTTTCTTAAAAGGAGTTCACACATCTCTCTGAGTTGTTAATTGTTTTTTCTCTTTTCTGGGGCCTGCCACACAGCTCCCAAATAAACCACATACAGAGGCTTATTCTTACTTATGAATGCCCAGCTTAGTTTCTTGCCAGTTTTCCGTAACTTATCCAGTCTATCTTTTGCCTCTGGGCTTTTCCCATTCTCTTACTTCTGTAAATCTTAATCCATTGCTGGTTGCATAGCTGGGTGATTGGTCCCTGGAGTCCTCCTCCTTCTCTGGCTGCTCAATCTCTCCTGCCAGATTTCTCCTTCTATTTATCCTCTCTGCCTGCCATCCCCGCCTATTTCTTGCTCCTGCCTTGCAATTGGCCAGTTCTTTATTAGACCATCAGTTGTTTTACACAGACACAGTAACACAGCTTCACAGAGTTAAACAAATACAACACAAGCAAAAGTAACACACCTTAAAAGAATATTCCCCAACACATCACCATCTTGCCTTTGTGTGGGATAGATGGCTCTAGTATACTGGAAAAATAAACACTTGCTGATTGCATATGTAGATGGTGGTCTTTCGTGGGACTTCTCCAGGACCCCAACACTCTCTCCTGGTCCCCTCTCTTGCTCCTCTCTGGCTGCCCCCCATCACCTTTCATGGCCTGGTTCAGTCTGGACTCTTCCAGATGCCTCTGGTTGTTCTCTCCTTCATATCTAAATAAAAACCTTCACCTCAACCATGCCTTGGAGCAGTCATGTCTTCATTTTCATTCACCCATTACTTCCACAAAATGACAAAAAGAGTCAGAAAGCATGGCCTCTGTCCCCTTTAAGCTAAGGATTACAGGAAGGAGTATCTAACTAGTAAACTCTAGAGGCTGAGGATGGAGCTTATGACAATAAGGAACAATAAAATAAACAATAAAAGGGCAGTTGTGGATACAGCCTGAGCCACCAGCAAACAACAACAAACCAAATCAGTGTTTCCAGAAACATGTGGAGAAGTAGCTATGTAGTTCATCCAGAGAACTAAAAGGACCCAACACATGTGTAGACCACAAAAGGCCTGGTGCAGTAACTGAGAGATTATTTAAGTTACTAGGCAGAGGGAAGAAACTGGACATGATTAGGGCCTGCACTCTGAGATCCATAGTGGAACCTGCAAATGTACCCACAACAATATCAGATACAGATTCCACAGGATATATTGCAACTTTGCCAATCACGAAAAGATGTACACTTTTCTCACTGTGTCAGTACTATGTAGGGCAGCATTAGAAGTAAAAAACAATGTATGGGCAAATCAAGTTAATATATAGACTTAGGTGACCATTGATTAATATCTAGGACCACCCCCTCGTGTGTGATTGTATTACATTTTTAATGAGTAACTGAATCTAGCTGGATGGTAGGGGCCTTGAGGGTAAGGGTGGCCTTAAGGGGAGGGGGAGGGGCATGAACGCCCCACTTCAAGCTTCCTGGTGGATGCTACTATGACATCATAATGTCTGCTCAAATATCATTGGCTGAAAGGCTTCAGAGCAGGTGACACTCAGAATGCCAGCTACCAAGAGATTTCAGAGCAACTGAGGGACATAGAGTAGGTGGCAGGGAGGTGGCTAACCTGGCCACTCTCCCCAGTGGGCAGGGGATTTATTGGGGCCCAGCTGGTGAGCAGTCCCTGCTACCGGCTGGGTCAGCTCAGCTCAGCCTAGGGCAAAGAGGTGTAGGGATATATCACCCTCTCCCAGCTTTTTTTATTAACTCAAATTCAAACTAAGGGGCCCAACTCAGGGCCTAGAATTCATTAAGGCTAGTGGCTGTTCTACAGTCACCATGGATCACCGCAGCCGCCCGAGAGGGGGCATTGGCCTTAGTCGAGTCTCTGGGACTCAAATACGAGCCCCCAGGATCCCATTTCCGTTCCATGTTGAGCAGGAGGCTAGGGAAGGAGAAGAATGGGAGCGAGATCTACCACGTCAGAGGCCTATCATCTACGGACCTCCAGAAAGTGAAGAGCTACAGGAAAATGTTATGAGTAAGTATATTCTCCTCTCAGCCCAAAGAGGTGAGCAGCGAAGCTTCTGGGAATTGAACCCAGAATCTCCTGGACATGTGCTTTAAGACTGAGCTCTGCTGCATCTCTATCCTGGGCACCACATTTGATTTTAAAACATACACACCTGGGACACAGTTAAGTCACCAAACTGTCTGTTTGCCCTATAATTCCTGCTCAAAGAAAAAGACTGACCGGCCATACTGCTTTTCAAATTCGACCCCTTTATCTTGGGGTTTTCACCAATCTGAAAAAAAGGCTTTGTCTAGAGAGGGAAATCATGGAACTACATTAATAGATCACACTGCAGGGAAAAGAATACTGGACTAATAGAGTAATATAATGCATGGCAATTGTGCATTGGGAAAGTATGGTGTGAAAGGATTAATGGGTCAAACATGTGTAGAGACTAGACATAATAATGATCCAGTCAAAATTTTTGTATTAAAGATGGAATTAGGGGGCTGGAGAGATGGCTCAGTTAAAGAGTGCTGGCTGCTCTCCCAAAGGACAAGGGTTTGATTCCCAGCACCCTCATGGCAGCTCACAACTGTCTGTAGCTCCAGTGCCATTCTCTAGTCTCCATGAGCCCCAGGCACACACGCGATGCATAGTCACACATACAGACAAAACACCGATTAAAATAAAATAAAATGGCAGGTGGATCTCTGTGAGTTCAAGGCCAGTCTGGTCTACAAAATGAGTTCCAGAACAGCCAGAATGGCTACATAAACACTGTCTTGAAAAACCAAAATAATAATAATAATAATAATAATAATAATTTTTAAAAAGATGTGAATAGAAGGATCATCAGGGTCTAAAATAGAGTTGTAGTTAGGAGTGCATGAAGGCAGCACTAGGTCACATGAGCTGACAGGTGACATCACAATTCAGTCTTTGACAAGCTAAAATGTAGGGACTGCCTCTAGGCGCCGGGGCAATCACAAAAAATGGTGGCAGGGCATGCTGTAATATATCATCTGTAGGAGAAGCAATGCAACAGAGGGAGAGGGTTAGGTGGGTAAATGGGTAATTGTGCTTTTGTACCGAACTAGGAGGAGTTTTTTACAACTTTTCAGGTCTTGATTGGAAAATGGAGTTAGTGAATACACACTATGTTAAATTCATCACACTGGTACCCTAAGTGCACACAAATATGATCTCTCATAAACAACAAAATGTGGGGTTGGGGATTTAGCTCAGTGGTAGAGCACTTGCCTGCAAGCGCAAGGCCCTGGGTTCGAGCCTATGCTCAAAAAAAAATGTATGAAGGTGACTTTAATTACAAGTATAAATTGCAGCCTGGCGGTGGCGCACGCCTTTAATCCCGGCCTCGGGAGGCAGAGGCAAGGGGATCTCTGTGAGTTCCAGCCCAGCCTGGTCTACAAAGGGAGTTCCAGGACAGCCAGAGCTACACAGAGAAACCCTGTCTCAAAACAACAAATAGTGTCTATTACAAGTCCTCCACAGGCACAAAGGTTATGTTGAACTTCTGAAGAGATGGAGTGAGGGAGTAGGGAAGCTCTGTTAAAGAGATGGACATGGAAGCACACCCGCAGAGACTTTGGTCTCCAGAGCTTGGAAGAAAGTCACCACCACCCACCTCTGCAAAGGGCTTTTGATAAATTAGGAAAACACTTCCAGCTTGGCCCGCGCTATGGCGCAAGCGCAGGCGCAGAAGCGCGTTGGGGGGAGGGGAGGGGCCTGTGCCCACGTGGCGGGGGGGGGGCGGGGGGGGGCGGAGCAAGTCTCGCGAGGCCGCGCCCTGGTTCGCGCGGTCTCTAGCGTGCCGTTTTATCCTCTTGGCGGCGGGGGACTCCTAGCTTTCTTTGAGGGACGTGTTTTCGTGCTCGCTCGGTCATGGAGACGCGGTCCAAGCGGCTGGACGCGGCGACTCCGTCCCATCGCTGGACTCGAAAGGCGGTGCTGTTCCTGCCGTGGCTGCTGCTGTTCCTCTTGCGGACCGAAGCTCTGCAGGGCTTGGAGACTGAGGAGCGGTTCCGGACCCGTGAAAATGAGTGCCACTTCTATGCTGGTGGACAAGTGTACCCGGGAGAGGTGTCCCGGGTTTCGGTCGCAGATCACTCCCTGCATCTAAGCAAAGCCAAGAGTAGGTGGTGCCCTGCAGAGGTTGGGTGTATGGGGCAGAACTCTGGGATACTTAGACCCTTGTCATGGATGCTACGAAAGGGTGGGGCTGGTGTTGGGCCGCACCCCCAAGGCTGCTTTGGGTCCACCCCATTGCCTTTGTGGGTGTGAGGTATGAAGAAAGAGATGGTTTCCTCCGATCAGATTTTGGGAGAGGTAGCGGTTACCCCTAAAGCCGCAAATCGGGATGTTCCTTCCTAGTCCCGGGCTCGCAGGTGTGGAGGATGTTGTGCAAACTAAAAGACTTCCTTAAATATCCGAAAATGCCTGCAGCAGTCCTGTCTTTTTCAGGGAAGAAAGTGCATTGATAAGTTGAATAATGATTCACAGAAAGTTTGATTACACAGAAAAGTGGCTAAACAAAATGTTCAGAAGGGCAAACTTTTTTTTTTCATACTATACAAAGATTCTTATTGAAATTCATTTCCCCAAAAATTGTAGAGTTAGTGGGTATTGATGTTTCAAAAAAAAAAAAAATGAAGACTTTATTATAGCGAGTATTTCGGAGGGAAACTGGGCTTGGGGGTGGCAGTGGCACAATTGGGTTGATGGTGTCCTGCCAACTGCGCTTTTCAATATTTGTCTTTCTGTCCAGTGTTTGAAGCTAGTGGCCACTCAGAAAAGACACGTCAGACTAAGTAGATACTGCTAAAGTTGAGGCCTGCTGCATCTGGATATTAAGATTGCCAAAAAGAAGTGATCAGGGCATCCAGACAAAGCCCCTGTCTTCCTTGCTTTTCCCTAACCCACTTTTCCTGGGGATTATTTGACATTCTGTAGGTATATGTTTGAGTTTTGCCTGTTGCAGCACATTATATCCTAGTGTTCAGTGAAAAAATAGTTATACTTGACAATTTGCAGTCTGCTTTTTGAGCATAGGGCCTGGACAGATCTGACAGAATGGCTACAAACTTCTACTTCAGCTTGCAGAGAGCTGGGACTACAAATTTGCCTTACCTCACCACAGCGGGGTACTTCACAGTCGCTACCACATGTGATGAATGAGAAAAACTGTTTTTTCCCCTTAAACATTTGTAGTTTCATAGTACAAGTTAACTACTTTGGGACTTTGTTTCTAGAAAGCCTGTTTTGCTTAAAAAAACAATAATATTTCCAAGTCCCATTGATTTCACTTGCCTGAGGAAGATAGTCTGAAATGTGTTTACTCCAATATACTTCCTGTTGGAAACAAAGCCATTCCAAAGCTGTATTTGGAAGTACAAAAGAAAAACTAGTAATTATAATAG
The DNA here is from genome assembly GCF_903995425.1 of Onychomys torridus. Classification (NCBI taxonomy): domain Eukaryota; kingdom Metazoa; phylum Chordata; class Mammalia; order Rodentia; family Cricetidae; genus Onychomys; species Onychomys torridus. The sequence continues at coordinate 67,788,946 of NC_050466.1, forward strand.
CTTTCTGTTTTCCAAAAATATTTCAAAATTTTAATTGTTGCATATCTGTGTCACATACAAGCTGATCTAGAATTGGAGAAAATGAGGATTTTTATTCATAAAGGAGATATTGTAGAGCATTTAAGGCTATATTTTCAGATCATTTTAAATAACATGAAAAACGTCATAATTTACATTTTCAATGGGAGGAAAAGATGAGAATACACCATGATCCAGATTTGTGTTTGGAAAAAATAGGAAAGATCAAAATGTTAACAGTAGTTTAGCTGATGATAGTTAGAAAGATAAGGAATTTAAACTGTATTCATTATTATTCTCTCTGTTTACCAGAATCCTTATGCTAATGCATATTTAAGACATTGCTGTTTGTTTTGTTGAGACAGGCTCTCTCCATGTAGCCCTGGCTGTCCTAGAACTCACTATGTAGATCAGGCTGGCCTCCCACTCAGAGAGATCCACCTGCTTCTGCCTTTTGAATGCTGGGGTTAAAGGTGTGCATCGCTGTGTTTTTTGTTTCATTTTGTTTTTTTAATAGATACAGAGGGCTGATTTTGGAATTGTATTTAAAAATCTTAGTAAAGTAACTTCAATTACTCCATCAAAACCAAAAATTTGCAAACATTGATTTTCAGAACAATATTTATTTTCCTGACATGGTTTTCTGTACATGTAAAATTCTTAAAGAGTGTCATAACAGATCATTACAGTTATTATAACCTCTTTCTTATTTAAGCATTTGAAGTAGTGAATATAAAATATACAAACTTTAGAAGATTTCTAATTTTATCTTCTGGCCTTTCTTAATAAAATTAGAATTATTTATATTAGGTAGTTCTGACTCAGGTAAGAAATCACATGTTATAAACTTCACAAGGAAATTCATCTTCAGTTTTTCTCTGTAGAGCAACTGTTAGTGCTGGCTTTTACAGAGAAGTATAAGGCTTGATTCTAGAAACTTTAGTTCAACTTGGAGGCAAGTATTGATCTTAGTATATGTAATGGTTTTGAAAGTGTTATTTGAATGTGTCAACAACATGAAGGGACATAATTATCAAAGGGTGCTAGCTAGAGGTCCAGCATGCCCTTACAGTACAGCAGCACTATTGAATTTGTATCAGGTCACTTGAAACCTGTTCAGAGGAGTAGGGGAGGGGTGTTTCCTTTTTCAAAGCCTTCTAGGACAACTATCCCATGATCTGGGATAACTTAGAGGGGCTCAAGTAAGATAGCCAGTATTTAGTACAAGGATAAGATGTAAGGCTTGCTGGGCATAGGCAGAAACATTTTTATTTCATTCAATTTATGTGTGTTAATAATTATAGTAACCAGGAAAAATTCTGTATGTATTTTCACTAATATTCAACTGAAATTTAGCATTTCCTCCTATTATATAAGCAAAAACTTCACTTAAGAAATACTTACTTGTACCTGTTGCCCATTGAGACAGAGACTTTCATGCTGTGTGGTAGCTATTGTGGGGATCCTGTCAGTGTTATCTGGCAGAGTTAGAGAATCACTGCCACATTTTCACCTTGAAGGTGTTCTGAATGAACACACAGCTATTACTAGATCACCAACTTCTTAAATGCTTATACTTGCATTTCAGGTAATTGGTTTCCTTTGTAATTCTATGTGTCTTATATTTTCTAACAGTAAGTTATTGTTCTGAGTTCTCAGAAGTCAAAGCTTCCAGACTGCTAACAAAGTTAGAAGCCCCAATCTTTAGTGTTTATTTAAAGCTGTCCTTTGCCATTCTAACAACTATCTTAGTGTTAGAGAACATTATGTTTTTCTTTTTTAGTTTCCAAGCCAGCACCATATTGGGAAGGAACAGCTGTGATAAACGGAGAATTCAAGGAGCTCAAACTGACTGACTATCGTGGGAAATACTTGGTTTTTTTCTTCTACCCACTTGATTTGTAAGTTATACATGCAAGTAAATACAAGTAAAATGCCAATCTTTGTCATTTGCTATCTAAGAACAACAAACAGAATTTGTTTTTCAACTGATGGTTCTTAAGGCAAGCTGAGAGGAGGAAGGTAATATCTACCATATATTTGAGTCATAAAGACAAGAAAATAGACTAATAATATTTTAGCAAGTATTTAATGCAAGAGTTAATACATGATTCTGTTTACTATAAAGGCTTTGCTATTTTTATTTGCTGTATCATTTTCCTGAGGTTTGAACATTTTAATATATTTATTTGATACATATATAGTAATCTTTTTTATTGTGAGGTTCTTCAATTCTGTCAGCATTATTTGGATGGCTGTAAAGTCAATTGTAAGTTGTCTTGTAGTTACTCACATCAAGGAGTTTATTTTGAGACATACAATTTTGAGAATGCCTTACTCATGACTACAATGAAAAGCAACAGACAAAAGAATTAGTTATCACAACCTCTTATTTTTTTCTATTTGAATTTTTGGGGGGTTACAAAAAGCAACTAATAAATTAATGAAATGGGGGTGCTGCTGTGAGGATGAAGGAAACATTGCTCCCATACTGATCAATTGAATTATAAGAAGGAAATTTGTTGAAATGCAATTGAGAACTGGAAATTTCTTTAGAATATTAAATACTGTCTTAGATGTGTTTTCTCCAAGTGAAATTCTATCAGCTGTCCTTAAGGTGTGTTTTTATATACTCAGAAGTGTCTTTAGTAAGCAAAAACGTGTTTGAAAGTTCAGATGTGTGCTTATTTTGAGAGTACTGACTTGTTTTCCTTTTTCAACTTTCAGCACCTTTGTGTGTCCAACTGAAATCATCGCTTTTGGTGACCGAATTGAAGAATTCAGATCTATAAATACTGAAGTGGTGGCATGCTCGGTTGACTCTCAGTTTACCCACTTGGCCTGGTCAGTGTTTTGCCTTAAGTCTGGGATAAAATGAGTAGATTTACTTCTTAGTCATGTGCAGATAGCTCTTAATATGGTAATATAAATTTGGGTATCCTTAATGTGAAGAAAAATTAAAACATTCCTGTTACATAGTCATCAATATTAGTTCAGTCATTAGCTTTTATAGTTTTCAAAAAGCAGTAATTTTTAAAAATTAATTTTAGACTACTGTGGCTAAAATAGAAGGATCTCTATGAATTAAGGCCAGTGCAGGCTGCAGAGTAAGATCCTGTCTCAAAATACAAAAACAAAAATTTAGTTTAAAAGTAACATGTAAAATGTATTATCATGAGAAGATATTTTACCTAACAAGCTGCAAATAACTGCAAGTTAAAAGGAAAAGACATGCCATTTCTCCCTGTCTCATTGGCTGACACTGAAAAAAAAAAAACCCTTGGTGTTAATAGAGGTGTGAAAGAATGGCATTCAGACAATAGACACATTAAAATGTTTAAGTATATAGGACAAAGTCCAGTTGGTCTGAGACTGACAACTGATGACTAATAGAAGAACATTAAATCTACATGCTCATTTGCTTTATCATGTTATCTAATGAAAAAGTTATACCATTCCAAATGATATAGGTGTGTTTTTTTTTCAGAGTTATTTATCTATATAGGAGTGCTCTATCTGCATGTACACCTGTATGCCAGAAGAAGGCATTAGATCCCATTATAGGTTATTGTAAGCCACCATGTGGTTGCTGGGAATTGAACCCAGGACCTCTGAAAGAGCATACAGTGCTCTTAGCCTTTGAGCCACCTCTCCAGCCCTCCAGTGTCCTTTTCTATGGGAATTTGGGGGCTATGTTCTTAACTAGATAACTTTTATATTAATACTAGCCAAGGTTTTTACTTAGGTGTTAGAACTGGGGCTGCAGACCTTCAGAGCAGTATTTTTGTTTCTGTTTTATTTTTGCTGGTATGTCAGTGTCATTCCATGGGGGAACAGTGCACAAGTGCTATAATTTCAGGTTACAGATACTTAAATCTGAAGACTGATGGACTTGAGATCAAGACTAAGTTCCCTCACTGCTTCACGTGGAGTTTGTATTTCTTAGCCTTGCAGAGCAGTGAAAGATCTTCTCATTGCATCCCACCACTCTTTCAAGGCTCTGTCTTGTGATCTGTTCTAAGACTTAAGACACACTCTTTTATTATAATGAAATCCAGTATTATGTATAATTAATGTATGCTTAAGAAACTTAAAAAACCCTAAGTCTGTCTGAGCATGTGGCCCATGTCTTTAGTCCCAGCACTGGGGAAGCAGAGGCAAATAGATCTCTGTGAGTTGGAGGTCAGCCAGTTATCCTAACTAGTTTGCATACCTAAAGTATACACCCTTTATTCTATCAATTTTACTTCTAGAAGGCAGGTAACAAAGAAGTATGGAAGGATGGGTGTATAGGATGCTTTCAGCAATGTTTTAAAAGAAAAATGCAATCAGTTTGATGTCTGTCAGTAGAGATCAGTAAAATATGGTACTTTGTATATTAAAAATACCATTTGTATCAACATTTAGTACTTCAAAGATATGATACACTACCCAGTGAGAAAAAAAGGCATGAAAATAGTCCAGTAGTCTGCTTTTGTTACAAAGGGGAGATAGAGTTTTATTTATGTATTTTCATGTGTGGAAAGAGTTGATTTTTAATGTCACTTATCACTGAGAGATGATGTTCCATTACAGGATTAATACCCCTCGAAGACAGGGAGGACTGGGGCCAATAAGAATTCCACTTCTTTCGGACCTGAACCATCAGATCTCAAAGGACTACGGTGTATACCTTGAGGACTCAGGCCATACTCTTAGGTACCCTTCTGTGGTTAACGTTTTGAAAAGTCTAAGTACAAGTATAATCTTCCTAGAAGTATGTGGTACTTCAGAGTTAGGAGATAGATATTTTGATCAAAAATACTATTTTGCTCTATTTGCAGGAATGTTATAGTCTTTAAACTGTTGACAGCCTATTTCAACTAGAATTGCACACTGTTAGAGCTAGAGGGCTTTGACAACCCCTCTATTTACAGATAAAAGTGTCAGGTGTGTAGATTTCTATGAATTTAGTAGGAGTTATAGAATAAGTTAATAGCAGAGACCAGACTTGTATCTGGGTCTGCTAACCTATTCATTCTTCTTTTTTCCTTTTTTCTGAAATGGCTCTAGTAATGTTTTTCTTCTGCACCCTTAGTGCTTTGCAGAACTGTACCTTTGGGAAGACTAAGGCACTATCTCACCCAGCAGCCTTCTCAGCTTTTTTGGTTTTTGATTGTTTGAGACAGTATAGCTCTGGCTGTCCCAGAACTCACTCTTTAGACTATGCTGGCAGCTTTTACATGAGCTACTAAGTACAAATAGAATTATTTGATAAAAAGGGCAATTTTAGCCTTAAAAAGTTAAAAGTTGTTGAACGTTGACCAAGTAATATTACCTAATATTGAATTCGCCCTTTTATTTTGATTAATAGCTTTTTCTTTTTTTAGATAGGATCTTAGTCCACTCTGGCTTTGATTTGAACTACATAGTTAAGGATGACCCTGAACTCCTAATTATCCTGCCTCTATCTCCCCAAGTGCTGGGATTATTTAAAATCAGATTAAGGTTTTTTCTTTCCCCTTCAGAGGGAGGGATTGTGTGTTCTTTGTTTTTCTGAAACAGATTATGGAGCATTGACTCGCCTGGAATTGGCTGACCACCAACTCACAAAGATCTATTTGCCTTTGCTTCCTTGGTGCTGGGAATGAGCCACCAGATAGATGAAGTTTTTAAAACATACATTAATTATACATAATACTGGATTTCATTATATTTTTATACATGTAGATAGTGAACGTATCTTAATCACATTTTACCCCCCATTATCCACTCTTGTCCCATTCCTGCTGTTCCTCTCCTAATTATCCTCCTACTGATGTCCCTTTTGCATGTGTGTGTAGCCCAGTGAATTTAAGTAGCGTAGTTTATAGGACTGTGGGCACCTTACCAGTGGCTGAAGAAAACAACCATTAACTACTTAAAGATAGACCAAGGAGGTGTTAAACTCTTCCATTGCTTGCTTATAAATCCTAAAAGATAGGAGGAACCCCTTATCCCAAAACAGGTTCTTAAAACAATCTGTATCTGTGTATGTTTGTATGTGGATCTGTGCCTTCAGAGAGAGGCATCAGTTACCTGGAAATGGAGTTAAAGGCAGTTATGAGCTGCCTGAAGTGGAGGCTGGGAATATAACTTGGGTCTTCTGGAAGAGTAGTATGTGCTTTAAACTGCTGAGCTAACTCCAGTTCCTCAAAACAAAATTTCCAAACTACGATTTAACAGTGCTAGTCCAAAAGTATATAATATGGGGTTAGGAGTTTATATGGCAATAGAGTAGTACTGGTGACTATATAGCAGAATACTTACCTTAACTGACAAGCAGTGGAATCACCATTACATGCCTGTACTTTACAGAGGCCTCTTTATTATTGACGACAAAGGAGTCCTAAGGCAGATTACTCTGAATGACCTTCCTGTGGGTAGATCAGTGGACGAGACACTGCGTTTGGTTCAAGCATTCCAGTACACTGACAAGCATGGAGAAGGTATCCTTCTTTTACTCTTCTTTTTTTAAAACCTTACTTTTTTTTATTTGACAATGTCATACATGTTTTTATAATGAATTTGGTCTTTTTCATTCCTCATTACCCTTTTATCTATTTCTCCCACCAAAACTCTTCTCCTTTCTACCAAGCTCCCACCTACTTTTATGTTTTTATTGGTGACCCATTGAGCTTAACCTATTGAGGGTTGCTTACATGAACATGACTGGGGGTGGGGTTATTTTATGGATCATGGGCAACTTATTAGTAGCTATATCACTGAAGAAAATGATACTCCCTCCCCCATTGAATGCTTCAGTGAGGAGTGGGGCCTATGCTCCCCTCCCCTTTTCCATGATAGAATGTTGACATGCCCAGTCTTGTACAGGTAACCATAACTGCTGTGAACATGTGTACAACAGTCATGTCCAGATGACATAGTTTCCTTATATTCCTCCTCATCCTCTGTCCATCTGCCAAGATGTTCCCTGAGCCATAGAGATACAGATGTCTTCCTTATGGCCAAGTACTTAACAATCACTTATTCTCAGCACTTTGACCAATTATGAATCTTAACATTAATTGCACCCATTGCAAAAAGTAGTTTTTCAGATGAAGGCTGAGAGCTGCACTATCTTTGTGTGCAAACATGAGACATTGTTAAAAGGCAGTATGACATCATGTCCATGGAGAAAAACAACAGTAAGGATCCCTTGTAGGGCAAATGACCTCCCATCCATCTTTTTTTTTTTTTAATGTGTGTTGTCAGGAGATGGGGAGTGGATAGAGGCATAATTTAATTTATCCCAAATGTAATTTGAATGCTTCCAACATACTCTGATTATGGTTCTTGATGTAGTAGATTTCTTTTAGCAAGCAAAATTGTTAATTTAAATGTTTTATCAAAATATCACTACTATCTTCTGCTTACTATAGCAAGATACAAAAATATTTCTTATTTGCATAGTCCCTTTGGATAAACTCAAAAAAGTTTCTCCTAGAATTTTTAAAATTATAGTTCTATAAAAAATGTAGTAGCAGTATGACAATATTTAGTAATATAGGTTTTATTTTTATGTTTCATTATTATATTTAGCTGTTTAGTTACTGTATTGTAATGAACTCACTTAAGAAAATGCTGCCGTCCGGCTGGCCTGTAGGTGAATCTCTGGGGTGTTGTCTTGATTAATGATTGATGTGGGAGTGCACAACTAAATGTTAATAGTGCCACCCTTGAGCAGATAGTCCTGGGTGCTATTTTAAAAAGCAGGTTTAGCAAGCCATGGGAACAAGCCAGTGCAGCACTTTTCCATGGCTGCTGCTTTAGTTCTTGCCTTAACTTCCTGTTAGACTTCCTTCCAAGATGGACTGTGATGTGTAAGTGGAATAAACCCTTCCTCCCCAAGTTTCTTATGCTCATAGCATTTAATCATAGCAGTAGAAACCCTGAGACATTGATTAAATACTTGCCCAGTCCCAAACTCTACATCTCAGTGAACTTGTTAGAATTTAGCTTTTTAGGATTATTCAGTATCACATCAATAATCTAAGCAGTCCTTCTTTCTCAAGTTTCAGTGGTAGCTAAATAGAAAAAAGTCAAATTTTGCTAAGGTAGAATATGTTCTATATACCTTTAAAATGTAATTGCCGAATTGAGTGTGGTAGGTCAACTCTTTAATCCTAGCACCCAGGAGGTGGAAATAGTTGGATCTCTAAATTCAAGGCCAGCCAGATCTACATAGTGAGTTCCAAGCAAGCCACAACTACAGAGTGAGACTCTGTCTCAAAAAAAGTTAAACAGTAAATATTAAGTGTAGATCTTTTTAAAATACATGTTTGTGTTAGTTGATATGTCTGTGTGAGAGTATGTCCAGATGCCTACAGGGGCCAAAAATCACATCCCCTGGAGTCATAGTTATAGGTGGTTATAAACCCCTAATATAGATGCTGGGAACCAAGGTCAGGTTCTCTGAAGAGCGGTATGCACTCAACCACTAGGCCAGCTCTCCAGCCCCTGAGAGTAGATTTTAAGTATTCTTACTTCAGTGATTTATGTGAGATGATACAGGTTTGTTATTTTGATCCAATAATCCTACAATGTATGCATATATCAACCATACTCTGTACCCAAAAATGTATAATTTGGCTAAATTTGGGAGTATAGAAAATATAGCTCAGTCCCTGACTGAGCACATTCTAAAGTCTGTTAACAAACAGCACATCTTGGCAGCAGCACACAACTTAGCAGTGTATAAGCCAGATAATCTTATTGATCATGTATGTAAACTCAAGAGGATGCCTCACCTAGACTTTTTAGTTCATCAGATTCCCAGATCTTCCAATTTTATTATAGATACCAATTTATTTTTCATAGTGTAACTGCAAGTAAGTATAATTGGTAAAATCAAAATAGATAAGCTGCCTGCTAATAAATTCCATGAATAAACTTCTTTGTGTTAGCAGACAAGCTAACAGTATCCAAGTTCTTGATAGTCTGGACATGTTTAATACGATTTTTTCTTTCGTATGGAAATAGGTTCAGGAGTTGCTCAAGAAAATTAAACTGTTTTTAACTGCCTTTTTCTTATTCTTGTTCCTTTTAGTCTGCCCTGCTGGCTGGAAACCTGGTAGTGAAACAGTAAGTCATGTTGATTTTGTTGTTGTTGTTCAAGGCATGGCCAGAGCCAAAAATGTATGCGAGCTTTAATCAGACTGTCCTGATTTCCCAAATGAAGTAAACATTGTTAAGCAGAAATCAGGCTACAGACATTCTTGGGCTGGGAGAGAGTAGCTAAAATCAGAGAAGTCATAATATGGATAATATTGTGAATTTTAAAACTAACTGTCCAGAGAAATACACTGTTTTTAAAAAAGGAAAAACCAAAAGGGCAAGGTAGAGATGTAGGAGAATAAACTTAGAAGCTGTGTATGAAATTTCTTCTTATATTGTGAGCCAAGAAGACAGTCCAGAGCCAATGTCTCTACATAGGAGAAAGCTTTGAAGAAAATCTGGTTTTAATGAACACTGATGCTAATGGTCTGCCCCCTGTCATTTAAGGAAAGAAAAGATTCAACCACATATACATCCTCCATTAGGGATACTGGTATATTTTATGAGCAGTCCTTGAAGTAACCTTTGAATAGAATGACTTGGAAACTGGAATGAACCTTTTCTTAAATAATATCTAAAATCTTTCAGGTTTTTATCTTCTGAAAATCAAACAGTAGTTAGGGGAAAATACTAGAGGAAGGAAGGAAGACATTTTCCTAAAATAAAAGTACTATTAGCCAGAGATAGTCAAGGGTGGTAAGTCATGTTTTACCTTCAGATGTACTCTTTTTTGAACATGGATCCTACCTTAGGGCTTTGCCTTTGCTGTTTTTTCTTAAAAACATATTACTGTGCATTGTTGTTTATATGATGGGGGCTATGCATGCCACCATGTGGAGGGCAGAGGACAACTTGTGGAGTCTGCTCCCCTTTCACCTTTATGAGGGTTCCAGAGATCATCAGGTTTTCATGGCTTTTACCACTGAGCCTTTGATGTTCTTTCTGCATTGCCCTCTGTGTGGTTGGCTGACTCCTCTTCATTCATATTTCAGCTAGATGTCATCTTGAAAGTCTTTCCATGGCACTGTATACCAGCCCTATTCACTATCCCATCAACCTGTTTTTAAAAACATTTACCAGTCTAAAAACGTCAGAATATAAGTCTGAAGACAAGGGACATTAGTTATCTAGTTTGTTAATGCATACTGTCTGGCAAATAGTTTAAATAGTTGTCATATAGCAGTGCTCAGTAAATGTGTGTCAAAAGAACGACCAACCCCAGAAACACACACATGGAATTATTTTGGTCAACTAAAATTAAACTCAGTATATATACTAACACATTTTTCTGGAAATCCATGGTTTTCACCAGATTCTTTTTTTTGTTGTTGTTGTTTTGTTTTTGTTTTTTTGGTTTTTTTTTTTTTTTTTTTTTTTTTTTGGTTTTTCGAGACAGGGTTTCTCTGTGTAGCTTTGCGCCTTTCCTGGAACTCACTTGGTATCCCAGGCTGGCCTCGAACTCACAGAGATCCGCCTGGCTCTGCCTCCCGAGTGCTGGGATTAAAGGCATGTGCCACCACCGCCCGGCCAGGTTTTCACCAGATTCTTAAAGAAGTTTATGTCCTCTAAAAGTTAATCTCATAAATAGTATATTTTCTGAAGTGCATAATATTTATCCTATAATACTTTTCCTAGTGAATATATATGTTCTTGGGAACTTCCACTGATCGTTCAGGAGCTGAATACTTAGAATGTATCTGCAATGTTATTTTTTGTCACAGTTGGTTTGCTATATATCTGCCTGCAGAATTGCCTACTATCTTAAAGGAGAAATACTTTTTAAACCAGTAGCTTCTGAATTGTAATTATATGTGTAAGCCTATACAATCAACCAAATATAAGCCAACGTTATGGAAATGTATCATTTAATATATCTAGTGCTTGACATACCATTAATGAAGTATCTTCATATCCTCTTTAAGATGCTCTTTAGAGGAGTTTCTTTTTCTTTCAGAGTATTTATGCATTGATTTATTTATCTGTGCTTTCTTTTCACTTTGCAGCTTGAGATTATAAAATATTGCATTCTGAGCCAGACTCAGTGATAGAAACCTATAATTCCAGCTACTTAGGAAGCTGAGGTAGGAGGATCAAAAGTTCATGGCCTGTCTAGGCTACACATGAGTTCAAAACTAAAATAGGAAATGCAGCATGGTTCTATCTCAAAAAAGAAAGCTGTAAACAGAGCTTTAGATACAGCTCAGTGCTAACACTATTGTTTAACAGTTGAAGAACCCAGGGTTCAATTCCCAGTACTCCATATACCCTTAAAAATTCATTTGATAAATCCTTAGTGAACACGCTGCCTCCTTGTCAGGTTATTGTATAACATATAATCAGCAAATACATTTTTAAATATGTTAACATCTGTGGCCATGCTTTCAATGTGTTAAATTAGGTTGGGCCCCAATGTGCTATGAAAGCTTGGTAGTCAAGAGAAGAGCTGTAAATAACTTTTGGGTTGCTTGAGTATAGATGATGTTAATTCATTGAGAAATATATTCTTTCCTTCTTGGGATAGCTGAAATTAGTAGGTAGGACAAATTTAGTTTTTCCCAAACATAGTACATAATCTGATTTGGTGTCCAGAATCAGTGGTTACATCTTTAGGCAACAGGAGGGTAATTAATGCTAAACTATTCATAATGTACTTTGGCTTTTTTTAAATGAATAATTTCCTTTTTTTTTTTAAACAGATAATTCCAGATCCAGCTGGAAAACTGAAGTATTTCGACAAACTGAACTGAAAAATACTTCAGTTTTGATGTTTGGACCTTCTCAATAAAGGTCACTGTGTTATTACCATGTTGGTTTGCCATTGTGTTTTCTTAGATAATATCAAAATCTGTCATAGTCCAGAGGTATTTATTGTTGAAGGTAGACATTAAACACAAAAAAAGCATCCACTTTCTAAATTAAGGAATAACAAATTGAGCCAAATTCATAATCAACATAACTGCCATTTATGAAGTATGTACCATGTGGCAGGCATTGTATTAAAGAGGACTGACACATTTTATTATCACAATTGTTATTATAAGATGAGGAAAGAAACTCAGGTAAATTACCCAATGTTAACATATCTAGCTAGCATAGGCCACATCAGACTTTGAACCCATACAAGCTAACCTTAGTATGTGAGCTCTCAACAACGCACTGTGTCTCACATGTGTGCAAATCTTTGAGCACAGAATGAGTTGTGAGCACCTTCCACAGCATCACGTATGGATAGCTGACCCCAATAGTTCATGCTCTCTGATCTGTAATAATATAAAGCTTTCTGGCTTCATCCTTTCTCTAAACTCACATTTTCAATTTAGGTGAAATCTTAACAGTAGTAGCTTATATGTTTATATTTAGTTTAAAAAATAAAAATTGAAAAAAATAAATATGTAAACTCTGTATATATAGCTAGCCATATATAAAGCAGAACTAATCTAGTATTTCTTCACCCATAAGTGTTTCGTGTAGTTAAGGGGCCTAATATCCAGAAGAATTGACCTCTTCCTCTCTTCCATGCTAATGTCCTCAATATTCAGATCTACTTTCCCTGGAAAGGCCATCACTCTAAGTGGTGGGTTTATTACTGGCATTTGGGAATGAGTATTGGGATCTAAGTGTCATTCAAGTGCTAACTTACAGTCAGAATTTTAGAACACAGCCTTTTAGTGATGTTGAAGACTATTCATACTTTGTTAAATGGATTTGTGAGAAGCTTAAAACACCTATTAGAATTGCACTCCTAAGACTTCCTTTCCTTTTTATGTGAAAAGTACAGGTTTTTTTTTTCTTTTCCTAGTTTATTGAGATAGGGTCATGCTAATTCTCGGTTGGCCTGGAATTTTCTGTGTCACCAAAGCTGGTCTTGAACTTCAGACTGTCTTACTGTCCCAAGTGCTGTGATTACAAGCATATACCATCATACCCAGAACAATTAAACCTATCTTCTTCATCAATAGTTTCTGTGAAGTTTTGTCAAATACTTGTTCATTTTTAGGTAGTACAACATTTTTTTAGATCCACTTAACAGAGCCAGTTATTAATATGTGTGTCAATAAGCAGCAACTTTTGATCATCTAAATACTTGGCAGAAATAATGACCAGATGGATTTCTGCCTTGAAGGAATCTCGTATCTGATTACTGAAGCGGTGTTAATAGTGTGATAATTTCTCAGTAACTACAAATAAAAATATACTTAATGCTCATGACTTCATAGTAACTGATGTAAATATCCTATGAATTAAATACTATGCCCTTTCTTGTCTGTTCTAAACTAATTAGTGAAAGTCCAAGGTCCAAATGACACCCTAAACAAAACACTGGGAGAAAGTGATTAGAAAGGATGGCCATTGCTGTACTGGAAAGAACAAGCCCTGGACACTGTCCAGAGACCTGTTAGCAGAAGACCTCTCATCACCTAGAGAAGGGCTGCTTTACAAAGTGACAGAGGGGCTTTCAACCCTTCAGTGGTCACAGTAGTGACTGGAAGTGCGTTAGTTTTTTTATTAAGCTAAAAATATACTTGGTCTGCTTCCTAAATAATTTCAGGATTACCTTGTCAGAGTACTGTTATAGTAGCAGTGAAGGGCCCATAAAGAGAAAGATTTTGCTGTCTAGCTAAAAATGAAACCTAAGCACAAGAAGAGGTATATGGGAGGATTGGTAGAGAGGAAATGGAAGGGGGAAATGATGTAATCTCAAAACAAACAAAAAAAAGTATGTATATAAAAGGAATAGAACCTGTCTTCTGGTGGAATTGTGACATTGTCTCCTTGTAAATTAATCTAAAGGGCTGGAGAGATGGTTTAGGAGGTAGAAACACTTACTATTCTTCCAGAGGACCAGACTTCAGTTCCTAGTACCTATGTCAAATGGATCAACTGCCTGTAATTCCAGCTGCAGGGGATATAATGCATTTGGACTCTGAGGTACCTGTACTTATGTATACATACACATGCACAATCAGAAATTTAAAAAAAATTCTTTTTAAAAAAATTAATCCAGTTGGGCAGGTTAGTCACCTGGCCAAGGAAATACCCCTCAGTAAGGCTGGTTCATCTTAAGCCAAGCTACTGAAATGGGAGGAGTAATTAGCTCTTTCCTAAGATAATGTATCTTTCTTTCCAGAATTCCCCTAGAACAGGCTCTATAAGCCACCCTAAGGTTCTGTTGGGTGTAACTTTCTGCTGTCATTTTTCAGCTACTGGCCAGAGCTTTTTTGTGCTGTCTCTAGTACTTAAGGCTTATTCACACTTTCTCTAAAGCTCCTCTTCTCTGCCATGTTGCTGTTTGTCCACCATGTGGTAGGCATGGCTTTTTGGCTTTTTGCTATCTCCCTCTGGGCAGGTACTAAGATTTTTCTGTCCAGAGATTATTCTTTTAAACCCTAAAAAAAAGTTCTTGAGTTTAAAAATACTTGCGGAAGAGCTGGGGGCAGAAGGCTCAGGAATAGAGCATGTACTTAGAATTCGTGGAGCCCTGAGTTCAACCGCAGCACCCAGAAAGAAGGGCTATTAGCATCAAGTGGGTAGAAGCCAGGAATGCTGCTAAAATCCTGTTATTCATGTAGCAGTTCCTCAAAAGAATTGCATGGCCCATTCTTCCATGAGGATTGATAAGCAGTTAACAGCTGCTTTGGGGGAGCAGCTCATAAGCCCTCCCCTCCCTAAATGCTATAGGTAGTTAATGATTACTGGGGGGGGGGGCAATTTTTGTCAATCATGCACTCACTGGAAAGGAACAACTCACCTATGTTACTGTAAACAATGCTAATAACAGGTGGGAAAGGAGCAAAAGTGTGATTGGAGGTGACTACACTATTAGATACATGTATGAAAATGTTATGAAACCTATTATTGTATATAATTAATAAATCATACTAAAAATAAAGCTATACACAAAAGAATTAGGACGCAGGCTAGAGAGATGGCTCACTTGCTGCTCTTATGGAGGATGAGAGCAGTTCACAGCATCCACATGGTGGATCACAACCATCAGAAACTGCAGTTCCAGGTGAGCTGACACCTCTTCTGGTCTCCAAAGATACCAGGCGTGTACATGGTGCACACATATGCAATTAAAACACCCACACACATTAAAAAATATTAAGACCCAAAATATCAATAGTTTGAAGGTTGAAAATCCCTAAAGGTAGTTGCAAATGCATCACAGAAAATAGGAAGCTAGTGTTTAATGGCTGTCTGTGCAGATTAAGGTCAAAACCATGCCATGCCATAGCAGGATCTCATCCCAAATCTTCACTCAATAGGTAATCTGAAACATCTGTAGAATATATTAGGCATTTATTTTATTTTATTTTATTATCTTTAATACTGGGGATTGAGCTTAGAGGTATTAAACATGTTAGAATAACACTTAGCTATGTCCATTGCCTTTTTAAATTTTAGATTGAGATCAGGCCTTGCTAAGTTGCCCAAGTAGGCTTTGAACTCACTTTGTATCCCATACTGTCCTTGAACTTGTGTTCTTCTTGCCTTAGCTTCACTTGAATTACTTGGGTACAGGACTGTCACACCAGGCATGCTCACTGAACCACATCTGAGAAACTTGATCATCTCTTCCTTCAGCAACAACAGGCTTATATCTCGACCATGTGAAGAGGCAACAGCCAATAGAATAGAAGCAAACCTGAATGTGCCAAGATGTCATTAGAATCTTGTGCTCTGCCAAATGTTCCTAGTTGGAGATCATGTTCTCTCTGAAGTCAGTTTAGGAATTTTGTTTAGTGTCAGTGTTCTCTCCCAGTGAGCTACATTCCATTGCTGTGTGAAATCAGAGGCCTTCTCCCAGTAGGCAAATGGGTGGTAGAGTCATATTACACCTTGAGGTCCGCAACAATGTCTGGAGAAGATAACGCTCTATGGTTATTAGTTATTTCAGGCTCGGGTGAGTTGTAGCATGACTATGGAGATTGATCACACCAATTGAAAATCATCTGAAGTTACAGATCCCTTTGACCACACACACCACCACCACCACCACCACCACCACCACCAGTAAACTTCATTGCAGATGCTTGGAACAGAATGGATTATTGCGCTGTAAGAACAAGGAAAGCCCTAGTGGAATGACAGATGCAGCTCCTTATAGCTCAGGGAAGCAACTCAGAATAGGCATTTCTTTTCAGAGCAGTAATATGTAATATTTCCAGTCTTCTGTCAAATATGTATTTTCCAGTTAATTATTGCCAGCATTCTGAGCTTCCCAAGGTAAACAAGAATTCCTAGGGAAAAAAGCTGTGTCTGAAAGGTATGATTGATTACAATTTTAATGATGTGGAGAGGTTGGACTGTTGTTCCAGAACCTACTTAGTTTATCTTGGTCTATATATTAAATAAGTATTTCTTACCACCCACATACCTGACCCCTACTGACACCAACATCCGGGGACAGATTTTAAAAGCCTTTTGAGGTGTATTAAAACAAAACCCTAGGTTTTTTTTTTTTTTTTTTTTTTTTTTTTTTTTTTTTTTTTTTTTTTTTTTTTTTTGGTTTTTCGAGACAGGGTTTCCCTGTGTAGCTTTGCAACTTTCCTGGATCTCACTCTGTAGACCAGGCTGGCCTCGAACTCACAAAGATCTGCCTGCCTCTGCCTCCCAAGTGCTGGAATTAAAGGCGTGTGCCACCACTGCCTGGCAAAACCCTAGCTTTTTACCAATCAAAGGGATGTCAGGTAATATCTAAGTCATGGATCTCAACCTTCCTAATGCTGTGACCCTTTAATACAGTTCCTCATGTTGTGGTGACCCCAAATCATAAAATTAATTTCATTGCTACTTCATAACTGTAATTTTGCTACTGTTAGGAGTTGCAATGTAAATATCTGAGCCTTATGCTCACTTCTCCAGGCCTATAAAATGTCCTTGTGTACAATGTTTTTAACATATAAAACATAACAAAATACACTCTTTAGGAAAATGGGTCCAAAAAAGTATCTTTGTGAAAACACACACATATGTTCATATGCATATATGTATATATCTATTTTTCATAGTTATATATAGAAACACTTCTATAAACTCTTAGTTGCTTATCCAGCTTTTTAAGAGAAAAAACAACAACTATACTTGCTATGGTTGGACATAGTAGTACATGCCTATAATTACAGCACTAGGGAGGCTGAGGCAGGAGGATCACGGTATAAGGCCATTCTGATGAATATAACAAAACCCTGTACCCCTAAAAATCAATGGCCAAGATAAGTAGCTCAATGGTACAAAGCTTACCTAGCATGCCCTTGGCCCTGAGCTCTACCCCCAGATCTGAGCATGGAGGAAATGGAGGAGAGAAAAGGAGAGTAGGAAGAAGGGAGAGAGGGAAGAAGGAAGAGAATTTACAAGTTTTCAGTTAAAGGAAGTGCTATAACTCAAAGACCACTAGATGGCAGTTAGCACAAGGAAATGGAACAAAGATTTAGTGAGGCTAAGTGTGAACTGCAGTCTCAAATGATTTTGTTTTCTTCTGAGACAGGGTCTCATGTAGCCCTGGCTGGAACTCATTATGTAGGTGAAGCTTGCCTTAAACTCCTGATATTTGTTTCTCTACTTCCCAAATACTAGGATTGCAGGTGTGGGTCACCACACCCAAATCCAGATTTTTTTTTTTTTTTTTTTTTTTTTTTTTTTTTTTTTTTTTTTTTTTTTTTTTTTTACCAAATAGAGAACTTAAATGAGAACAATTCAAAACGAAGTCCAACTCAATGAAGAATCTTAACTGGTACTGAACACATACATGGCAGATCAATTCTTTTTATCATGACCCAGTTGGAAGTCCATTTTCACAGTTCCGGCATAGAGAGCTAGGGAGTTCGGCCTCCTTCCTCCTGGTCCCTGGCAGCCTTGGGCCTGTGCTAGGTGGGGGGTGGGGTTGGGACACCCAGAAACCTGAGCCCTGACAGCAGCCACCAGCCCAGCAACCGCTGCTGCAGCTCCCCCCCCCCCCCACTCCCTCACCCCATCCACCACCCCCTCTACACACACACACACACACACACACACACACACACACACACACACACACACCACCCGCTGCCGCTTGTGAAGTGCCTGGATGGTGGCGACCTCTGCGCATGGCCTTCTCTACTCCATCATCAGCCCCTGCTCTCCAGGACTGGGCCTTGGAGATGCCCTAGCCATGCCTTCAAGGACTTCTCCAGGAGTTGGCGGGCATGGAATGGCAGAAAGAATGGCGCCCCCACTCCCACCCCCAAGGCCAAGTTTGGCCCTTAGGGGCCTCTGCTGCAGGTCTGTGTAGGAACACTGGGCCATCGCTGGGAGGAGACCTCCCTGTTGACGACCCCCCCTCCCAAGACCTGGATGAACAGAGGTCTTGGAGGAAGGGTGAGCATAACCCCCATAGCGGATGGAGAAATGATCCATTTCAGGGTCCTCTTACCACCCAGAGAAGCTGGGATGTGACATGGCATACGGCCTGTCCAGAAAGCTGGTGAAGATTTACCCGGCCGCTATAGAAGGCCTTGTACATAATATGAAAAAGCTGCTCTCAACCTTATCTCCAACCCTTTTAGAGAGACCTTTGGCTAAATCTGGACATCTAGCTGTAGGATTGCCAACGCAGGGTAAAGTAGAGGTAGGAAATCGGAAATCAGGTGTGCACCCAGTTGTCTTTGAAAACATCGAAGACATGTCTTCTAGAAGTGACTTTGAAATGGAATTGTTTAGGCCACCTCTAGAAAGACCCAGGAGCGACACTTGTCCTTTTGTGTTCAGTAGTTAGAGGACCCAGACGGAGGAAGAAGAGGTCTGGAGCCAGATTGGTCATGTGAAGAAGACATCTTTTTTTGCTGTTCTAATTATTGTATTGTGTATGCATTTTATTCATTCCCCACCCCCACCCATTTGAGTGTGTGTGTGTGTTTGACAATGTCAAGTATTTTTGGAAATATCTTTCTAGATGCTCTAAAGTGCCTGACATACTTTATAAGTAGCGAAACAACATGTTATGTAAATACAAATACATTTTTGTTAGGATTCATTTGAAATATTGTTGGGGGAGGAATAGCCCCACCCCTTCTGAGTTGACCACATTGTGTTTGGGCCCTGGTTCCCGGGAGAAGGACATGCAGAGCTAAAGCCATTGTGCCCCATGGGTGGAAAAGAAACCACTGTCCTGTTGTGTTTGGCTTTGCTGTGTACATAGTACATGTAAAGGACATAGGAGTCCTAACTTACATCATCTAGTCATTCTAGATGTTAAAGAGGTTGCCAGGGTATAACAAAGTAGAGGGAGTAGAACAATGCATTTTGTACATTTTGTGTTAAAATTTTTCTTTTTTTGTGTTAAAAATTGTAATTATTACTCTTGTTACATGTGTGCCATTTACTGGACTGCTGTGTACACAGTGGACAACAGTCCTTACTTGAAACATCTAGTTTATCCAGATGTTTGGAAGTGCCCAACGAATGTTAAATGTAGAGGTAGTAAAATATCACTTTGTAAATATCTTTTTGCTAAAATTCATGAAACGCTGCCTTTTGGGAGTAGAATTTGAACCCCTCTGTGAGCAGTACTTGCTCAGTGATTTGGAGGAAGTACTGGGAGGCAGCGAGATCATGTGCTAGTGTGTTTATATGAGACCTTTCAGACACCATTTCTGTAAATTTGCATTTTGTTTTGCTAGGTGTATACTGTAAATCATGGACAAATCTATCTGAAATCTTCAGCTTCTAGTCTCTAGATGTTAAAGAGTTTGCCAATCTATGACAAAATAAAATTAGCACATTGTGTACACTGTTTACATTTATAGGAACAATTGTTGTGCAAATGATTTGGGGATATGAATTTGTTCAGCTATTTCTAAGCATTACATATGCCTGTATTTGTCTACTGGTTTGAAGGCAGAAAGAAGGGAGAAGAAATTGGGTCAAAGCCCAGATAGTTATATTTAGAAGATACCTCAGATAATAACCATTGCTTTACATACAGTTATTTACCAGTGCAGTGTGAATAGCAGATAAGGTGTTACATGAAATACCTAGTCTTTTTACATATTTAAAAGTGCTTGATACATTTAAAAGTAGAAGTAGTAGAATAGTATTTTGTGTAAATAGTTCTGAAAAACTGGAGATACTATGCTTAGAATAGTTAACCCACCTCTGAGTACAGTGCACCAATGGTACTTGTTCAGTGGATTGAGGAGGTGGGGGAGGAAGAAACTAGTGTGCTAGACATCTTTAGCTTACCCATCTCCCCATATGTTAGATACATTTCACTTAACATTGCTGTTCTGTATGTAGTGTACAGACTGGACAAAGGAGTCCTCATTTTATGATCTCTAGTTTCTAGGTGTTGAAGAGGTTGCCGACGTCTGACAAAAGCAGAGTTAGTGAACTAACACATCCTGTGTCCTCTGTTAAAGTCCATAGCAAGGTTGTCTTCTGAAGAGAGTTGTGAAAGTATCCCAAGTGACTGGTGCCCATGTCATGTGATACAGGGGAGAGGCTGGAGAAAAAGAAGGATGGAGACCAGAATGCTCCCATCAGAAGATGCTTTGAGATCTAACCATTGTTACATGTATGTAGTTTCAACACTACTGTGTAAAAAGGGGACAGATTTATGTCCTGAAATATCTAGTCCTTCTAGGAGTTTAGGAGTGCACAAAGGATATTAAAGGTAGATGTAGTAAATAATATATGTTGTAAATTCTCGTTTAAACGCATGGTGAAATGCTGGAATGATAAAATCAGCTCTGAGCAACACAGCCTTGTGCTGGTTTGGGAGGGAGGAAAAAAGAAAGCATACGAAGGACCTAATACTAATGTAAGTTTTGGTAATGCAAGATTAGCCATTGTCCCTTTTACCTGTGTGTCTTATTTTGTGATATATCATGTACACAGAAGACAGACAAGTCCAAATATGTAGTGCCTAGTCTTCCTATATGGTAAAGAGGCTGCCAGTGTGTGACAAAGTATAGTTAGTGAAAAGACATGGTTTAAAGTTGTGTTAAAATTCATAGAAAAAAAACTTAAAACCACTTAGGAAGTGAAATTGTTAATATCCCCACAAAAACATGACAGGTACATAAACCTGACCCCTGGGTTAAGAGAGATGGGAGAGGTTCTAGACCAGAACATTGCTATTTATAAGTCTGTTAGGTTTGTGTAGTTTCTTTACTGCACTGCATTGTGCATATGGTGGGGAAACAATGTTACTGAAAACATCTAGTCTTTAGACTTTTAAGTGCATAATAGACTTGTTGTGGTAATGCATGCCTTTAATCCTAGGCTGAGGAACCTTGTGAGTTCCAGGCCAGCCAGGGCTACACAGATTTTGTCTCAAAGTAGTAAGAAAATGTGCATAATCGACTTGTAGGGTGGCTAAGCAGGTAAAGGCACTTGCCACCCAGCTGGTGACCTGAGTTTGATCTCCAGGATCCACATGATAAAGGAGAAAACTGATTTACAAATTGTCTTTTAGCCTCCATACAAGCACAGTGGCATGCATGTGCCCACATGCATATGCTAATTCATAAATGTAAACAATGCACAACATGGTAAAAAAAATAAAGGATGACCAACACCTTTTAAGGATTGTTATTTCATAGCAATGGTTACACTGGGGATATGGGATTATCAAACTTGGTCTTTGAGCAGATGCTGTTACCGGGTGGTGGAGATGGGTAGGGGAAAGAATAGTGCAGAGTAAGGTACAATGCCTGTTGGTTGGCTCCCAGTTGTCTAGCCATTGCTCCACTGTGCATTTCAGTTAATGTTGCCAAGTGCCCGAAGGATGTTAGAAGTAGCAAGATAGTCACTATAAATGTCCTGCTAGTCTTTTGGAAGGGCTGTCTTCTGGGGGTGACCTTTGTAATACTCTCACAAGAATCATCCCAAACTAGAGTTGTGCAGAGAAGAGGATGGATGAGGGAAGAGCTCTTTGCTAGGACCGTCACATATAGAAAACTGTTAAAACTGTACCCAGGGATCCATATGTGCATTTCTGGGAAAATACTTGTGTTTCTTGTGCACAGAGTTCATTCCACAACATCTAAAATTCATAAATGTCCTAAAGGAGAGCATATGGTTAAAGGGATAGCTTGATAGATTAACAGAAAAGGTTCCTCTTGAGCATAGAACTGTTAAACCATGTCTTGACAGTGTGAGTTCATTCATGTTGCTAGGCCAACTGTGGAGGGGCAGAGGGAGGCTGACAGGGAGAGATCTGCAGCGCTGTGCTGTGTTGAGGCTGACATCCTGAGAAGCCCTTCCATAGGTGCATCTTCAGCTATTCCATAGGAATACATTTATTGAGCAGGAACTCACCTTCTTCCTCATATTTTAGTATATAGATCTAATGATAAACTTAGGAAGGCTGTACTTGGTGTGGTCTGTTGCTCTGTGTTTTCTTGTAAGCTGAGCATTGAGGAATGCAGAATTTTAATTGTAACTTCGCCAGTACTTCTATCTAGAGGCCTGCTGCCATTTTTGTCTTCTATCAAATTTTTGTTGCCAAGGAAGACAGGATTACAGTTTTGTCTGACAGATTGAGATAGCGTGGTGTATTCTCGGTTATCAAAATACTCATGTATTTGGTGAATATTCACAATGTGGGGGAAAGCATGGTACATACTGTGTAATCTCAATTCCCTAAATGTGTGTACACTTGCAGCATCTAGAAGGACACATCAAGCTGAGCTGCTTGTGACTGGTTGGCTATTCTTGGCTTCTTGTGTTGTGTTTCCTGTAATGCACATACTACAAATAAATGCTTCTTTTAAAAGCTTAAAAAAGAGAAGTCCATTTTCTATCATAACCTACTTACTGTACATATAGTATATGTAGTATTCATACATAAAATATCACACAATTCTTATTGTACATGATAAATTCTGGTGTTTTTAATATTCATAGATAATTCACCAAATTTTGATCCTGTGATTTCAAATTCAGCTTGAAAAAAACATTTTATAAATATATGGGTATATTAAACAAGTATAAAGACAGAACACAGCAATACCTAGTATATCAATACTTTAGCAATTATAATTTTTCTTCTTATGACCATTGTAATTTTGGTCATTTGTCATGTTTTAAAAGATTTTCTCATTTTTGTGCATATATGTATTCTGGTGAGTGCCTGTACATTTATGGCCATGCAGATACATGTGTCTGTGGACAATGCACAAGAAGCCAGAATCAGCCATCAGGTGGCTCCTCTATTACTCTCTATCTGTTCCTTCAAGGCAATCTCTCTCTGAATATGGGGCACATACTTTTTTCAGCTAGTTTGGAAGCCAGTAAGCCCCAGAAATCCTTCTGTCTCCTCCCCACCTAGAGCTGCACTTAGAGGCATACACAGGACTCCCAGCTTGTTATATAGGTACTATGATTTGAAATTTGTTCTTCACAGTTGCACAGCAAGCATCCTTTCCACTAAGTCTTATCTCTAGCCTGCTTATTTGCTTTAGCCATAGTATTTTCTCTATTGAAGGCACGCAATTTTTCTTTTTTCTTTTCTCGAGACAAGGTTTCTCTGTGCAGCTTTGGAGCCAGTTCTGGAACTCGCTCTATAGACCAGGCTTGCCTTGAACTCACAGAGACTCACAAAGATCCACCTACCTCTGTCTCCTGAGTGCTGGGATTAAAGGCATGTGCACCACCACTGCCAGGCAAAGGCATGCAAGTTCTATCACACACACACACACACACACACACACACACACACACACACACACCCCACTCCACCACCACCACCACACCTACCATCCTTTCTTCAGTTACTATAATCCTTTAAAGCCTTGAGTAGTTTTCAGAAGGACTAGTTTTTAACATAAGATGCAAAGAATGGAGGAGTGCTATGAAATGCTATCTTCTGAACATGACATGGTTGTTGCACCCAAGAACACACAGCAACTGTGGTTAGCTGTACAAGACCTTCACAAGATTAAGCCTGAGCCCACTAACATTCCATCATGTATGGTGAGGGGTTCATAAGGTTCCACACTTAGCTGAGAAGCTAAAGGCAATTAATGCTTGCCCAGGGGAGAAGTGGGTCATATTCCTCCATGGTATAGCCACTGATAAGTTGACATTTTTTTACTCAAATAAATAACCCCCACTAATTCTCATGCAGGCAACCCTAATTAAAAGTAGTAGGGGCCAAAAAAAAAAAAGGACATTGATCTAACAGGCAGACTTGTTGGGAAAAAATGGTTCAGTGAGAAGATAAAGGGATACAAGACAGTAATTGAGGCTGAATGTGATCAAACTACATTAGATATATCATGAAACTGTGAATTTTTATGCATTTAAAAAATTATTTAACTTTTTTCATAAATTGTATTTTGATCAGCTTCTTTCCTCTCCCCCAATGCCACCAAGATCCTACCCAAGATCATGTTCTGACTCTCTCAAAAAGAAAACAAAAAAAATGAAAATCAAGTCAAACTAAAAATAATCAGCAATGCAAACAACTCAAAACAAAACAAAATGCATCCACAATGACAACAAAACAAAAACAAAAATGTCTGCTTTGTGCTGGCCAGTTACTCCTGGACATGGGACAAGCTCTGGACTATGGCTGACATACTCAATGACATTCTATTAGAAATTGCTGATTTTTCCCTTTTCCAGCAGTTATCTGTAGGTGAAGTATCCCTGGTCCCACCCAGCTCCCACAGTGATGCACCAAGTAAACACACAGAGGCTTATATTAATTAAAACTGTATGCCCTAATGGCTCAGGCTTCTCACTAGCTAGATCTTACATATTAAATTAACTCATTTCTATACATCTATTCCTTGCCACGTGGCTTGTGGCTTACTGTAATCTTTACATCTTGCTTCTAGTCGAGGTGGCTGGCAGCAGCTCCTGACTTAGCTTTCCTGTTCCCAGAATTCTCCTCTCTGCTTGTTCTCCCTATATTATACTTCCTGCTTGGCTACTGGCAAATCAGCGTTGTATTTATCAGCCAAATCAGAGCAACACATTCACAGCATACAGAGTGATATCCACAGCAGGTATCAATAACAAATAGACTTCATGTCTACTTCCCCATCTCAGTGCTGGGATTTTGTCTGGTTTGATTTGTGTGTGCTGTTACAGTGAGTTCATATTTGTATCGATACTGTTATGTCTGAAGGATGTTTCCTTGGAGTCATTCACTATCTGTCTCATAGGATCTTTCCACCTCCTCTTTTGTATAAATCCCTGCTTGATGGGAAACCTTGGATGAAGATATTCCATTTAGGGAGTAGTGTTCCAAAGCCTCTCACTCTCTGCACACTGTCTAGTTGTGGGTCTCTGAGTTAATTCTCATCTACTGCAAGAAGCTTCTCATGAGGGTTCAGCTATGCTCCTATCTATGGGCATTGTGATGTGCCATTAAGGACTCATTTTATCACTATGTTCCTTAGCTGAATATTAGTAGTAGGTTTTCTCCTAGGCCCATGACCTATCTAGTCTCAGGTTCTTGGCTACTAAATGTATGTGTTCCATTTCATGGAATAGAAGTTAAATCCAATCAAAAAATGCATGGATACCCCCATAACATGTCAGCCAGTATTACATTGGTGTATTTTGCAGGTAGATCTCTCTTGTAATCACAGGATTTATATTTGTAACTAGGTGAAATTGATGATTACTTTCTTTTTCCAGTAGCACACAAAGTACCTTCCAGCACCATGAATGCTTGTAAGCTTCTAGTTGGGTACCAGCTCAATTCCCCATGTTAAATAACATAAGTAAGTTGTGTTTTCAACAATAGGGCCTTACTATCAGTTTATGGAGAGTAACCAATAATCTTGGCAGTAGCCTGTGATGATTGGAAGGCCAATCACTCAACAAGATGTAACCTATTCCTGAAATTGGAGGTTTTACTTGGTAGCTTAAGATGTCTACTTGAGCATTGTCTCTGCCATTATATTGTGACTCCTTTTAAATTCTTTTCATATATGTATACATTTTAGGAAGATTTCCTAAAGTAGTAGATTTCCATATGACTTTTCAAAAGGCCTTTAGTGTTAATTGTCCCTCCCCACATTTTCCTCCTTTACCCTGCCCTTCCCTCCCCTTCCCCATTTACTCATCCTAAATACATTATATAATGTTAAATATATTTTAAAATAAAATTTTAAAGGACTTGCTTTATTCTGAAGTCCAGTTTTTAGCATCTACATATTAAGTGGAGTTTGGAATTTAATACAATATCTTTTATTTATTCTTGGACAATTTTATACAAGCATATAATGAACTTTGATTGTATTCACTGTATTATTCCCCAACTCCAATTCTTCACAGACCTACTATACACATCTTTCTACATACATCCTCCTTCCATCTTCATGTCTTCTTCTTTTTTAAAAAAGAATTCTGAGTCCAATCAGTGCTGCCCATATGACTATGCATATGGGTCAAACTACTAAAGCATAGTCAACCTACCAGGTACCATACCCTTAAAGAAAACTGATCTGCTCCTTTAGCAACCAACAACTGTCAGTAAAATCTCAATGATGGTCAGGGCCATGTGAACCCCTCTTCCCTCCATGTTAACTGGTTGTGATTCCATCAATGCAATGAGCGTGTCAAATCCAGAAGACACTGTTTCATCCCAGTCCTCCCTTACCTCTGATACTTACCATCTTTCTGCCACCTCTTCCAGGATTTTCCCTGAGCTTTGAAAGTGGGAGATTTAAAAAAAAATAAAAGAAAGTGGGAGATTGATATAAATGTCATCTTTATGTTTGAACACTCCACAAACATTTGCTTTCTGCACTTTGACCAGTAGTCTCTGTTTTAACTGTTGTCCACTGCATAAACATGTTTCTCTGATAAGGGATGAGAGCTACACTCATCTATGGGCTTCCATATACATACTGAGAAGGCAATTTGGTGATATGCCCATTTTGCAAAATAATAGTTCTTTTCTAGCCTATGATCTCCCAAGCCATGGGTTCTTTGCCATATTTCCAGTATCAGGCCTGGGTTCCTTGATAAGTCTTAAATACAATCAGAAAGCTGTTGGTTAGCCCTAAAAACATTCATACCACTACCAATGGGCACATCTTTCCAGGCTGGTTGTTATTGTACCACTCAGAGTCCACAGCTGGGTTAAGACATGATTTTTGCATTGTGCCACTGCAATATTCTGAAAACCTCTCTTACATTCTAAAACACTCGAACTTTTGCTGGACCTCACAGATCAAGTTAATAGGACACACTGAGATCACTTAACACTTACAGCTGCTATCCTACTGTGTACTTGGCTTATTTGTTTAACCTGCCTTTAAGGAAACAGTGTCACAATCTACCTTACTTGTCTTGTATTTCCCATGTAAATCAACTTTTACAACCTAAGGTAATGCATAGTTCTTATTTTAAGTTATGCACTTTTCCATGCCTCTGATTCTCAGTAAGATATGTGTGTTCGATGATCATCTTCCAAACAGACCAAAAACAAAGTTTGAAATCAATGTTATAAAATGAATGTTGAATGTAATCTTCAGATAGTGCTTGGTAAACAATGTTGTTTGTAATACTGATTGTTACTTGGGTCAGTTGGAGTCAGTGATGTAATCCCTTACAAAACTCTGTTAAAATTTTCTGTATCCCATTCCTTTCTCATGTGATGTTTTCTGTACTGTTCAATAACAATAGAGCAAAACTCTTTGTGAGGGACAGACACACACAGAAACAGAGACAAACATGGACATGGCAGAGGAAAAGAGATGAGGGAATAATAATTACAAATTTTTGAGATATCCATATAAAAATCTACTATTTTATAAACTTCCATACACATGTGTAAACATTCTGCCTGCCTGCCTGTCTTTCTCTTTCTCTCTGTCACACACACACACACACACACAACACACACACATACACACACACACACACACACACACACAAATACACACACACACATTGTAGAATATTTATACGCTGTGTGAAGGTTTATTGCTGTGACTGGTATAATAAAAAGCTGAACAGCCAATAGCTAGGCAGAACTACTAGGCAGAGAGAGGAAGTAGAAGAAGGAATCTAGGCGCACAAGAGAGATTCAAGGAGACACAGAGGAAGCAGGATAGGCGGTATGTGACAGAATATAGATTAATAAAAATGGGTTAAGTTAGAAGAGCTAGTTAAAAACAAGCCTAAGCCAAGGCTAAACTTTTATAATTAACAAATCTCCATGTTGTTATCTGTGAGCTGGCAGCCCAAAGAAAAACCTGACACCGCCCCCCCCCCACACACACACACACTGTGCTAGCTAGTATTATTTTAACTTGATTCAAGCTAGTCAATTGGAAATAAGAAACTTCAACTGAAAAAAGTGTCCCAGAGTGGCCGGTGGGCAAGCCTGTGATGTATTTCCTTGCTTAATAATTGATATGGAATTGTCAAGCTCACTGTGATCAGTGCCACCTCTAAGATGGAGATCCCGGGTGCTCAAGAAAGCAAGCTGAAAAAGCCATAAGAAACTGCCCTGACTTCTCTAAATGATGAGACTACAAGGAATAGATGAAATAAACCCTTTCCTCCCCAAGGTGCTTTCGGTCACGGTGTTTTATTACAGCAATAGAAACCCTAACTAAGACATACACATATTGTAACAGGGCCCCAGACCTCAGCACAACTAACTCCATGATAGAAGTACCATTCAGGTCATAAAATTCAGCACGTAGACAATACCATCTACCAAAATGAAAACAAAGACCTAATGCATCAAAGTCTTTAGTTCTGGGAAAGTCTCTAAGTGTACTAACCTTGCTTTTTAGCTTCTGTTTAACTGTTCTGCTTCAGGTTAACTGTTCTTGTTAACTAAAGTATGTCAACACAGGACATGGTTTTTGTGCTTAAAAGCTCACCCTGAGAAAGGCTCAGGGCTACACTGGGATCCTGAATACCCAGTATAGTTGCTGGCTGACTAATAAAAACTTTCTATTGCCTTAACCCATGTCTAAGCAGTCTTCTCTGGTAAATACCCTACATTTCTCGAGGTCCCACCATGATCCCAGAGACCAGACCTATAATTAGTTTTTCTTTGTCCCACCAGCCATCTCACAAATAACAACATGGAGACTTATTAATTTTGAAAGCTCGGCCTATAGCTTAGGCTTGTTGCTAACTGGCTCTTATACCTTAAATTAACCCATTTATATTAATCTACATTCTATCATGTGGCGTTACTTCTCTTTCATCTTGCACCTCCCATTTCTTCTCCTTGTCTCCTGGCTTCTTCTGCCCCTTGATTCGTTCTCATCTTCCTTTTTCTGCCTGGAAATCCCAGCTATTCCTCCTGCCTAGCTTTTGGCCATTCAGCTCTTTATTAAACCAATCACAGCAATATATCTTCACATAGTATACAAATATCCCACAACACAGACCTTGAGACACTGGGGGTCTCAGAATCCCACGGAACAAGGAAAAGTGCAATGGTCAGGGGACTTCTAGGGATGCACAACCTGATATATTTCAGGTCCCCATGGCTCCCTTTTGACCAATTGTTGCATAATGCTTTAGAGGAGTTTGACAGCTATGCCCCTAAAGGAAACTAATTAGAAAGTTACCTGGTCTGCCATCCCCAGAGATAAGTCTGGCTATGGTGCCTTCTGTTTGGACACATAAGAGAGGTCAGATGTGGCCACTGATCCAGTGTCCAGGAACCATCTGAAATGTAACTGGGTTTCCCCATCTGTTCAGATGTATGAATGTGGGGTATTCACCCCTGGTTGTCTTTATTTTTATTTATTTATTTTAATTAATTAATTTAGTGTGTGTGTGTGTGTGTGTGTGTGTGTGTGTGTGTGTGTGTGTGTGTGTGTTCTGTTTCCTGAATTGATCAGTGGCTTTCTCTGATGTGAGAAGCCCCTGGCTTAAGACCTGTGTCCCCTCATGTTGGGGACACAAATACTTTTATCTCTGACAGGTTGCCCAGAGAATCCCCCTTTAAAAAACCTCCAATTGTCCTATTCAGGGAGCAGGAGTGCTTACTCGTTATGTTGCTTGAACCCTGCTCACAGGTTAGTCCCTGTGTAGAGGTGGGGAGGGGCCAGACCTCTCATCCAGGACCCCCTGTCACTTAAGCAGAATGCACATGAAGGAGGAAAATAGTTCCCCCAGATGAACATTCCCTCTGCTCCCTGTCTGTTCTAAGCAGCCCTGGGGTAGGGAAACAGTTCCCCTGGGCTGAGCCCAAAGGAAAAGTGAAAGTTCCACTCCTTTCTCCTTTATGATTTATGTCTCCTTTTAAAAAACAATCTGTGGGGCTGAAGAGATGGCTCAGAGGTCAAGAGCACTGGCTGTTCTTCCAGAGGTCCTGAGTTCAATTCCCAGCAACCACATGGTGGCTCACAAACTATCTATAATGAGATCTGGTGTCCTCTTCTGGCCTGCAGGCATACATGCAGGCAGAATACTGTATATACAATAAATAGATAAATCTTTTTTTAAAAATCTGTATAATTGGAAAACTCAAAATCCACCATTCTCTGAAAAAAAAAATAGAAAAACTGTCCCAGGACCAGGCAAGGGGATTGCTACCAGACAGCACAATCTGGATAGACCACATTTTTTCCTTCTGTCTAACACTGACCAAGGAGACTTTAAACAATTTTTGACTAGGTACTTTTTAAAAGGATTAAAAACAGCTGCTATAAAGATTTCCTTTGTCACCTACTCGGCACCAGACATTAGAAAAAAAATTAAAATTATACATAGGTTCCAGTTGCTTGGAGGTAGCTCAAAAGGTATTTAACAGCAGAGAACTGATTGAGAGATAAAAACTTTTGCATTAGCTGAAAACCACAATCACCATCACCTTCTTTGATGATGAGACACAGTTAGACTTACAGATAACCCAGCAAAAATTTAGTGTCTTACAATCTGTCAGAAGAATATCTCCTAGCTGGAAGTTCTGCCTCCAATCAAAAGATACAGTTGAACTATCTCTCAGATTGACAATAAAGATTCCTTGGAGTATGAGCAGAAACCAACCTCCCAGGACTGGCCTAATACCAAGTTCTTATAATTATTTAACTAACCAGTTCAGTTATCTCCCATCCATCCCCATCCCAGTCTAGACTTAACAATACCCAGTGACCCTGGAAACAAAAAGGGAAATTGCAATCCATAATGCATGGCATATAGAGACAGCCATCCTGATGTCATGTCAGTTACCCTTGAATACACCTTTTTTGCCTGTAAGGAAATCTGAGATCTCTGATTCTCATGAGTCTGGTTCTTCCAGAGAAATGGGTGTATACTGTCTTGGACTTGAAGGATAAATCCTTCCCATTGGCAGAGCTGAGTCAACCCATCTTTGCTTTTCAATGAACAGACTCAGTGTGAGATTACAGCCGGCAACTTACATGGACCAGGTTGCCACAAAGATGTAAAAGTTCACAGACCCTGTTTGATGAGACACTAGCAGTTGACTTCCCGTCCTTCTATCAGAGGTTTATAAAAGGGCCATTGGGGGACTGCTGCAAGTTACAGACCTTGGGCCACAGAATGTCAGCTAAGGAAGCCCAACCTTGTACATCAGAGGCTGCCTATGTTTGCTACCAGCTGAGGGGAGGCAAAAGAAGACTGTCTCAGAATAGGATTGCTGCCATCCTTCAGATCCCAACTCCAAAGACTAAGACACAGGTTCGGGAGTTCCTAGGTGCAGCTAGGTATTGCTGTCTCTGGGTACCACAGTTTTCGGGAATAGCAAGCCCTCTATGCACCAGCACAAAGTGGGCACTGAGCCCCTAATCTGGACTGAGACTAAATATAAGACATTTGAACATCTCTGACTTCAGCTCCAGCCTTAGCACTTACAGATGTCTCAAAACCTCTCCATCTGTTTGTTCACAAAACAAAAGACATTACAAAAGGGGTTTTAACCCAAACTTTGGGGCCATTTAAATGCTCTATAACATACTTATCCAAATGATTGAACCCTGTAGCTACAGGATTGACCACCTGTCTAAGATCTGTGGTGACTACTTCCAGTATTAAAACAAAAACACACAACAACAACAAAATGAAAGTTAACACTGGGTTAAGATCTTATACTCACTGTACTCCCACAATGTGGTTGAGGCCGTCCTCTGAGGCACACCAGAACATTGGCTGTCTAATGACTGTGTAAACCAGTACTACCCTCCTTCCCTATTCCTGGACCACCCTTGAACCAATTTTAGAAACCTACCACCACCAATTTAGCTACCCTCTTGCCTGATAATAATGGTGCTCATCTATGACTTTTCCAAGATGAAAGATGAAACCAGGTATATAGGAGCTTCAGTAGTTCTTTAACTGAAACAATTTGGGTGCAAGCCAGGTAACTCAGCCCAGAGAAAAGCATTGATCAATTTGATCCAAGCTTTCAGATGGGGAAAGGAAAGTCCACCACCATATATATGGACAGTCATTATACTTTTACTACTTCAAATGTTTATGGCATGATCAATTGAGAAAGGGTGCTTCCCACTACTCAGAGTAAGGACATTCATTAAAAACAAAGAGAAAATCTTGGCCCTCCTGGAGGCTATTTGACTTCCCCTACAAATTGCTGTCCTCCACTGACCTGGCTGCCTGACAACGTACCCTAAACTAGTGGTGCTTATTGATATTCTGATGATATACCCCAACACAATGCTGCCTGAGATGCCAAGGTAAAGAAGAAACAGACAGCCCAAACCCACAGATTGATGGTTGACACCAGAGGGAAAGATCATTCTAGAAACAACTAGAAGGACTCTGGTAAGAGACCTTCACTAGGCTATTCAACTGGGGTCCACAAAACTTTAAATTGCTCAAAGGTATGTTATACCTAGACTGGACAACCTAGTGTGGGATGTCTCAGCAGATGCTGGGTTTGTGCTCAAGTAAATCCAAAACCAACAGCCCTTACCCAGGAAGGGGTCTGAATAAGAGACCAGCACCCTGGTGAACTCTGGGAAAACTAACTTCATCAAGATCCAGCCTGATGGGAGAAGATAAAAGTACTTGGTAGTTTTTATAGATACCTTTTCCAGGTGGGTAAAAGCATTTCTCATCTGGACTGAAACTGCTCAAATAGAAACTAAAAATCTCCTCCAGGAATTGGTTCCTGATTTGATCTCCTCCTATTAATGGGTCTGACAATGGCCTGGCTTTCATAGGCAAAGCTTTAGCATAGATTGAAAACTTCATTGTGCATATAGATCTCAGAGTTTGGGGCATGCAAAATCAACAAACAAACAAACAGGCCATTAAAAGGAACTAACAAAACTCTCATTAGAATGAAGAATATAATGAAGCAAAGGAAGAAGATTTCCTTTCTTGCTTTGCTTTAGCAGTTGCACCCCATATAGGCAGAGATTTAATCCCTGTGAAATTATATTTGGAAGACCTCCCCCAGTGCTTTCCAGGCTCAGAGACCAGAAGTTGGCAGAATTCTAATCATTCCTTTCTCAAATCACTATAGGCCCTCTCTAGTTCTCAATAAAAGCTATTTATCAGACTATCTGAGAGTCCCAGCCAATCTCTAAGTCCACTACCAGTTTCTGCTTGTTCAAACAGGTAGCCCAAAAGAACTGGAACCAATTTGGAAATGACTCTACATGGTGATTCTCTACACTCTTATGGCTGTAAAAGTAACTGGCATTACACCATGGATCCACCACACCCAAGAAAGTAGAAGCCATGGATGCTGTCAAATGGACTGTCTCCCAGACAATAGACCCATTAAAATTAAGGTTTCATCAAGGCCCCAGGCATTCTACTCCCTGCCCCTTTACCTCCTCCTGAGTCTTAATGTTTGGTATGAATGCAGGGTCATTGTCCAATGAATGACCACTGCTCTTAGACCTGGACCTGGGAACTAAGGAGGACAGATACAAGGAAGGAATTAGTATTCACTACAAACCAGCAGCCCATGTTCATCTTGACCTCTGCTCACTGATACCCACTTTAAATGTCTGGTTATACTGGAGAAAGGAAAGATGCGGGAGGTTATCTTTTGAAGTAGGAATACAGAGTTTACAATTGCATGCCCAGCAGCTGGGCACTTTAGTTGCCAGAAACAAGGGAGTTCCCAATGCAAAAACAGAGGCTTTCTGAAAATACAGGATAAATATATAGAAAGAAAGCCCCCTCCCAAGAAATGCACAATAGGAAAATGTAATCTAATGGCCATAAGATTAAACATCTGGAAATTCTTTTAAAAAAATACTGGTCTTTGTGAAACAAGGAAACCCTGGGGAGCTAATCATTCCCAGCCAGAAATTGGCCAGGATAGCTGGTTATGCTTAGACACCTGGTCCCTGTACTACATAGATATGACACCCTCTCTAGCCTCCACAGGAACTATGCAGGTATAAGGTGCATAGACATAATGTTCAGACAAAATACCAATAATAAATTTTAAAAATGTTTTTAAAGTAAAAGATATTACCTTACATAGAGGATAATGCTCCTCTCAGGAGCCAGCAGATTTTTTTTTTTTTTTTTTTTTTTTTGGACAGGGTTTCTCTGTAGCTTTGGAGCCTGTCCTGGAACTTGCTCTTAGACCAGGCTGGCCTCCTGAGTGCCAGGATTAAAGGTGTGCGCCACCACTGCCCAGTGGGATTTTATTTTTAAGATATGTAATGGACTGCAAAGATGGCTCAGATGGTTGTGAAGGCTAGTTTCACAACCAAAATGCCAAGATACATAACATATTCATAAAAATGGTGTTGTCAACAAACAACTGAATCAACTGGAGAAAGTACATAGGCTTAAACCAAGTATGCTGGTACTGGCCTGAAATCTGAGCACTCAGGAGTCTGGGGCACAAGGCTCACAAGTTTGAAGCCTCAGAGAACCACGAAACAAAAAAAGATGCCTTCCATTTATGGTGAAGGGAACAAGACCAGACGATGTTAAGCCTCACCCAAGTTTCAGAACTAGATAGAGTAGAGGTAGAGGAAGCCTCACTGCCATAAACATTTAGACTAGCACTCTTTCCCACATTTCATACCAACTGCCTATTATATCACTTGCTAGTTGAAAGGACCCCCAAAGCTACCTCAGATTGATCTCTTCAGATCACAGTAATCCTATGACAGAGCAGCTCCACCTGGAAGCAAAACAAAGGTCGAAGACCCTTTGTTGTGATCATTTTCCCCTGGGGTGGAGGGACTAGGCAATCTCTACCTCTTCCTCATAAGGTCCAATGGCAAGCCAAAGTTTGATTCCACCTAAGTTCACCCTGAGGAACCAATGAGTTTATTAAGCTTACTTACAGAGTACTGGTGAGAAGTTGTGAACAGGAGCATTGGTGACCCTAAAAGCAGTTTCACTAGAAAGTCTGCACTCAACATACATAATGGCTTCCGCATGGCTGCTACTGTTGGTGCCCCTCTAAATTCACCTGCAGTCTATATACTATAACCCCTATCCCAGACCCTGAATCCACCTGAAGTTAGGTCATGCAGAATTGCATACACCTGGTTGGGAGGGGTGGCTGGATACTCAGGTGAGGGTCCAATGACCTCCCCACCCCTCTCTGAGGGAATTTCAATAGTCAGCAATCCTGGCTGTACTGAGCTTTGGCTAGCAGACACAGTGGGTTTTATGAAGATGGCAGTTCCTCTGCTTGGATAATAGTGCTATACAAGACCCTTAAAGCCACCCTTTAAATTACCAAATGCCCACTGTTTATTTGTTTGCTTGCTTTTGAGACAGTCTCCCTTTGAGCCCAGGTAGGCTCTTAACTTGAAATCCTCCTGCTTCAGCTTCCCAAGTGCTGGGATTAATAAGTGTGTACCACCACATCCTGTTTAAATCCGTGTGTGTGTGTGTGTGTGTGTGTGTGTGTGTGTATGTGTGTGTTTGTGCGCATGCACGCGTGCATGCACATCTGTAGTACATGCATGTGGTTCGAGGTGTGTTCAAAGAGGACAGAGTTAACATCAGGTGTTTCCTTCTATCACTTTACCTTATTTTTTGAGACAGAGACTCTTCACTGAACCTGTAGCTCACTGATTAGCCAGCAAGCCCCAGGGATCATCCTGTCTCTGCCTCTTACAGACTAGTGCTACCATGCTCAGTTGTTTTTTTTAATGAGGGTACTGGGAATCAAAAGCAGGTTTTCATCCATGCAAACAAGCACTTTACTAACTGAACCATCTCCTCAGCCCCTAAATCTCTACATTTTAAAAGGACTTATTATTTTTTGTGTATGTAGGTTTATATAAGCACAAGTGTGCAAGTGTCCTCTGAGGTCAAAGGAGAGCATCAGATCCACTTGAGCTGAAGCCACCCAAAATGGGGGGTGTGTGTGTGAGACAAACTCGGGTCCTCTGGAAGAGCAGCCAGTAATCTTAGCTGATGAGTCATCTCTCCAGTCCCATGATGCATTACATTTTGTTATTAGTAACATAACTGACAGACAGCAAAGAGCTAATATCTGTCGGCCAGCCACATAAAAACTTACTTATTTTATTATTATAATCTTTTTTTTCAAAATTGCAGCACATTTTGGTAACATACAAATTATTGTGGGGTTTTGTAAACAAAATGTGATGTTTTCAATTCAATCTGTAAATGTTTTCATGCTAAAGTACAAAGCATTATTAAATTTTACCTTGAAACATCGGCAAGATACCTCATTGGTAAGGGCACTTGCTGCCTGTAGATGCAAGCTAGACAATCCATGTTCCATCCTTGGGACCCACATAAACGTGGAAGGAGAAGTGACTCCATCCACAAAGATGTCCTTTGACCTCCAACCATATGCCATGATATAGTCACACACACAACGGTAATAATTTTTTAATGAAAAAATTGCTTTAAGCTAGGCGTGGTGGCACACAACTTTAATTTCAGCACTTGGGAGGCAGAGACAGGTAAATTTCTGTGAGTCTGAGACCAGTCTGGTCTACATATTGAGTTCCAGGACAGCCAATGCTACATAGTGAGACCCTGTCTCAAAAAAATTAGCTTTAAACTATTGGCCTGAAGCAGAAATAGTAACAAATTATTCTCATCAAAATAGTGAAAAATGTGTCAGCAAGATGGGAAGGCAGACACAAGTGCTAACTGCCAAGTCTGATGACCTGAGTTTAATCACCAGGATTCATGAATCATATGGGAAAAGGTAAGAACTGACTTCCAAAAGCTGTCTGTCCTCTCCATATGCAGACTGTGGTACACATTCATATACACAAAATTTAAATGTAATAAAAATGTTTTAAATATGGAAGATAATGTATTATAAACCATTATTATCCTCCAGAACTACCTCTTTGTATCTTTCTTGTCTTATACACAAGATGAGTGAGTGTATCATAGTGCTGAAAGATTACTTCAGAATTTTCTTTGTAAAGTTAAGTACTTTATTACAAGTTAATGTTACATAAAATATTAGCAGCAATAGCAAGCAATTATACTCCTGGGGTTTTTATTTTTGTTTTTAAAGACTGACAGCCTTTAAAAGTTGGAAAAGTCAGCTGTATCTAAACTGTTATTCTAAATTTGGTTTAAATTAGTTAGAACAGAAAGTAGAATGCCAGGCGGTGGTGGTGCACGCCTTTCATCCCAGCATTCGGGGGGCAGAGCCAGGAGGATCTCCGTGAGTTCGAGGTCAGCTTGGGCTATTAAGTGAGTTCCAGGAAAGGCGCAAAGCTACACAGAGAAACCCTGTCTCGAAAAACCAAAAAAAAAAAAAAAAAAAAAAAAAGTAGTGCAGCCTTTATGGAATTATCGATGTTTAAAAAACATAGAAATAGATCTGCCATATAATCAAACAACCCCACTATCAGGTTTAGACCCAAAAGAAATGAAAATAGTACCTGAAAGAGACATCTGCTTATGAATATGTTTTGCAGAATTATTCACAATAGCCAGATGAATGGATAAGGAAATGTGATATATACTGAGATATTATTTGGCCATAAAAAGAATAAAATTATATTCTTTGCACATGGATACAACCAGAGGACATTATGTTAAGAGAAATCAATCAGGCACAGGAAAAACAAATACCAAGTGTTCTCTTTCTTTTATATGTGGAAGCTAAAAAGTTGATCTCATTCATGTAATGTGTTGTGATTACAAGAGCTTTAGAAGAGAATATTGCAGCAAGGATGGTTAGCTAGATAGGAAGAATAACTCTCATGTTCCACAGCATAAGAGATTAGCTATTAATGAGATATATATATATATATATATATATATATATATATATCAAAATAACTAGAAAAGTAGGATTTTGAATGTTTCCAACACAGAAAGAGCAACTTTCTGAGGAAGCTGATATGCCCTCATCTGAACATTGCATGTACTGAAATATTGTTTTTCCCATAATTATGTATCATAATGTCTCTCAATTGAAGGAGAATATATTTAAAAAAAACAAAACTAATAATGATTCTTATAGTAAAAGAGAATACCAACTTACTTCTTGGATAATGTTTTTCTTGCTCTAAAATAGAGTATGATCTCAAGCCCCCTAAAACTACAGACATTCCTAGTTTGCTTAATGTTCTTACAGATTTTTTTTAATGTGTCTGTGATCAAGTAGGTTCCACACGAGCTGGTATTAGAAAGTAAAGCAGGGTTTTTAATTTAATTTTATTATTTTATATGACTGTTTTGCATAAATGTCTGTGTACCATGTCATGCCATGCCCTTGATGAACAGAAGAGGGCACTGGATCTCCTGGAACTGAAATTCGACAGTTGTGACATGGGCACTGTGGATCAAATCCTGGTCCTCTGAAAGAGCAGCCAGTGCTCTTAAACCCTGATCCATAACTCCAGAGCAGTGAAGGAGGTTTTTACAGGTGCTTGCTTCTATCTTTTGTAAGTCACAATGCATTATAATACACCCAAGGACGGTGTTGTCTGTTCATGCAGTGTTTTTCAATGTGGCTTGTGAATAAAGCTCAGCTAATGTTAGAGGCTGACCTCCCCATTTCTGCCTTCACTATTGATATTAATATGGGTAAAATAATTTACTTCATATGCTAAATAAATAAACAAATAGACAAACAAACAAATGAATAAATAAATAAATAACAGAAGGTGGGCAGCAGTGGTCAAACAAATAAACAAATACATATATACATACATACATACATACATACATACATACATACATACATAACAGAAGGTGGGCAGCAGTGGTGTATGCCTGTAATCCCAGCACTTGGGAGGCAGAGCCAGGCAGATCTCTGTGAGTTTGAGGCCAGCCTGGTCTACAGAGCAAGATCCAGGACAGGTACCAAAACTACACAGAGAAACCCTGTCTCGAAAAAATAAATAAAATAAAATAACAGAGCCTCCATTCCTCTTATTCAGCTCCCAGACCTGTTTCCAAAATCTTGATGTTTGTACTTGTATTTCTTAGGTGTAATAAGATTCATGTTCCTACTCTGTAGTCTGTTTTTTTAAAAACCAACAGACCATAAAGATCTTCTGAAAAACCCGATCGACTTGATGAGGCTTTCCGGAACTGGCCAATCACAATGAGTCAAAAACTCTGACAATGTATTTGTGCTAAATGCTAACAGCAAAAAGCTTTTGTTTAAGCTTCGCTTGCTTGCAAATGTCATGAAAGACTTATTTAAGATTCTCTCTGCTGTGGCTAAGGGCTGCTTATATTCTCCTAATCCCAGGAGGGGATTGTAAATTAGGCCTGGCTGTGAATAAATTTTACCCTGCAATATTTTGGTGTTAGTTCCTGGTTTTCGACACCATAGCAAATTAGGAATTCACTTAAGAAAAAGACAAATGCTTGAAATGAATACAGACCATTGCCATCTAGCACAAGACACCAGAACTTTTGAAAAATCAATAATATACCATTCTCAATGACTGCATACTGAAGGAAGACCTAAACAAAAACTAAGAATTTAGAGCTCAGGAATGGTGGCGGAATGCATATAATCCCAGCATGTAGGAGGTTGAGATACGAGAATCACAAGCTCAAGACTGGTCTGGACCACAAAGTCAGACCCTTTCTTATATAAAACATTATAACAATTCCAAGTTTCCTCAGAGGAATACATTATAACAGCTAGGTAGTAGGAAGACCCGTCAAAAGTTCTCACTTTTGATCCTCAGCTCCAAAAAAAAAAAAGAAAGGAAAAAAAAAAGTTCTCACTTTAAAAGTTCCCACTTAGGCAGTGGTGGCGCACGCCTTTAATCCCAGCACTCAGGAGGCAGAGCCAGGCGGATCTTTGTGAGTTTGAGGCCAGCCTGGACTACAAAGTGAGTTCCAGGAAAGGCGCAAAGCTACACAGAGAAACCCTGTCTCGGAAAACAAAACAAAAAAAAGTTCTCACTTGGGGATGACAGAGGCGAAGGGAGTTCTAGAACATTCCCATGAAGCAGTAGGAGCCCTCTCGGCTACCTTAACCGGATATCAGTTACACATGGCGGAAGTGCCCCCACCCTTCCCTCTCTTTTGCCGCCATTGCTGTTGCCGCTACTCAGGGATCGTCCTCTCAGGCTGCTGAGGTACCGGTTTCAATTGGGACCTGTTTATTTACTAAAATGGCCTTATCTAAAGCTGATGAATTGACTTTAGATGACTGCCAGTGTCTCCTTTGTATGGAATTCCTTATCGAGCCCATAACTCTGCCTTGTAACCACACAGTGTGTAAGTCATGCTTTAAGGCACTTCTCCGAAAAACATTTTTGTCGTGCCCCTTCTGCCGCGCCTGGATCTCTTCATGGGCTCGGTACCATACTCATATAAGTAGTCTTATCAATAAGGAACTGTGGGAAAGAATTCAAGCTCAGTATCCAGAGGAATGCAGTCGT
Source organism: Onychomys torridus (assembly GCF_903995425.1). Classification (NCBI taxonomy): domain Eukaryota; kingdom Metazoa; phylum Chordata; class Mammalia; order Rodentia; family Cricetidae; genus Onychomys; species Onychomys torridus. The sequence continues at coordinate 67,829,796 of NC_050466.1, forward strand.
AGGAACCCTGAGGAGGACAAGCCATGTTTGGTCTTCAGTGAGGATCCGCCGCCAGTTCGAGTACTAAGTAATCCCGGTGAAATGAGGAAAGAATATGAAGAGGAGATGATGAGGCTAGAGGCTGAGCGCCAGGCCACCGAGGAAAAACAAAACAGAGCTACTAAGAAATACATAAGGCAGTTATTGGCAAAGGACATGGAGGAAGAAAAACTACGGGCAGAAAAGCGCAGACTGGAAGAACAAAAGCAAAGGGAGGAGGAAGAGGCTAAAAAACTCATCTTGGGTGATATAGCAACATCCCCAAGAAAGAAAAAAAGGAAACAAAAACATTGTGACAACGTCTCAAAGTTTTCCGTTCCTTGCGCTCAGCTTGAGTCAGCATCACGATATGATGCTGTGCAAGACAGCAAGAAAACATCTGTAAAAATTGACAGTGATGGGAAGAGCACTACAGGACAGGGAAGGAAAACTAAAACAGCTACTGTGTCAAGAGCTCCTGAGATTCCAAACCAAGGTACTGTAAGTTCCCGTTATGCATTGTTTCACGGCTATGATGTGAAAGTGGGCACTTCAGGCAATGAGGCACCAAAACCAAGCTGCTCCAATCACAACTTTTATGTCCCACCTAAGAACATTAAAGCAGAAGCTATGGCTCACTCTCCTGGTGAAACAGAGAGTGGAAGCGGTGTATCAGGCATGACAGTGGAAATTGGAAACGGCACAACTGAGGCACAAGCTAAAATGTCTCACTCTTCGAGCAGTAAACATACTTCGAAAAGAAAGCATGAGAAATCTTCATCTGAAGCAGCCGGTGAGCCTGTCACTTCTTGTGAGCTTGACACTTGTGACATGCCCTCTAAATCTTCCTCAGATGAAGATGAAGTACAGGTCTTAATTACCAAAAAGCTGATAGATTTGGAGAATCAGTATTTTGAGAAGCATCAGCAAGAAGAACAAGATAGACTATTTGCATTGGAGCTTCAAAAAGCATTTGATGAAGAAGGGAAGGAAATGTGGGGTGAAAAGTTCCCAAAGAACAAGCCATACCACTACGATGCCTCCCCTCCAGGTACTTCAGCAAAAGGAAAAGGTTCCAAACATAAGGACATCTGAAAGGTAAAGTAATATAAAGTAGTTAAGACCTAAATTAATCACCTTTTTAAAAGATGAAGTTTAAGCATTTAGCTGATGTTAGTGAGGAAAAGATGCCAAATTATGCTAGAGAATGAGCATTTTAAATAATGTTTTCATTGCCCATTGCCAAGTATTTCACAGAAAAGTGTTTTTCAAGTCTTTTGAGAAGTAGACAAAATAATGCAGGGGTAGAATGCTTTGAATCCCTAAAACTACATTGTGAAGTTGTCTTTTCTATGATAGAACCTATAAATGTATCATTAAATATTTAAATTTGTCATTTGATGGGCACACTCTCACTGTCTTTGTTGTTTTGCTATTGTTTGAAACAGGGTCTCTTGAGATCCTCCTGCCAGCCTTCTGAGTGCCGTATTTACAGATGTGCACCACTACATCAACCTGCATTCATCATTAATGGACCTTATGATTACAGAGAATAGAAATATGGTTCTGTAAAACTCAAGTCATAAGCAAGGGTGCCTAGCCTTCATGCTATTAATGGTTATTCTGTTGTTAGTAGAGGTGATAACTACTTTTGATAGTTCTTATGGATATAAAATGCCTTGGGAATGCTAGACCTCCTGAAGTTTTTATTCCCAACTCACTAATTGCTTGCTACTCAAACAAGCTGGTTAACAGTTTTTTGTTTGTTTTGTTTTGAGTGGAAATAAAGACCCAGGTAGATCTCAGTTGAGCTTGAGGCCAGCCTGGTCTACATAGTAAGTTCTAGAGAGCTACATAGTGAAAACTTGTCTCAGTCAAACCAGACCAGAGAAAATAATAAACTTAAAATAGGACAAAAGGGCTAGAGGTATAAGTTAGTAGAGGTATAGGTTAGTAGAGGTATAAGTTAGTAGAGGTATAGGTTAGTAGTAAAGTGCCCTGAGTTCAATCACTGGTCTGGAAAAAAAACAGAAAAGAATAGGAAGATATGAAATTACTCCAAGAGAGTAACAGCAAAATATTTTATGGTAAGGAACCTGAAATAATTACATTTATTTCCACTTAGTATTCCTTCTGCTGATACTAACTTTTGTATGTATTGAGACAAATAGTATCATATTTAGGGGCTGGATTTGGTTGCACTTCCCTGCAATCCCAGAACCTAGGAGACTGAGACAGGAGAATCACAGTTCAAGTCCAATCTGGCCTCCATGGCAAGATCCTATCTCAAAAAAGTTTTAAAAGATAGGAATTGAGAACTTAGTTCAGAAGTAGCATACTTGACTATAAGGCATTAAGACCCTGGGTTTGGTCCCCAGTGCCAAAATATAGAAATAATAAATGTGAGAGTTGGTTTTGAGTTGGTGAAGAATACCTCTAAGTGTTTCCAGAGAGGATCAGGATGTGGGGCAGTGACTGAAGGAAAAGACCTGCCCAGATGGAAAAAGCTGAAGAAGCCAGAAGACATTAGATTCCAGCCTCTACCTGTCAACATGAACCTGACAGTAGCAACTCTCCAGTGAACATCCAGATCTTCAGCACCTGATGGGGACTACCAGAGGCTTCCAGAAGACACCTTTCTGTCTACTGGCTAAGTTGAATTAATATGAATTTTAGCAGACAGTTCTAATGTTTCTAAGAGTCATTTATCCTTTTTTGCCTTTCACTTAACATTTTAATAAATTTTAATTAGCTTTACAAACATTGTAGGTTTCCTTATCTTTTCATACATAGTTTTGGCTGACCCTACTCCCACCCGACCTGTACTCCATCCCTTCTTCTCCTCCATCTCCCTGACCCTTACCCCCAACACATACACACTTAAACTCACCCTCAATATTCTCCATTCCACTTTCATATCAGCTGTTTTAGTGCTCTCCCCACCTTAAAGCTTCATTTCCCTCCCTCTAATGGACCCCTTTCTAGTTTCCAGGCCTCTACATACAGCTACTGCCATACAAATTCACATACATAAAACTTAGAAGCTAGAATTTGTATATGTAGTGTTTGTCTTTTATGTCCTATGGATAATCTACCTTACATTTGTCAGTTCTTATTTCAATGTGTTATTCTCTAAATTCTGCAATGAGATTGTTAATCTTTATAAAAATTTTATTATAGTAAAAATATATATCCAGTAAGATATATATATATATATTCCACAGCTGGGGATTACACCTAGGACCCTGGGGATATTGGTCAGACACTCCAGCACTAAACTATACTCCCAGCCCTTTGGTGCCAATTTCAATTTTGATTTGCCTTCTCATAAAAAAGTGTCCTTTGAGCAATGATTGTGGTAATAATGTAGTTTTAATTGAAAACTAACAAAATTTGTCTAAAACAAAAACCTATCTTCTCTTCATATCAGTTTTGTTTTGAAGAGCAGTATTTCAGGGTAGAATTTTTGGAGCTCCACAAAAATCAAACTTCTGTAATTAAATCTTGTTAGACCAGAAAATAACTGAAAAATTTAAAAGGGCTATATTAGGATATATTTAGGATTTATACATTTGTCTGTGACCACGTCTCCCAGACTGAAGTTCATTTTAGGATATATTTTTCTCTATTAGTTGTTCTTTCTGCCATATGTGAATTTGTTGGACTAATAAAAAGATCAGTGCCAGGTATTAGAATGCACTGCTAACTTTTTCACTTTGGTAGAATCCAAAAATGCTCAATTTTTCAGTGAATACTAAAGCTGTGCAGATGTTAAAGGCAATGCAGATGTTTAAACTCAGCGATCCACCTGTCTCTGCCTCCTGAGTGCTGAGATTAAAGGCATGCACCACAATGCTGCCTTTAAACTTGATCCTCCTGCCTCTAGCTCTGGGTTGGGGGATTACAGGTATGCATCACCATACACAGTTTATATGGTGCTGGGAATGAATCTGGGGCTTAATGCATGATAGACAACAACTCTACCAACTGAGCTACAGCCCCAGCCCTCTCAACTATTTCTTAAGGAAGAGAAACAGAACATTAATAATCTAGAAACAACTTTATCTTTTAGAATATTTTTTAATCTAATCTATTTAAAAATCTTTATTTAAAACAAAACAACTTTATTTTCTATACTTAAGGTTGAACATGCCAGGCAAACACTCCACCACTGAGCTATGTAGCCTCAGCCCAGAATCTCAATACCTGTATCCATAAATACTAACAAAACTTGGGTTACTTCTGACTTGAAAATTATAATTAAAAACAAAATAAGCAGCTGGGCGGTGGTGGCACGCACCTTTACTCCCAGCACTCGAGAGGCAGAGGCAGGCAGATCTTTGTGAGTTCAAGGCCAGCCTGGGCTACAGAGTGAGATTCAGGAAAGGCGCAAAGCTGCACGGAGAAACCCTGTCTTGGAAAAACAAACAAAAACAGCAACAACAACAACAAACAAAATAAGCTATTTGTTTGATCTCAGAGGCATTCAAAGAAAATTAACAAATATCATTTTATCTATCAAAAGCCAGAGACATTTTTTAAAGAAAAGACAAAAATTTGGCTATTTCTGGAGAAACTGTGGACCTCTAACTGAGTGTGCTTGACTGTTCTGGAATTCTCTATCTTAACTGTTTGCATGTTTGGCCTAGATAGCTTACTTCTTCATACTGTTACTGAGGAAAGAATTTAGGTGCCAAACGTTTTAGGTGTTTAGGATATTTCTCACAACACTATGTTTAAAACAGAAAAAAAAATCCAGAACAAACTTCAGTGTACAGGCACAAATGGTTAATCGTATAAAGCATAATGTATAAAGAGATATGTAGTCAATCTCTTAAATGAATTTAACTTAATGGGGATCATCTCCATTTAGCTGTCTAGCTAAGTCATATGTACCCATGTCATATGTAGATCTACAAAACACAGCACCAAATGGCCAGGTGAGTCACCAAGTGGTAGTACAATTTGATCCCATTCAATTAAACTGCATGCCTCAGAGTGAGCTGTTTGTTCCCATGACTGTTCATGCCAGATACTTTATATTGACTATGATTTTAATAAGTATTACATAAACAAGCTTTAAATCAGTCCAGATCATTCCAAGGCAGAGCTGTGATTGTTTTCATTAATCTACAGCCCTTACTAAAGAACACTGCCAGAAATTCTTTTAATCTTCTATGTACCCTCTATTCTGCTCCCTCCTCTTCTAAACTTGATCAAGTTCCCCTCCCACTGTGGCATAAACTGTCTTGGGTGCAAATTAATGGTACTGTTGGCTACAGTGTAACACTATGGTAGAACACACACAAGTCCCTGGGCTACAATCCCAAAAAGAAAAAAAGGAATGGGTGAGGGGAAAGAGAAAAGAATAAGAGGTGAAAATGGTGAGGAATGGGAGATAGGGAAGGCAAGAAATAAGAAATGGAATGTTTCCCTTTGAGTTCCCAATGGGTGTGATGCCTCCTGCTATTTATTCCTTTAATGCAGCATGCTGTACTTCTCAAGAGTACCCTGCACTCAAACTGCCAGCAGGCCACTTCTGAGCTGCTAGACCTTCAGCAAGGCACTTAGCCTGCATGCACTTCAGTTTCCTGAGTGGCAAACCCTATGGCGAGTTACAGATCCTGCCTCACCATGATACTTGAAAGAACTATGATCTCATACAGGTCAAATGCCTGACTAGCATAAAAATGCTCCCGAAGCATGAACTGCTGAGGATGTCAAATGCCTGACTAGCATAAAAATGCTCCCGAAGCATGAACTGCTGAGGATGTCTTTCTTATTTTTTTTTAAATATTTTATGTTTACTTTTTAAAAAAGATTTACTATTTATTTATTTATTTATTTATTTATTTATTTATTTATTTATTATGTATGCAGCATGTATGACTACAGGCCAGAAGAGGGTACCAGATTTCATTGCAGATGGTTGTGAGCCACCATGTGGTTGCTGGTTTCCAGCTCGAGGATGTCTTTCTGTATGCTGTGAATGTGTTGCTCTGATTGATTGATAAATAAAATGCTGATTGGCCAGTAGCCAGGCAGGAAGTATAGTATAGGTGGGATAAGCAGAGAGGAGAATTCTGGGAAGTGGAAGACTGAGTCAGGAGACGCTGCCAGCTGCCACTGCCATGAGAAGCAAGATGTAAAGTACCCGTAAGCCACAAGCCATGTGGTAACTTATAGATTAATTGAAATGGATTAATTTAAGAAATAAGAACTAGATAGCAAGAAACCTGCCACAGCCATACAGTTTATAAGTAATAAAAATCTCTGTGTTTACTTGGGTCTGAGCGGCTGCGGGCCCCAGCGGGACTGGAGAAATCTCCAGCTACAATTGGTGCCCAATGGCTCTAGTTTCCACCTAAAATCTGAGAATACTCAATAAGCAATTCTAAACGGAGCCCAAAACAGATTCCTACTTCATGTCTCATGCGGGCAGCTAGACGCCACAACATGTGGGCTTGAGCTACTTTATGGTGGGTTCATAGCATGCGTGCTTGTGCTTGACCTACATGCAACATGGCAGATTCTAAGCCCCTCAGTGCGCTGTGGGGAGGGTATACCTTTTGCTAGTTAGAAAAAAAAACTGGAGAAAGCTCCAGCTACAATGAACAGTTACTGTTTTTAAACCAGATATATCCTGCCCAACCCTAAAATGGTGTATCTAGCAAATGCCTCATCCCTGGACAAGTGTTTGTGATATTTTCAGATTTAAACCTTCCCATAATCTTTACAGATGCCATAGACTTCCATGAATTCCTTTATCCCCTTTCCATCTACCCTCTATAAACAATAAAACCTTTGGGAGAAAAGCAAAAAACAATAAGCTGGGCAGTGGTGACACACATCTTTAATCCCAGCACTCAAGAGGCAGAGGCAGGCAGATATCTGTAAGTTTGAGGCTAGCCTGATCTACAAAGTGAGTTCTACAACAGTCAGGGCTAGAGAAACCCTGTCTTGAAAAAACAAACAAACAAACAAACAAACAAATATTCATACAGAATTGATGGGATTTTAGACAACCTTACTGAAACCAGTCAGCCTTAAAAAGAATGTCACTCAAAAGAACATGCCCAACTGTATAAAACTTTTGGCTGAAATCTTTAGTACACAGGCGTCAGACTCAATATGGTAGGCTCACAATTCATATTACTGTAAAAGAATTTATTGTTTAATCATTCTTTCACCCCTCAGCCCCATCCAACCACTCATTCTGCTTTTCTGGTCATTCTAAAAGCTGAATATAGTACCCTTTATGGAAGATGAAAAGCAATGTGAACATCAATACTTTTCAGCATGCCTTTATTAGGCACTATGCCACTGTGCATGGAGTGCTGGTTTGCAACAAGCAAGATTTTCCTAGGGCTCCACAGGGTAGTCCTTTTTCAAGGTCACTGGGACACTCATGGACTTGAAATGCCGCTGTCCATCTAAATACAGCATGGACTCTGAAACACAAGAAAGACAGCTCTGGAGAAATGTGCAGCACCCTAGACAATCATTTAGATGAATAACTACCTGGGAATACTAGGGAGAGCAACTATGCTGAGAGAGCAGACCCTGACTTCATCCTGTTTGTTGGTTGCACTAGGCTCTCATTATCAGTGGCTGTTTGCAGTTTGAACCAGCTCCATGTACAATAGCTGTGCAAAGCAGCAACAGTCACTCCTGGGGCCCAAAAGTTATCTTTAGTTTTCAGGGCTACAGAACTTTGAAACCCAAATCTCCCAAAGACATGCTTCTGGATTAACAGGCTTGGGGACACTGCTAAGGATAATTTAAAAGAAGAGGGGTGGAAATATAACTCAGTGGTGGAGTACAGGTTTAGCTCATGTGAATCCCTGGGTTTGGAGGTAATTTAAAAGATGAAGGCTGGGAATATAACTCAGTGGCAGAGTATTTGCCTAACACATAAAAACCCCTGAGTTCAACCCCCTGCCACAGAAAAAAAAGAATTTTTTCTTGAGAATTTCTTTCTTTCATTAGGAATAAGCAATCACCACAACTTACCTCCGTATGTTCTGGGGCAAATCAAGGGTACTTCTTTTTCTGACATGAATGTAAAATGAAAGACATTGGTGGTCATATGCTCATTACGCTCAAGAGAGGCCACTTCACTATGTACTCTGACTTGAATGTAATTTTCCTGAGTAAAGCATACCTAACAGATTATAGACAAAAGATTTAATCAGTTGTTTTAGGAAGGAGGAAAGAAATCAGTCATAAAAGAAACACAGAAGGTAAAACCTTCTTTTCTAAACCCAAATGACAAAAAATACTTTTCACCTTTCATGACACACCTACCTGTGAAGAAAGGAAGAGCAATGAGCCAACTTCAACGGGTTTCTGAAACATGATATCATCTACTGTCACCACAAATGGCCGGGAACCACTATTGGAGAAAGCCCAAAATTGGAGTGAACTACAAAATTCAGGTCTAAAATGTTTCCCTTAACAATTCACTGATGCAAAATAACAAAGGTCAAAAAATAAATGTAAAGAACGGGAAAATTATCAAATGCAGCTACTAAGAGGGCGCTGTTCATTAAAGTAAAATTCTGGGACTGGATATGCTCTAAATACACTGTATTCATGTATGGCATTACCTAGGAATTATGATAAAAGTTTTTCATTCAAAAAAATCTGAGGCATTTAACTTTGATTTTAGAATGTTAGCCCATTAATTAAAGACCTACTGAAAAAATACAGCAATACAAAAAAGGGAAAAGAAACAATGATTTGGGACCTATATGGTCAGTGCTATCTCTTATATAATTCACCGATTTAGAACATGAAGAGACACATAAACACACACACACAAAAAAACCCAAAACAACAATAAAATGTGCCCACAAGCATGTGAGCCCATGCATACACAGATCTTATAAAAAGCATAATCCTATAGTGCAGTTCAGAGTGGTTTAAAATGTTTCCTTTCAATGGAATAAAATAACTTGCTTTTCAGAAGTTAACATAAGTCAAACTCACCCAAAACTACAAGCAGTAGCCCATCCAAGTTCATATGCTTTCCTCATAAGAAAACCACCAAAGATCCGATTGAAAATGTTCCGCTCCTATCAAATAAATAAATGAGTATTAATAAATAAAAGTTTGTGGCTACCCTTATATAGAGAACAAAGAAATTAACAATATCATAAGAAAGGTACATTTAAAGGTGTGTCAAATTTTAGACAATTATCATGAATGCAATCCAGCACATTCAGAAGACTGCTCACAAAGTTCTAGTACCTGAGGGTGACAAATATCCAAGCTCTTGAGTTTTGTATCCTCCATCCACACTGACCTTGGAGGCAAAATTCGACTATGAAAACTTATAGTCCTGTGCAAGTGGAGATGAATGAAACCCAGTTACTGTCATGTTTTCACTGTGGAGAGGAAATAGGTAATAAACATTCTCCATTCAAGTGTGGCTCTGGAGAAGACCTTGGACTCGACTGCTTTCTCAACTTGCAGTCTCCCCGTCTTAACTTACTTTGGATCCAGTGTGCTAAGAAACAGCTCATGTATGGCATTCCTCTCCTCGGGACTGGGAGCCATTTTCAGTAAGGAAATGGAGCTAAAGGCAATTCTTCGTCCCTTGTTCACTGGAGTATGCAAGAAGAAGTATGATGATTAGGAGGGTTACCCCACAGCATCTAGGGTGCTTTGCAGCATCCAAAGTATATCTAAGTTTCAAAATCCCACAAGAATATATAATGTGTGTGTGTGTGTGTGTATATATATTTATATATATATATACACACACACATCTCCAAGAGAAGGCTGCAGAGACCACATGAAATTTCCAGAGATGGACCAGGGACACAGTTGAGTGGTAAAACACTTTATGCACAAGTACAAGGCCCTGGGTTCCAATCTGAAACCACAAAAGAAACCGTTTTTTCCCAGCAAGTATTTTCTTTTTTTTAATCTATCTATCTACCTATCTATCTATCTATTTATCTATCTATCTATCTATCTATCTATCTATCTATTTATAGACAGAGTTTCTCTGTATAGCTTTGTGCCTTTCCTGGAACTCACTCTGTAGCCCAGGCTGGCCTTGAACTCAGAGATCCACCTGGCTCTGCCTCCCGAGTGCTGGGATTAAAGGCGTGTGCCACCACTGCCTGTCTTTCTTTTATTTTTTAAGACTTTATTTTGTTTTGTTTTTTGTTTTTTCGGGATAAGGTTTCTCTGTGTAACAAGCCCTGGCTGTTCTGCAACTTGCTCTATAGACCAGGCTGGCCTCAAACTCACAGAGATCCACCTGCCTCTGCCTCCCAAGTGCTGGGATCAAAGGCATGCACCACCACCAACCAGCTAAAGAATTTTTTATAATGATTTATTTTTATTTTATGTGCATTTGGTGTTTTGCCTGCATATATGTCTGTATGAGGATGTCAGGTACCCTGGAACTTGAGTTACAGGCATGTATGAGCTGCCATGTGGGTGCTGGGAATTGAACCCAAGGCCTCTAGAATAGCAGCCAGTACTCTTGACAACTGAACCACCCTTCCAGCCTGAGCATTTTCTTTCAGATGGAAATTATATCAGTTTAGTATGAGGACACTGGTTATCATATTGATCTACATCCCTGACCTGACTTGCATTTAAAGCACTAAGATATAATAATTCCCATTTCATGAAAAATAGCTACCAATGTTCCAGTACATGGCCCTGTACCCATGTACATCCTGGCAGCACTAAGTGGACTCAGTTTAAAAAAAAAAAGAGTACATGAAGTTGGGAGGGAAAAGTGGGGAAGGAAGGAAAAGAAGGGCAGGGATTGGGGTAGATTTAATCAAAAGACACTGTATGCATGTATGAAATTCTCAAGCAATAAAAAACGAAAGACAAATTGCTTCATTTAATACTGTCTCATCAATGAAACTGTTCAAAGCATGAACTCCATGAGAAAAAATACAACATATTTTTACTATCAAAAACTTCCTGATATGAGTAAGGCGTCTGACTGCTATAAGGAGTCACATAATCTTCAAGAATCCCTTCTATGGGAAAATTAATATGCTTTACATTTTTGTTTTACTATAAACAAATTAACATACATTCTCCTTGTCTAAAGAGCTCTTCTTCTTCTGCATTTTCAGGGATGAGTGGATTTACAAATGCCGGCCTAAAGAAAAGAGAAAAATTCAGTTTAAGATGTGGGCTTGATGGCTTACCTCTGTAATCTCAAGATTAGGGATGCTAAGATATGAGGATGTCAAGTGTATGCTATTTATGCTATTATCTAATAAAAAATTAAGACCAACTGCCTGCCAGTTTTAAAGTCTTCATCAGGGTTATGTCTCAATGATGGGCGCTGGCCTAGCAAATGTAAGGCCCTGGGAGCCAGCACTGCCAACATGAAAAGGTCTTTTGCCATTTGTTTTAGGTAATACTAACAGTCTCATATATGGACACTGGAACAATTAAGTAAGCCTTCTCCTTACAGACCTAACTATGCACTAGAAAGTTCACATTCTAAAAAGGATACAGAAATTGGGCATGGTGGCACATGCCTGTAATCCTAGCACATGAGAGATAGAGGAAGGAGTCCAAGGTCATCATCATAATGAGTTTGAGGCCAACCTGACCTTCATAAGGCCCTGTCTCATGAAAAGAAAGGGACAAAGAATACAGGATACAGGTACTTGCCACAAAGGTAAACCTGATTCTACTCATTAGGACACAAATATGGGTTTAGAACGTTCTGCAAGACAACTGACTTGGACCCTAAAAATATCTCAATGTCTTTAAAGATAGAAAGCAGGAGGGGTACTTCTGCTAAGCAAACACGATTACCAAATCAAATGCAGGACCTTTAGTGCAGCAGTTCTCAACCTGTGGGTCTCAACCCCACTGGGGTAACATATCAGATATTTACAATATGATTCATAACAGTAGCAAGATTACAGTTATGAGGTAGCAACAAAAAAAAATCTATGGTTAGGGTCATCATAAGGAACTGTATTAAAGGGTCGCAGCATTAGGAAGGTTGAGAACCACTGTTTAGTGGATCCAGAATCTGGGCTGGCACTTCACAAGGATATTTTAGGGAAATCTGGTGAAATCCAAATATGAATCATGTATTAGATAATATAATTGCTTCACTATTAAATAAGTTGGAAACACTGTAATATAAAGCCATCAAAGTCTTGTATGAGAATTACTTTGTTCTTAAGAGACATACACTAAATTACTGAGAGTTGAAATCAACAAAAGCATACGTTTAAGCAATTCAGAAAAAAAAATGATCCATGTGTGTAATTTCATAGGGTAAGAAAGATAAATGTGGTACCATGTTGACTGAGGAATTTAGGTAAAAGGTGTATGAGTAGGATTCACTGCATCATTAAAAATTCTTCAAAATAAAAATAAAACAAATAATAATAACTATAATGAGTCAACAAAAATAACAAATAAAAAAGTTCTTGAAAATAAAAATTGAATTCCTCAAACCAAGACATAAAATTATATATAATATATACATATACAATATACATATATATGTGACATGAAATTAGGACTGAGACAATCTCGGAAATGTAGAGGACAGAAGGAGAAGAAAAAAGATGATTGGGGTCGATAACACACTTGTACAAAAAAAAATGTCTTTATGAGATCCATCATTATGTGCAGTGAATACATGCTGTGATGGTTAGTGTTGTCAATTTGACAGAATCTGGCATCATATGGAAAATAGACCCCTGCATGGGCATGTGAGGGATTATGTAAATTACATTAGCTTCTAGGCACACCTATGGAAGATTACCTTGACAACACTTATTGAGGTGGGAAGACCAGGCCACTATGGGTGGCATTGTTCGCTGGCTGGGATCCCAGACTACAGAAAACAGAAAAAGTGAGCTGAACACTAGCATTCATTCACTGTTAATCTGCTTCCTGATTGTGGATGCAATGTGACCAGTTGCTTTAAGCTCCTGCTGCCTTGATTTTCCTACTATCATAGACCCGTGAGCCCCCAAAAACTCTTTCTCTCTGAAATTCTTTTGTCAGGGTATTTTAGTATAGCAAAAAGAAAAGTAACTAAGATATTACACAACACACACACACACACACACACACACACACACACACACAAACACACTGTATAGGACCAGCAATGTCACTCTGCTCATAAAGGAACTTGATGACAAGCCTGATGACCTGAATTTTATTCCCCAGACCCACATGGTGGAAGAAAAGAACTGACTGTCCTCTCACCTCCATATATGTGCCATGTCAAGTGCATGTACATTTCAATAAATAAAAATTTAAAATGCTTTAAAGCAGTGGTTCTCAACCCTCCTAATGCTGTAACCTTTTAATATAGTTCCTCAAGTTGTGGTGACCCCCAACCAAAAAGTTCTTTTGTTGCTACTTCATAATTGTAATTTTGCTACTGTTATGAACCACAAATATCTGATATGCAAACCCTAAAGGGGTCACAACCATTAAGTTGAGAACCACTGCTTTAAAGACCCAAAAGAACTGAAATGGGAAGTTTGGGAAGTGGAAATTTATCTGCTGGGAGAGAAACCTGAAACAATACCCTGAGTATTTGCAAATGAGTCACTGGCCAGCCACTGTTCACAGAAGGTCAGCTGGAGCTAATACGAGCAGATGAGTATTATTATTTGTTCAAATCACAGTTAAGGCATTTTATCTTTTTTAGAAGCTGGCCATAAACTAACAATCTGCCTGTTTCAATATTCCAAGTGTTAAAATTACAAAAATCATGTGTCACCACAGCTGGCTTAAGGTAATATTCAATCATAACCTAGTTTTCCAAACAAGCTTTCTATATAACAGGAAAAAATCTCATTACTGACTCTTAGGTTAGGTTTCTAATACATACATGATTAGGTTACCAGATTGTTCTGAGAAAATAGCAATAGAGCAGCAATCCCCATACCCAACTAAACAGCCTTCAGTCTGCAGGCCTTGGGCAAGTACCTGTTGCTGGAAACCAAGTATTCACTTTAAGAGTGAAAAAAAGGCCTGTATAGTTAAATTTCACACAGAAATGTCCATTTAAACTCCTGGGGTTTTTTGTTTAACATATATCCTAGCTCTATACACTGAGGCATAGAAATAAGTGACAAAATATTACCAATATAGTTCCAGTTCCTAGATTTTGGAGTGAGATAGTAGTTCCCACTGAAAGGAGCCCCAGGATTCTATAGATAATGGCTGACTCCAGGGTTTTGGAAGGAAGGCTATTAAGATGAAGGCGACAGTACTAGAAGAGATAACTGGAAATATGGGGCATGTGGAAACCTAGTATAGTATAAACTGGAATCTAGTAACCCTAGAGAAGTCCCCAAGTAATGGTGTGCCAAGAGGCATGACATAAGTACAGCAGATGGCAATTCATATTCAGGTGTCAGCCCACCAGAAGTTCAACTCTGATGGGAATGTTTTGTTCAAGCAAGACTTATAAGAATACAGACTCCAGAATGTCTTTTGCTTATGCTGAGATATCACACTGTTGCTGCTACATGCTTTTCTCTGGTATCTGATATGATGTATTTATATATGGGGAGTCCCCCAGTGTCTATAGAGTTCCACAAAAAGCTGTTTTATATCATAGCTCAGGTTGACATAGGAAAATAGTTCAACTTATCCAGCTGCCAAGACAGCTGTACACTATTAGGAGATACAAAGCTTCAAAGTAACTTTAGATTAGACCAGGTGCCTTGATAACGGTTTTTAAGATAAACTACTCCCTAAAAAAGCAGTCCACTTCACTAGGACAATAGCTAGCTGTCTGATTTGTTGAACTAAGGTTAAAGGTGCAAAGCAACTTAATTGCTATGCCAGTTTCTCTTGCTAGGTCTGGCTGATAACTTAGGACAATGATTAACTTAGTTTTATGATACAGGTATGTAATTAGAAGACTCGCAGTTCAGCCAACTAACTGCTTTTATGTTAAGTCCTGAAATCACACTAGTGACAGAGAGCAATTTACAGAGGTCTAGGGACAAATGGTTTTCGTTCAGCTACACAGTGGGGAAAGATTTTCCAACTGGCCAGGGCCACAGAGAATAATCTGACTTCACAGTCCCTGGAAAGAGCTCCAAGTTTCCTTTTTTATGGTCTAAAGTTATACACAGGGCAGAAAAATATATTTTAAGATTTAAAATGCTTTTGGTATCACTGTGCCTTGGAGAGTGTCAAAGTGAGCTCATATTAAGTGAATTAAGGTAAACCGGAATTCTAGCCAAAGCATTTAAGACATAGCTCTCTCCCTGTAAACACTCCCACTCTGAGAGATTCTGGCATTTATGACTAACCACAAAATGTTAATTTAAAATGTTATTACATTTAGAAATATAGGGTATAGTACATGATTTCCTTATTTTTCTTAGACTCTTCAATAGTTTAGTTTTATAACTCCTTTAAAATCCTTATAAGACTACCTCCCTATTAAAATAACAATGATTGGTTCTTTCTTTGAAACTGCAGCCCACCAATTAGGGAGTTGAGATTTATTCATGTGAGTTGTCGGGATAACTCTGTTTCTTATTATTTACTGGAATGTGACCTTCAGATGTAACTCCTATATTCAACATGAAAGATTCTGTTGGGTATATGTAACTGTGAAGAATAAAGAGACTCAGAGTCAACATGAGAGAATAAAGTGAGAAACCATTAAGAGAGTGTGAATTCTTTCCTTTCCCTAAAAATCCTCAGATAGAGAAAAGTCTTAGCACCACTAACACCGTGGATTCCTTGCAAGCCCTGTGTTCAGACTTGGAGCTGGTTCCCCAAGGCTACAATAATAAAGGATATAGACCCTAAACTGTCCATCTTCTATAATCAGGCAAGGTTCCTAGCAGTGGGACTGGAACATCAACTCAGTCACAAAACCTTCGACCTACAATCTGTTCTGCCTGCAAAATGTACTGGAGTAATGGTGGCACAAAACTTGTGGGAGAGGCCGATCAACAACTGGTCCAACTTGAGGCCCATTCCACAAGAGGGAGCCCATGCCTGACACTGGCTGGATGACCAGGAACAAGAGGCAGGATAGTCCAGAGATCTAAGATAGAACCAAACACGACTGGCAAAAAAAGGAAAAAAAAAGGCAAAGAAATGATCCAATTCCTAATGATATTTTGCTATACTTGTAGATCAGTGCCTAGCCCAATTGTCATCAGAATGGCATCATCCAGCAACTGATGGGAGCAGATGGAGAGACCTACAGCAAAACATTAGGCAGAGCTCAGGGAATCCTGCTGAAGAGGGCAAGGAAGTGTTGTAGGAGCCAGAGGGGTCAAGACACCATGAGAATACAGCCCACAGAATCAATTACACAGGGCACAGAGCAACTCACAGAGACTGAAGAGACAAACACAGACCCTGTATGGGTCTGAGCTAGGTCCTCTGCATATACGT
This sequence comes from Onychomys torridus, assembly GCF_903995425.1. Lineage (NCBI taxonomy): Eukaryota > Metazoa > Chordata > Mammalia > Rodentia > Cricetidae > Onychomys > Onychomys torridus. Next base: position 67,846,224 of record NC_050466.1, read on the forward strand.
TATGGCTGTATAGCTTAGAGTTCCTATGGGACTCCTAACAATTGGAGTGGAGCGGGTGTCTGTGACTCTTTTGCCTGCACTTGGGACCCTTTTGTTTTTGAAGGGAAACAGAGGAGGGAGAGGTCTAAGGGAGAAAGGAGGTGGGGGAAGGGTCTGGGAGGAGTGAAGGTAGGGGAACTGCAGTCAGGATGAAATATATAAAAGAATAAAAGGGGGGAAAAGAGTGAGCCTACACCATCTTGACATACCAGAGGACAGGAAGGTATAACAGACTAATGGGGTAGATAAGTGCTCCTCTTAGACTTACAGAGAGAAGCTTCTTTGTGTAGTGGCCAGAGGTTAACTGTTGAGTGCTCATCTCTAAATGAGGTTCTTTACCAGCCATTCCTGGCTCAGGGAACTGTTAGGATATACATATAGGAGCAGGAAGATGAGGAAGAATGCTGTGAAAAACTATCTTCTGGATATATATGACAAGACATTTTATATTCATGAACTCACAGCAACTGTGGTTACCTGCACTAACTGGAGGCCATAAACATTTCATCATGGAAGGGGAGAAGCTCATGAAGTCTTGCCCCTCCCAGGAAGTTGCCTGGGGGAAGCCACCATTTTCTTCAGTGGTGTAGCTACTGATAAGTTACTCATGTTCCAATAAATAACACTCCCTCATCCTCACAGAAGCAACCCTAATTTAACTCAGTGGATCATAGAAAAAGACAAGAAAGTAGGAGAGGTCTTATTGGGAAGAAAGGGGTTCAGCAGGTATGGGGAGAAGAGTAGAGAATGAGAATAAGAGGAGAAAGAGGTAGATATGATCAAACTACATTGTGTGTGTGTGGGGGGTGTCTGAAACTATCAAAGAGTAAATAAATAGGGGACAGGGAACTGGAATTAAAAATTTTGTTGAAATCCTGGTGTTTGGATTATGATTAGTAATACAAAGAAATTATTTTCTTTTTATTATTTCCTTAACTCCACTTTCATGATTAACTAGGAAAATAGTGCAATGAAATATTATCATTGTAAATACAAATTATCAAAAATTGAAAACAAAAAACTAATGGGGATAGGCTGAAAGGACAAAGGTGTCCCATCTCTTCCAGCAGAAGATGATACAACCTGAACATCAAGAAAAGCAAGGACTACAGTTGGTTGAAATATACATTAATATACCAAATCCATGGAAGTCAGACACATTTTTTAAAGAGAAAAAAAGAAATGCAAATATGTCCTTAGCAAATGGACCAACTGTTTATTCTGAAAAATATGTGCATGTGTGCATGTGTGTGTGTGTGTGTCTGTGTGTATAATATATACCAACTTCCAAAGCTGTCTTCTAACCTACACACATTCTCTCTCTCTCTCTCTCTCCTCTCAATAAATATATAAATAGAAGCCTGAACCGTCATGGCTGCGCCCATGTAACCTAGCACCACCGCAGCAGATCAGTGGCAGTGCAGGTCCGCGGGGTTAGGAGCCACTATGCTGCGGGCGGCCTGGCGCTCACTGAGCTCCGTCCGTGATGATGCAGTGGCACAGGCGCCAGTGTCTGCACTGCGGGGGGACGGAAGCGCCAGTCTGGCTTTAGCACACTGCGGCCTGCAGCCTCTGAGTCTCCTGCATGCTGTCCATGCATACGCCATCCAGAAACTAGTCCAGCCCAACCAAGATGATGAGCCACCCCCTTCCACATCCACCAAAGAATACAAGAACATTATCCCCAGAATGGAAAAGGTTGATGATGTTGTGAAAAGAGTCTTGTCTTTAGAAATGGCCAAAAAGAAAGAGAAGTTGAAAATCAAGCAAGAACAATGGATGAGCAGGATTTCGGAAAACCCTGAGGATTCCAGAACCTTGGAGGCTCGAGTTGCTGCCTTGACTGTCAAGATGAGCAGTTATGAAGAACATATGCAGCAACATCCAAAGGACAAAACCCACAAACACCATCTGCTGATGAGCATCGACCAAAGGAAAAAGATGCTCAAACTCCTTCAGCAGACCAACTACGAAAAGGCTTGCAGAGAGCTGGAGGTGGAGTATACCTTACCCCCTCTGCACTTCCAGAAGGTCCACCGCAGCATCCTTGCCAAGAAGGCCCTGTGTACTCGGGTATTCCAGGAGGTGCAGAAGGGGAAGAAGCAAAGAAGGGCCTTAAAAGCTGCTGCAGTGGTTGCCAAAAAGCAAAGCAGCCAGGGGGTCCAGAGAACCCTTCCCAAACCCTACAAGAGGTGACCAAAGAAAACTAATGAAGTCCGTTCTACCTTGAAAATAAATAAATAAACAAACAAACAAATAAATAAATAAGATGGAAGTAGTAGTAGCTAATCTAATCACAAGATGAAGAAGAGAAAAAGAACTTCACAATGGAGAATTCAGCCTGTTATTCCTTCAATACACAGATCAATCTTAGCAACATCCCAGGTGGGACCACCAACACCTACTGAACTCATAGAGCCTTTCACAACATTCAGGAACAGTAACACCAAAAATATGCTCTCACCAATCCTGACTTTGAATCTTACATGAAGCTCCAAGTCAATCTTCAGGTACAAGAAACAGTAGGTGCAGGGTACCACATACAAAGAATTAAGATGTCATGATGAAGCAATAAGGCAAAGCCAGCAAGTAGGATATTTTGTGCAAAAGTTAGCCCAACCTTTCTACAAATTAATGATATAAAACAGTAAGAAGGCAGTGGGAACACACAAGTAAGCTAGATTAGAACACACTTAAAAGAATGTACAACTTGTAAGTATATCAAAATCAAAATTGTACATATTCAGGGGATGAATCATATGGCATGAGTTACATCTCAATAAATCTATTTTAAAAAACAGATTTATGAGACATAAAATCAAGCATAACATGTACACTGAATATGGATCCTAATTTGAACAAAGAGAAACTAAGTATGAATGAATACTAAACTATATTAAAGATTACTTATATTTGTTAGGTGTGATAACGGTAATATAGTTTTGAACTTTTATGAGTTTATTTTTTCAGTGCTAGGAATCAAACTCAGAGCCTCACAAATGTTAATCAAACATGCTACCATAGAGGTAAGTCCCTAGCATGGTTATAAAAATTATTTAAGAAAATAGTCAGTACTAGCAATAGTGCAGAGAGTGCCTGAACTGGCCTACCCCGGTAATCAGATTGGTGAATACCCTAACTGTCATCCTAGAGCTTTCATCCAGTAACTGACAGAAACAGATGCAGAGATTCACAGACAAGCATTGGGTTGAGCTCCAGGAGTCCAGTTGAAGAGAGAGAAGACATAGAAGAAGAGAGAAGAGCAAGGAGGCTCAAGATCATTGCTGTGGGATGTCTTTCTGTATGCTGTGAATATGTGTTGCTGTAGTTGGAGTTTTCTCTCCGGGTTCTGCCAAGCCCACTCATAAAATAAACACACAGACGTTTTAGAAACTATATGGCCGTGGCAGGCTTCTAGCTAGCTTTTCTTATATCTTAAATCAACCCATTTCTATTAATCTATAAGTTTTCACATGGCTTGTGGCTTACCGGTACCTTACATCTCGCTTACATCTCTCTGCCTCAGCCTTCCACTTCCCAGAATTTACTTTTCTGCTTGACCCTCCTATACTTCCTGCCTGGCTACTGGCCAATCAGCATTTTATTTATACAGAGCAATATCCACAACATGTTGTTCTGATTGGTTGATAAATAAAGCTACACTGGACTATGGCAAAGCAGCTTAGAGGCAGGTGGAAATCCAAGCAGATAGACAGGAAGGGAAAGGACAGGGGAGAGACACCAGCCTGCCACCCAAGGAACAACATACCAGCAGACCAGTAAAGCCACAGAAAACACATGGCAAAACATAGATTAATAATTATGGGTTAATTTTAGATATAAGAGTTAGTTAGCAAGAGGTCTGCCATAGACTATATAGTTTGTAAATAATATATGCCTTTGTGTGTTTACTTGGGTCTGAGCAGCTGCGGGACTGGTCATAGGAAACCTTCTGACTACAGATCATGGTGGGGAAATCTAAAGAGACAACTGAATCAAACTAGTGGGAAATCATGAACTACTTTAGACCAACAGCTAGGAACCTGCATGGGACTGGACTAGGCCCTCTGCATATGGGAGACAGTTCTGTAGCTGGGTCTGTTTGAGGGGCCCCTGGTAGTGGGATTAGGACCTATCCCTAGTATATGAACTGGCTCTCCAGAGCACCTTATCTATGGTGGGATGCCTTGCTTAGCCTTGATGCAGGGGGGAGGGTCTTGGTCCTGCCTCAACTGAATGTACCAAGCTTTGCTGACTCCCCATGGGAAGACTTACCCTTTTGGAGGAGGGGATGGGGGATGGGCTGGGGAGAGAGCAGGAGGAGGGATGAGAGCAGGATCTGTGGTTGGTATATAAAATGAATAAAAAATTTTCTTAAAATAAAAATAAACAAAAAAAGAGTTAGTGTTGGTATCACAATACTTGAATTCAAGATATATTATAGGCCTGATATGATAATACATACCTATAATCCTAGCACTGGGGAGGCTATGACAAGAAGATTGCAAATAAGAGAACAACCTAGCCTATATAGGGCATCCAATGTAAGCATGGAATAATTGCTAGACTTTGCCTCCAAACCAAAAAAAAATCTGCCTTTGTTAGTGCATACCTGTAATATTCAGACTTAAGATGGAGTTCAAGGTCATTCTCTGTTGTAGAATATTCCTTTACACTGTCTGAAGATGTGTTGCTGTGACTGGTTTAATAAAAAGCTAAATGGTCAATAGCTAAGCAGGAGGTATAGCAGGGACTTCTGGACAGAGAGAGCTCTGAGAGGAAGAAAGGTGGAGTCATGAGCCAGACATGGGATAACCGGGATGGGCATAATGCAAATGAGGTAACAACAATCATGTGGCAGCACATAGATTAAAAAAATATGGGTTAATTTAAGTTATAAGAACTAGTTAGAAACAAGCCTAAGCTAAGGTTGAAATTTCATTGCTGTGGGAAATTCTGTATGTCAAATGTGTTGCTCTGATTGGTTAAAATAAATAAAGTGCTGATTGGCCAGCAGCCAGGCAGGAAGGATAGGGTAGGCAGGACAAGAAGGAGGAGAACTGTGGGAAGTGGACACTGCCAGCCGCTGCCATGACAAGGAAGATGTAAGGTATTGGTAAGCCACAAGCCACGTGGCAAAGTATAGATTAACAGAAATGGGCTAAATATAAGAGTAAGAGCTAGACAATGATAGGCCTGAGTTAATGGCCAAGCAGTTTAAATAATTAAATGTCTGTGTGTTTATTTTGTAAGTGGGCTACTGGATTGCTGGGGCTTAGTGGGACCTGGAGAGAAGCTCTCCAACTACATTTCATAATTAATAATAAGTCTCTATATAGTTTTTTTTGAGCTGCCAGCCCTGTGGGAGCCCATTTTCAGGTTCCTCATGGCTTTACCCAGCAGGTCTGCATGGAGAGGATGATTGAACCACAGGCTTGAGTGCAGGTGTCTGAGATGGTCTGCACTTGACTGTGCTGGGGGGAAGTCTTTTGCTCTGCCCCTTTGCGTTTCTATAAATACCCTAGGGCAGAGAGAGTCAGGGCTCATTAGAATAGGTTCCAGGTCCTCTTGAGGCTATCCTGTATTTTCTATCTGTTTATCTCCACAATATAAATCCTTCTATCTAATATTTCCTGCTGCTCACACTCAAGAAAACTCTGGGGAACTATGGGGTTGGTGGGTAAATGCCCTGCACGGCCCCAAAAGAAAAATCTGCCTATAATTTCAGTTACACACAGTGTAAGGATAGCTTGGGCTATGCTAGACCCTGTCTCAAAAAACAAATAATACATATACAGAGATTTTAAAAAGCAAAATACAATGTCATTGGCATTAAAACACATACAGATCAGTGGAAGGTAATAGATTATAAGTATAATAACTTAACTACAGTATGTAGTACAAAGGAAAGTCTTCTTAACAAAGGGTGCTAGGAAAACTGGGTACACACACATAGAAGAAAAAAAACTAGACTCATCTCTGAGCACTTAAAAACATGAACTAGCCTAGTGGTGGTGGCACACACCTTTAATCCCAGCATATGGGAGGCAGAGGCAGACAGACCTCTGTGAGTTTGAGGGCAGCCTGGTCTACAGAGTGAGTTCCAGGACAGCCAGAGCTACACAGAGAAACCCTGCCTTGAGAACAAAACAAAACAAAAGAATGAACTAAGCACTTAAATCTAAGATCTGAAACCATTACAAGAAAGAAAAAGTCAATGTAGTGATGCCTAACGATATTCTGCTTAGCCCAGTTGTCATCAGAGAGCCTTCATCCAGCAACTGATGGAAACAGATGCAGAAATCCACAGCCAAACATTAGGCCAAGCTCAGAGGAATACTTTGGAAGAGGGAGAGAAAGGAGTGTAGGAGCCAGAGGGGTCAGGGACATCACAAGAAAACCCACAGAATCAACTAACCTGGGCTCATAGGGGCTCACAGAGACTGAACCAACAACCTGGGAGCCTGCATGGGACTGACCTAGGTACTCTGAGTATATGTTACAGATGTGTAGCTTGGTCCTCTTGTGGGACTCCTAACTCTTTTTACAGGCCTTTGGGACCCTACTCCTCATACTGGGTTGCCTTGCCCAACCTTACTACAAAGGGAGGTGCTTAGTCTTACTGAAACTTGATATGCCATGTTTTGTTGATACTCATGGGAGACCTGCACTTTACTAAACAGAAATGGAGGAGGAGTGGATTGGGGGTGGGAACAGAGGGGGGATGGAGGGTGGAGGGACTGGGAGAAGAGGAGGGAAAGAAAAAAAAATAGAGGACACACTTAGGGACACTGAAATGGGTAAGGACTTTTGAGAAAATATCTTTTAGACAGAGAACAAAAGGAAAAATAAGCAAATGGGATTACATCAAAATAAAATGATTCTACTGAGCAAAGGAAACACTCAACTGAGTACAAAGAGGACCTATAGAATGGGAGAAAATCTTTACAAGCATATATTTTAGAAGGAGTTGATATCCAGAGCACATGTTACTCAAAAGAATTTAATAAACTAATTTAAATATGGGCAAATGATATGAATAGCTCCCCCACCCAAAGAAATGAGTGGCTAACAAATAAGTGAAAAAGTATTTAATATCTTTAGCTATCAGAGAGTCAGCAAGTTAAATGAGACACCAATTCACCCCCAAGTGGCTATGTTTTTTAAAAAAATTAATGCTAGCAATGATATGGAGGAAAAGGAATGTAGATGGTCTTGGAGGGAATGTAAATTAGTAAAGCCATCATAGAGAACTCTTTTTTTTTAGAAATAGATGTGCCATACGGCCCATTTATCTCTCTTTTATATATATTCAAAGGAAAATTAATTAGCATACCAGAGATACCTGTACACCCCTATTAGTGCATTGTAGCACTATTAACAATCACTAGGATAACTGAGTCAGCTTAGGTATCCATCAACTGTAGTAGAATATTTTAAGGTGTGTTACTTTTGTTTATGTTGCAGTTGTTTAACTCTTTGAAGCTGTGTTACTGTGCCTGTGTACAACACCTGATGGTCTAATAAAGAACAGGCCAAAAGATTGCAAGATAAAAGATAGGTGGGGCTGGCAAGCAGAGAGAATATATAGAGGGAAAAATCTGGGAGGCGGGGAGGAGAAAACTGGGAAGAGAGAGCTAAGATAGAGGAGCCAGAGAAGGATGAAGACTCCAGGGGCCAGCCACCCAGCTACACTGTGAGCCATGGAGTAAGAGTTAAGATGTACAGAAGTTAGAGGATGGAAAAAGCCCAGAGGCAAAAGGTAGTCGGGATAATTAATTTAAGGAAAGCTGGATAGAAACTAAACCAAGGTAAGGCAGGGCATTTATAAGTAATAATAAGCCTTCTTGTGTGATTTATTTGGGAGCTGGGTAGCAGGCCCCCCAAGAAAAGTGTAAAAACAAGCAACAATAATCAACTAATGAATGGAAAAATAAAATGAAATATATATATATAATTTAGCTGTTAGGAATAAAGTTGTTATCTGCAGAAAAATGTACTGAACTAGAGTGCATTATGTTAAGTGAAATAAGCCAAACACAGTAAAACAAGTACCACTTGTTCTCTCTTATTTGCAGAAGCTAAAAACAAGTCAACCTGAAAGTAAAATGGTGACCACCACAGCTGGGAGGTATGGAAGATGAGTTTAATTAGGAAATGGTGTATATAGTTAGTAAATAAAATAAAATATCTACATTCTTAAAAAGATGCCTACACATCACTGGGAGGTAAAATGTCGTTGTGCATGAGATTTGTTTTTAAAATATTATATATCTTCTTTAGAGAAAAAAATGTGAATTTGGAAAATATATTACAAATAAATCTGTTAAATTCAAGTCATAGACATATGGAAATTCATCAGTTTTCTCTGCAGTCTTGTGTATTTTTGAAAATTTTCAAATTAGGGAATTATGAAAAAGCAGCAATTACCCTTTATTTTCTGAATCTCGAGCCACCATTACAAAGGTTGCATCCAAAACAGGCCAAAATTCATCATTTTTGTGCAGCTAAAGAACAAAGAAAAGAAATATAAAGTTGTAAGGAATGCATTTACTGGGAAGTCCGACCACAATTCTGACAGAATATATTATTATTATTATTATATTATTATTATTATTATTATTATTATTATTATTATTATTATTTTAGGTTACTATACAGTGTAGTAAAAACCGTATGTGTGAATATGGTTAAAAATGTCATGCCCCTAAGAACTAAAAGTACTCTAAGTCTAGGTGTTATCCAAATGTTATACCAATGTTAAACTTAGAACCCACTACTACCTCTTTAAGATTGAAAAAACTGGTCAGGTGTGGTAGCACATGCCTGTAATCCTAGCAACTTGGGAAGCTGAGGCAAAACAGTGCCTATGAGTCTGGGGCTAGCCTGGTGGGTTTCAGCTTAACTTGTGTGATTATAGTCTTGTGTGACCATGGTCTTGCCTATTCATATATATATGAATGGCTGAAAAAACTTTCCAGGGTGTTCAACAGCCAAAGCTTTAAGAGAAAATCCAAAGAGAAAAACCAAAGCTAAGAAGATAGCTAGTATTTTGACCCATGCCTTTCAAAGTCAACCAGGACCCAAAGGAAAATACAATCCCTCTGAAAGGGCCCTACAACTGCAGGCCTGATCAGAGAAGCCATAGGGGATCAGGAGGTGAGACTCTAAGCAGTGCATATTGTAGCAGGAATCTTAAAAGGTCTTATTAATGAAATCAAACCCGAGGCCAGTTATTGGGGTGAATGCTGGAAGATCAGAGAAACAGAACAAGCCACAGCTATCTATCTCACCTTGCTAGTTCCTCAGGCGATCCTGTTTCCTCAGGCTGGAAGCTTCTGAGTCCTCCTCCACATGAATCTCAGCTGAACTGTGCTGCTCCAAAGCCTGAATGCTAAACCAGCCAAATGCTTAACTAACTAAAGGCTTAACTAACTCTGGTGCCTGGTTTTCACGTATTATATATCTTTCTACTTTCTGCATCATACCCTGGGATTAAAGGCTGGGTTTCTGGGATTAAAGGCGTGTGTCAACGTGCCTAGCTGTTTCTAAAGTGGCCTTGAACTCAGAGATCCAGAGGTATTTCTGTCTCTGAAATGCTAAGATTAATGGTGTGTGCTACCACTGCCTATCCTTATATTTAATCTTGTGGCCATCCTGTTCTCTGACCCCAGATAAGTTTATTTCCAGGAACACACAATATTTCGGGGAACACAATACCACCACAGCATATCCTGCAGAGTGAAGAGACCCTGGACAGGGAAACTGTAACTAAATGGTGGAAGAATTTGGTAATATTAAACTGGACTAAATAGACACAAGGACTGAGTACTATGCCAGTTACAGGATCTACTCAAATGGATACCATTAAACATCCTGTTCAGGGGAAGAAAACCAGCACATTCCAGTAGTCTCTGAGCAAATCTGTGGTGTTTTAATCAGCCATAAGGAGTCTTACTAGCTCTTCAACTCTTACTATGTTACCACTATTTCATAAACATCCAAGGAATGGTTACTTCTATGCATGGTGCTCCTGTCTTGATCCTAAAACTTTCTCTTTTTTGACTATTGTAATATATATATTGCACTCCAGCCTCAGTTTCCCCTCCCTCTTCTCCTTCCAGTCCCTCCCCCATACACACACCCTGTTCCCACCCCCAAACCACTCCTCCTCCATTTCTGTTTAAGAAAGGGAAGCTCTAATATCCCCTGAGTATCAACAAAACATGGCATATCAAGTTGCTGTGAGACTAAGCACCTTCCCATGTGTTAAGGCTGGGCAAAGTGACCCAGTATGAGGATTAAGGTCCCAAACGCCAGTAAAAGAGTTGGAAACAGCCTCTGTTCCTGTTGTTTGGAGTCCCACAAGAGGACCAAGTTATACAACTGTAATATATATGCACAGTGCCTATCTAAAACAGCAGAGAAACACTTAAGGAGATGTTCAACATCCTAAAACTTTCTTATTGGCATGCTCTATTTTTCCCATTTTAATTATTACTTCCTGTTTACATCTTCAAAAAGTCTATAGGACACACACAAAACATTCACTTCAAGTACAGAACTCAGCCTCATAAATTTAAAAACAAAATTTAGCCTGCTACAATTATATTTTATAAAAACAAAAAATAAATGGTCTGAGATTTTATTTAGATACTCACATGATTACATCAGAACCCAAAGGGAAAAGGGAGTTAGAAAAGTTGTGTTCAAGGAAACAAAAGGGATTCTGTAAAGGCTACTAGAATCCGTTAGAGGCTACTAGCCTAGTAGGAGAATCCATTAACCAGCCTAAGCCCAAGACAAAACTTAAAGAGGCCATTATGTGACATAAAAATGAAAGCCCAGTGGTGTTGGTATGTGCCCTACAATTTGAATCAGCCTCAATTCAAAATTAATGAGATTAAAAACAGGTGAAATGGCATACACCTTTAATTCCAGCACTCAGGAGGCAGAAGCAAGTTGACCTCTGTGAGTTTGGGACCAGCCTGGTCTACAAAATGAGTTCCAGGACAACCAGGGAGACACAGAAAGAAAAAAGAAGCAAAACAACAAAAAATAATGAGCAACAGCCCTATATAGGACATCTGTATCACCACCCAACCCACGGAACACAGCAGAAGAAAGAGCAAAAGAATGTAAGATCCAGAGGGTAGGGAGGAATGCTATGAAAGACCAAACATGTCATAGTCATTGCATCTGGGAACTCAAAGCAGCTGTGGTTACTGTACAAGATTGGCTGTCAACATTGTCAATCATTAATGGGGAGGAGCTACCAGCAGTTAATAGCCACAAACATGGGAGGAACCATTATTTTCAGAGGTATAGCCACTAGTATGTTCCCTACACTCCAGTAAATAACCCCCATATGCTCATGTAAACAACTGATTAAACACTGGATCATGAAAGAAGGGGACTTGTTGAAAAGAGGTTCAAGAAGCAAGAGTAGGATAACAGGTGAAAATGATCAAAATGCATTATATATAGATATAATATGCACAATGATGCCACCATGCCTCAGACACTAGACAATGGTTGCTCTGCTGAGTTTCAGTCTTATAACCTTCTTGTTCTTCTCTTTTGAAATTTGAAATGGGAATGCTTAGCATGTACCATTTATAATATAAGTATTGTTTTTTGATTTTACAGACGCTCACAGCTAATGTTTGCCATGAGTTTCAATAGAAACTTAAAATTTTTAAAAAAGTATTTAATTTTATGTGTGTGTCCTTGTGTGTACCAGAGGCATCAGATCCTCCTGGAGGTGTGTGTGTGTGTGTGTCAGAGGAAAGGGGGGTGACACATGACTGCTGGTGCCAGCAGAGACCAAAGGTATGAGCTACTCCTGACGTGTTCTCTCTCTCTCTCTCTCTCTCTCTCTCTCTCTCTCTCTCTGTGTGTGTGTGTGTGTGTGTGTGTGTGTGTGTCTGTGTGTCTGTGTCTGTGCCAGCAGAGACCAAAGGTATCAGCTACTCCTGAAGTGTTCTCTCTCTCTCTCTCTCTCTCTCTCTCTCTCTCTCTCTCTCTCTCTCTGTGTGTGTGTGTGTGTTTGTGTGTGCCTGTGTCTGTGTCTGTGTCTGTGTCTTCGTCTGTGTCTGTGTCTGTGCCAGCAGAGACCAGAGGCATCAGATCTTCTATTGTAAGATATCCAGAGTGGTTCAGGGAATCAAACTCCAGTCCTTTGTAGTAGTAATCACTCTTTACTGTTGAGCCATCTCTCCAACCCCTGAGACATGGAATTTTAGAACAGAGCTAAAACTGTTAAGGGGACTTTAGACTAAATGCATTTTGCTTTGAGACAGCTATGAGCGTTTGGAGATCACAGGCAAAATGATATAGTTTGAATGTGAAATGTCTCTGATGCACTGATTTGTTTGCTCCTTTAATTAGGTCTCATCTTTTAACGCTTGATCACCAGCTCCTAGCACTGTTTTGGGATGTTGTGGAACCGTTGGGATGTGGATGCTAGATGGCAGAATGATTTCACTAGAGTGGACGTGGACTCTGAAGGTTGCTCTCACTTTTGCTTCTGGATTGTGCTCTCTGATTTATCTGTTGCCATGATATGAGAAGCTCCAATTACATTCTCACTGACAAAAATGCTACCACCCTAACCTGCATGATGGACCAAAATGCCTCTGAAATGGAGCCAAAGTATATCCTCTCTCCTTTACTTTTTTTTGTCAGTGTATTAGTTATTTTTCTATTGCTGGGGTAAAACATCATGACCAAAGCAACCTACAGAAGGGTTTATTTGGGCTTATGGATCCAAAGGGAGAAGAGTCCACCATGGAAAGCACAGCAGCAAGCATGCAGGCTGGAATAGTGAGTTGAGGGCTCACTGCTTGAATCACAAGCAGGAAACAGAGAGACCAAACTAAAAATGGTATGAGTCTTTATAGCTCTCAAAGCCCACCCCAGTGACGTTCTCCACACCTTCTAAACCTACCCAAACAGTGCCACCAAACTGGGAACTGAGTATTCAAATGCTTGAAACTGTGGTGGGGGGACATTTATCATTCAAACCATCAGCTAGTAAAAGATACAAAGGGAAATCAAGGAGTTAAACATCTCACAATGCACTGGCAAGACTTCAGAACTAAGAAATCTTCTGGATAAAATGCCAAAATACCTGTTCTGAGAAATATTGCATAATATATCGCAATCATTTCTTTATGTGGCTGTCTCCCTATGATATGGTAAGGTTCTTGTAGACCCCCCACCATTTTCCTTCACATTTGCCCTTCCAACACTAAGCACAAATACTGGCAGATAAATATGCAATTAGTTTAAAAAAATTAATGAATGGGGCATTTCATGAATGGGCCCTTGTCAAATACAAGCTTTAAGAGAAAGGAACTTTCTGTGTCTTGTTCACTGTCATAAGACATGTTCAGTAATCATGACTGCCAAATTGATTTCATCAACAGATATTGGGAAGTGGGTTGGCTGACTGAAACCCAGGTATTGCTGTTGGTAAGTATACCATCTAGTAGAAGAGAAAAAAATGTTTGTATACTATTTTGTAGGCCCGAGAGTAGCAGGTTCCAGGAAGGAGAGAAAGATTAGCTCTTGAAGAGGGAACAAATGTGCCAAGCTGGAAGAGTCAAAGAAGGGGTTGAGCAAGATGTGATCCCAAAGCACAGTGGGAATGCACAGAATCAGAGCAGAGGGCATTTCAGGTAAAGAAAAAGGCATTAACAGACACTTGTTGCTAAATATTTACATTGTGATTCACTACAATTTACACTTGCTAGTATCACACACTAGGAATGCAAAGATATGTAGCACCATACTCACAGACTACTCAATGACAAGCAGTGAGCACTAAGAAGGTATAAGGGGCTGGGATGTGGCTCACTGGTATAGCACTTGCCTATTATACACAAGGCCCTGGATTCAAAACTTGGCATTGAAAGAACAAAAAATACTCCAGCTACACCTCCCTCTCTGAGTACTCCAGCTTGCGTCATGTTGACACACAAAACCAGCCAGTACACAATGCATGGTTTTCGTGTGTCTATATTTCTGTGTCTTTTCTCTTACTAATATGCTAATCATATTGGATTGAAGGCCCACTCTGCTCCAATATGAACTCGTTTTTTTTATCCTTTTTTTGAGATAGGATTTCTTGTAACAGGTTCTCAAGGATGTGTGAGTATGCAATGGAGGAATAATTTGTGGCTTTAGCATCAGCACAAGTATGAGGCAACCTTACAGAAGCAGTTGGAGGCTCTTCTTTTGTTTGAGGGTTTTGTTTTTCTGAGACAAGTTCATCTACTGTAGTCTATGTTAACATTAAATTCCTCATCCTACTGTCTCCACCTCTCAAGGACAAGGATCATAGGCATGTGTCATAATATCAGACTTTTTTATGGTTTTTCAAGACAGGGCTTTTCTGTGTAGCTTTGGAGCCTGTCCTGGAACTTGCTCTGTAGACCAGGCTGGCCTCAAACTCACAAAGATCCGCCTGCTTCTGCCTCCCGAGTGCTGGGATTACAGGCATGCACCACTATGGCTGGCAGGTTTGTTTGTTTGTTTGTTTGTTTGTTTTGAGAGGGGGGGTGAGCGCCTCACTGTATCACAGGCTGTCCTTCAACTCATAGTAATCTTCCTGCCTTAGCCTAACAAATACTGGAATTAGATGTGTGGTTACTATACTGGCTTTCATTTTATCTAATTATGTCTGTAATGACCCTGTTTTCAAATAATTCCCACCTGTAGGTCTGGAGGTTAGGCCTTCCTCATACCTTTTGGGGGATGAAAGACACACTTCAATTCTTTTCTCTTTGTGGTCCTGGGGTCAAACTCATGTTCTTGCATATACTAGGCAAATACTTTACAACTGAGCTACATACCCACCCCTCAGTCATTAATAGTCATTTGGGTGGCAGTTAAAATAATTCCTCTCATGAGCAGAAAGAACTCAGAGGATAATCAGTCCAGACACCAAATAATTTCGAGTATGCCCAGCATTTCACTGTGGAAAACATAAGAGTGTTTCATTTAATTATGCTATGGTAGTCAATGGACATATTATTCAGATGCATTTCACCTCTTGGTAGAAAACAACTTTCAGACTTGAGAAAAGTCTGAAGCTTCCTATATGTAGTAGTTGTTTGTTCAAAAAACTTGCTTTTAGAATTTTGAAAATTTATTCTTTGATAATTTTAAACATGCATACAAGGCATTTTGGACATATGTACCCCCATTACCCTCTTTTAGCCCCCTCTGAGTCCCACTGAACCACCTTTTCCCTTCTTTCCAACTAGGACCCTTCATACTTTTATGTCATTTTTTGTGGCCTATTAAGTTTAATTAGGGTTGCTTGCTTGAGCATGGGTGAGGGGTTATTTACTAAAACAGGGGCTACCCACTGAAGAAAATGACTCCTTCCCCACTAGTAGCCATTAACTGCCAATAATGGCTGCTCAGGGAGAGGTGGGGCCCAGTCTTTTGCTGGTCTTGTGCAGGTAGCCACGGCTGCTGTGACTTCATGAGTGCAGTGGCCAGATACTGAACAGGAGACAGCATTGTATAGTACTAACAGTTTTAGGCCCCCTCTCATGGGGTGTTCTTCAAGCTTTAGAGGGAGGTGATGTAGATGGCCCTCCGTAGGGCTGCATATTCAACAGCCACTTAATTCTTAGCACTTTTGACCAGTTAAGTGTGTCTTCATTAACTACCACTAAATTAAAAAAACTTAAATACATATCAAAGTGATTGAATTGCATTCCCATAATTATGTGATTGACAATAATACTGTTTTTTTTGTCCTTTTAAAAACAACAAAACACTTATAAAGTTGCTGTGGATGCTTCTATGATTTGTAGACACTTAACCAAACTTCTTGGTTAATTTCTACCCCACTACTGCTGTGCATAGTAGATTTCTGCCTAGGGCCTGCATTCCAGAGAATCACAGCTATTTGACTCCTATATAAATAAATTAGAAAAAATGATGCAGAATTGAGAGAGGGACAGAGTATAAAAAATCATATGCCTCTCTCAAGCCTGTTCTGTCTCTTTTACCAAGTAAAATTTCCAAAGCTAATCTTAGATCATGTCACTCCACTCTCTAAAAATCTTCAGTGACCATTGGTTGGAATGCATATTCCTTTGATAAGGTAGTACCCAAGGTGCTCTGTAAACTACATGTAATCTACTTTTCCAATGGTATTCCCTTTAGTTTACCATATATGTATCCTGCAGCCATTCAGACCTAATTAAACACACAGACACTTATATTATTTAAACTGTTTGGCCTAATGGCTCAGGCTTCCTGCTAGTTCTTATATCTTAAATTAGACCATTTCTATAAATCATGGATTTACATCCTGCTCCCCATGGCAGTGGCCCTCTTCTACCCAGCATTCTTCTCTCTTGTCCACCTACCTATACTTCCTGCCTGGCTACTGGCCAATCAGCATTTTATTTATCAATCAATCATAGCAACATATATTTACAGCATACAGGACATTCCACAGCACTTTTCTCTTTTTTCAAAAAGGAAGATTTTAACTTTAACACAGTAAAATTACATATAACAAAATAATTATCAAGCAAGAATTACAGTTTTAATATCTAATCTTTTATTTGGCAGAACTGAAGATATCTATCCTATCCTATATTTGTGAATCTAAGGTATTATATCTAATTTATCTTTTATCATAAAAATTGTAATGATCTAGTTTTTGTGTGTAGCCCAGAAACCTTTTTTCTAACTAGCAAAAACTATATCCAACACACAGCATAGTGTGCAGCTTGGAGACACCTCTGTGTAACAGCATAGGTCAAGCCCACATGCCATGAACCTGCCACAGAGTAGCTCAAACCCACAGGTTGCCATTAACTTGAGAGAGACAACTAGGAAGCTGTTTTTAGCTCTGTTTTAGAATCTTTTTTCTTAGGTTTTAGGTGGAAACTCTTGCCAACCCATTGGGCACCATTTGTAGCTGAAGATATCCTGTTCCTGCCCAGCTCCCTCGGCCCTCAGACCCAATCAAACACACAGAGACTTATATTATTTACAAACTGTATGGCCTAATTGCTCAGGCTTCTTACTATCTCATTCTTACATCTTAAGTTAACCCATTTCTATTAATCTATACCTTGCCACGTGGCTCTTGGCTTACTAGTACTTTACATCCTGCTCCTTATGGCCGCTGGCAGCATCTCCCTGCCTCAGCCTTCCACCTCCCAGAATTCTCCTCCTCCTTGGTCTGCCTACACTATCTTTCCTGCCTGGCTACTGGCCAATCAGCGTTTTATTTATCAATCAATCCTAGCAATATATATTTACAGCATACAGGACATCACACAGCAAGGAGGAGTATCAGCTGAGGAAATGCCTCCATGAGATCCAGCTGTAAGGCATTTTCTCAATTAGTGATCAATGGGGGAAGGGTCAAGCCCATTATGGGTGGTGCCACTCCTGGGGTGGTGGTCCTGGCTTCTATAAGAAAGCAGGCTGAGCAAGCTAGAGGAAACAAAGCAGGAAGCAGCACCCCTCCATGGCCTCTGCATCAGCTCCTGCCTCCAGGATCCTGTCCTGTTTGAGTTCCTGTCCTGACTTCTTTCATTTATGAACAGTGGTATGGAAGGATAAACAGAATAAACCTTTTCCTCCCCCAACTTGCTTTTTGGACATGGTGTTTCATCACAGCAACAGAAACCCTAGCAAAGACACAATGACAAAAGTAGAAGAGCCCCCTGAAACCATGAAGAGGTAAGCAAAGATAATCTCCTACAGAGTTCACATGGAATGTGACCCTGCTCACAGCTTGGTCTGGGAATCAGAGCCTCCCACACTCAAACAATATATTGCTGAGATTTTTAAGCCACCAGCTTGTGAGACTTTGTGGTACAGAGCCCCCCAAAAGTAATATAGTAATCAATCCAATTCACATCTAGTCTAACTCAGACTTCTGTGAAATCCTCCTTGACAAAATCAGAAACAATGTATAGCTCTACATGACTACAAAGTAATATATATCAAATGTAAGTAGCTGAAAATGTGTCAATCTTTGTGCAAAAGGAAGATGCTATTGCTCTTTGAATCATTAATTGTTTTGAAGCTATGGGTTGTATACCTGTCCATGAATACAGACAGGTTTTCTTCAAGTGAGACTAGCTGATTATATTTGAACAGTGAGGGGTCCTCAGGTACATACATACCTGGAACATTTTCATCTTCACTTCCATGGATGTCTTTCCAACCCAGCTAACATGGCCAGTTAACTTAATATCCCGTTCAGGGCTTAAGCTCTGTTTACACATATCTGCAAAATAAAAAGTTAAGAGCCATCCAAACCCTATCAGAAAAGTGTGTACTATAAGTGAACAATATTTGAAAAGATGACAAGTTGTACTATATTTATCTTCAAAACTAAAATAATTTTTGACATACAAAAAAAATCTAAAAATTTTTTAGACCATGCAAAGACTATAAAAACTGGAATCAAGTTAAACTCTTCCACCTAATTATATAAACAGCATGTTACATTCTAGATATTTTAATATATACATTAAAATCCCCTATAAAGGAAACAATTTCCCCCCAATCCCAATAATACCTTATAATTACCGAAAATTCTAAGTATGTACAGAAGCTGATCTTGCTTACCAATCTTGTCCACTAGGGCTGTCACTATTGATAAAGGAGACATCGGAACAGAATGGTTTTTGTTATGCATGTAGCAAACAAGAACTGTAGGAAACCAAAAAGAGTATAAAATAACAGAAAAGCAGAATTATTTCTTTCATTTAAAATTCCCTTAAATTCACAAAAGGTCTTATTTTCAATAAAATCCAGTAATACTCAAGTAATGATCTTATTCTACAACTAAAGACTTTTTTCTTTTGGTTTACTGAGATACGGTCTCACTCTGTTGCCCAGGCTGATCTGGAACTCACTATACATCCCAGGCTCGTCTCAAACATGTGGTGATTCTTCTATCTCATTCTCCTAAGTTGCAAATATGAGCCTCTGGGCCCGGCAAAGACAATTTCCCATGTTTTTATGTGTGTGTGCTTGTATGTATGTATTTGTACTGCATTCGGGCAGAAACCTGTAGAAGTCTATCCTAGTTAGTGTCACCATTTCTGTGATAAAACACCATGACAAAAAGTAACTTCAGGAGGAAAAGGTTTATTTGTCTAATGCTTCCATATTA
Source organism: Onychomys torridus (assembly GCF_903995425.1). NCBI lineage: Eukaryota > Metazoa > Chordata > Mammalia > Rodentia > Cricetidae > Onychomys > Onychomys torridus. The sequence continues at coordinate 67,865,437 of NC_050466.1, forward strand.
CTGTTCATCACTGAAAGAAGTCAGGAGAAGAACTCAAAAACAGCAGGAACCTGGAGGCAGGAACTGATGCAGAGACCACAGAAGAGTGCTATTTACTGGCTTGCTCTTCATGGCTTGCTCAAAGTACTTCCCTATAGAACCTAGGAGTGGCACCAGCTGCAACAGACTGGGCCCTCCCACACCAATCACTAATTATAAACATCCTCCAACAAGCTTGCCTACAGCCAAGTCTTATGGAGGTATTTTCTCAACTGAGGCTCCCTCCTCTCTGATGACTCTAGCTTGTGTCAGAATGACATAAAACTAGCCAGCACAAGGTCCAAAGAGGGCACTGGATTCCTTGGAACTAGAGTTACAGACAGTGTGACCTGCAATGTAGCTGTTGGAAATTACACCTGGCTTCCTTCCAAGAGCAGGTAGTGCTCTTAACTACTGAGCCATCTCTCTAGCCCCTGCCTCAAGCCTCTTAGGTGCTGGGATTACCAGGCTACTCTACTATACCTGGCATCAAAGACTTTCATAACCTGAATCAATCTGGAGATCATTTAATCTATTCCCTCAGTTGGAGACTTAGTAAGGCAACCAAATTCCAAAGCCCAGACCCCCGCAAGCAGCTTGTCACCACTCCAGGGAAACAGTGCTAAATGAGAGTTAAGAATCCAAGACAAATTGACCATGTCAAGCAAACCTCCCCAGAAGAAAGGACCTCAACACAAGGCCTCTACTACCTGCTTTCTTCCTGATTCTCTGCAGTCACAAAGCTGTGCTTTTACTTAGCGATCCCTTTTTCCCACCCACACTCTTGATTCCCACGCTGTCCTGAAATCTTGTGTATACCATCTATATCTTTTTTTTTTCAAGACAGGGTTTCTCTGTGTAGCTTTGCACCTTTCCTGGAACTGACTTTGTAGTCCAAGCTGGCCTCCGACTCACAGAGATCTGCCTGGCTGTGTCTCTTGAGTGCTGAGATTAAAGACATGTGCTACCACCACCCAGCCTACCTTCTATATCTTAACACACATTATATATTTACCAAGTGTGGCTCTATGTCCCTTATGAATATGAACTCATTTAAATTTGTATTAGTTATTAGTCCCTGCTTTCCCCACCACGATCTCCTCAAATGTGTCTCACCCCTCCTCAGAACAAAAATCTGCTGAATAAATACTTGCTGAATGAGAGTTAATTCTTCCATCCATATACCTGTTAAAGGATACACCAGGGCATGAGATGTTAAAGGCAAGAAACCCCATTTAAAAGCCTGTCAGGTTCCCAGAAATCTTGTTGAGTCTGACTTGTGTCATAGTAGTAGAATTGGAGATAAAAAGATTCAAGAAATAAGAAAAAGATAGACCTGACATGACTTGAATAAATGCAAGCTTCTAGCTTAGATGAGTAGAAAAAAAATACAGTGAGAGCAGAATGGGCTAATTGCATTGAAATGTTGTTTGCTTTTTCATTTGTTCAGAGTTAGGAATTGACTCTAATGATGCTTAACTAGCACTCTATCACTGAGCTATAACTCCCAGCTGAAGATGCTGATTTTGAGAAGCCTAATAGGACATTCAAAGGAAGACATCCAGTAGACAGGAAGGCAACCTGGGACTCAGAGGAGACCAGAAAATGTAGTTTTACATGCATTCAGCATACCGATAGCAACTGAAGGGCTGAAAAGAGAAGAGATTATTTATATAAATGTATAGCTTTCAAAAAATGCAGAAGATAAAAACTCTGGGAAGTCAACATTTAATGGATCAACAGAGGAAGAGGAATCTATGAGGAAGACTGGAAAACAGTAGCCAAAGAGACAAAGAATGAGGTGAATAATATCACAAATCACCAAAGAGACCTGGGAAGCTGGGGGAAGTCCTTAATAGACCGTGAAATGAAGGAGCCGATGGTGATTGTGGCGAGAACACGTTCAAAGGCACGGAAGAGGTGAAACCAGAACATAGTAACCTGAAAAGTTGTACACAGTTCATAATAAGGAACAATAAAACAAAAAGACTTTTCTAATTCTTTCCAGAAAAGCAGCAATGAAGGGAGAGGGAAAGTCAGTCTGAGGGTGTTTATACGGGAAGGGGGTTTATCTGCTTTTCATTTTGAGATGGAAAATCTTGATGTTTATAAAATGTGGGAAAAGTAAAGTAGTGAAATGGCTTGAGATACAAAGAAAAAGGTCTAAGTGATATGGAATGTTCCCTGAAGAAGGAAGTACAAGTACTACAAGAACAGGATTGGCCATTGACAGAAGGTTAATGAGAGAGAAAACAAGGGTAGGGTAAGCAAGAAGGCTGAGCCTCTAAAGGGACTTGCTGTTAAGCCTGAAAACCCCAGGTGAATCCCCAGAATCTATATTGTAGGAAAAGAGAACCAACTTGCATAAGCTGTCCTTTGATTGTGTGTTCACACACACAAAAAAGTAAGAATTTTAAAAAGAAATGAGGGCAATGGCAAAGGAGTTTGTGTATATAAGGATAGCTAAGAAAACCAAAGTAAGATATACAAATACAGATGTGCATAATTTCTAATGACCACTATGAATTTTTAACTTTAGATTCAAAGGAGAAGCATAGCTATATGTAAGTGGGCTTGCATCTGTATTTTAAGAGACATCAGAGTCTTTCTTCAAGCCCTTCCCCTAAAAGCCATTAGGAGGGAGTAAGTAGGACAACAATAAGCAGGAAGCTTGTGGAATGGGTAGGATATTCATGGAGGGGGGTAACAAAAGCAATGGTAGTATGTTGCAGATCAAAAACAATGAAAAGGGTTACCATGTAGAAAGGACCTGTTTTTTTTTAGGGTATCAGAGTCCAAGGGACTTGACCATGAGGAATTCAGGTAGTGGCCCTGGTAAATGGGTTACACACAGGAAGCTGGTCAAATTAGAAAATCTACTAAGGATAATGGAGCTAACTGGAAAAAGGAATTATAAATATTGAAGTGCAAATCATACAGTGCTAAAGTTGAAGGTACCAGTTTAAAACCATAGTTTCCATATACATAGAGATATGAATAATTAAACAAATGTAAAGGTACATACATGGACTTAAATATCCCAGCATAGTGATAACCAGTAACAACAACTACTCCCAGCATAAGACCTTGGTTTCTAAAAGCCATTCTCCAGTAAAAAGAACTGTGGTCCCTCTAAGATTTAGCTAACTGGCTGGTTAGGCCAAAGAAAGGATAAGATGAATCTAGAATGTCTTACTGGTCAGAAAGTTAAAAGTGCTGAAAGAATGATGGAGGACACATTTTTAAAACCCAGGGGGCCATGGAGATGGATCAGTGTTATAAAGTGAGGCCATCTGGGGCTACATAGCAAGTGCCAGGCCATCCTATGCAGCAAGACATTGTTTCAAATTTTAACAGTAAATTGTGGGGCTAAGAATGTAGGTCAGTGGTAAAACATCTATCTCCATGCACAAGGCCCTCGGCTCAGTTTCCAGCACTGTAACATGATGAAGACAAAGATGATAATGACAAAAAGTGAAAGTCTGGCAAGGAATGGGACACTTACAACATCTCAAAGTTTCCTTAACAATGATACTATTTTACTAGAAAGGGGAAAGGAGTCATTTCACAGAAAACTTGTCAGATATCACATTTATTAAGTGAAAGTTTACCTTCTCAGGAACTGGACAAATAAAAAGTTAGCATCACTTGATGAGCCACAGTAAAAACAAAGCATCCCTTCCATGGTGCTCCTGCTAAAGATACAGATCCTGATGCTAATCATGAGAAAGCATCAGAGAAGCCCAAAGAAAGGGCTTGTCTATAAGAATCACTTAAGAAAAGCAGCCCACAACCTTCAAAAGTGTTAAGCTTACAAAAACCAAGAAAAGAATGGGTATCTACTCCTGACACAACTACCAAATGCAACCCATGCATGCAAAGTGCACTGTTCTTTAATAAACGACCACTAGGGAATACTGACTAGGCCCTGAGGATTAAACATGTTAAATTTCTGATCTTGATGGTAGTATTATGGTTATGTAAAAAATGTCCTACTTTATAGGAAATGTAAACTAAAATATATGGTGGCCTGCAATTTAATTTCTCACACATGATTCAGGGAAAATAATTCTTTATATGGTATCTGTAACTTGTCTTTAAAACTCTTTTAAAAGCTGGGTGGTGTTGGCTCACGCCTTTAATCCCAGCACTCGGGAGGCAGAGGCAGGTGGATCTCAGTGAGTTCAAGGCCAGCCTGGGCTACAAAGCAAGTTCCAGGTCAGCCAGAGCTGTTACACAGAGAAACCCTGTCTGGAACCCCACCCCATGCCCCAAAAAAACACTTTTAAAAAATTTAGTGACCCATTGAGTTTAATTGGGGTGTTTTTATAGGCCTAAGTGAGGGGTTATTTATGTGAACACAGGAGAAGTTACCAGTGATTACACCAATGAAGAAAATGTCTCTTTTTCCAGAAACCACTGTCTATAGATCCTCAGCGAGGGGTAGGGGTCTCAGAACAACAGTTAACTGCACATAGAGCTTCCAGGAGAGGTGGGACCTCCCAGGTCATTTACCCCTCTATAACGGAATGTCAAAGGGCCTAGTCTTATATAAGTCTTATACAGGAAATAACCTACTGAAAATTCAAGAGGGCAATGGCCATGTCATACCTAGACAGTGTTCCCTGACACTGCAGATAAAACTACATCTAGTGTATATGCTTAGCATGCTTGAAGCCCTGGGGTCAATCTCCAACATCCAACTGAAATTTAAAACTAAAAATCATAAAGAAAGCTTATTTGGATGGTAACTGTTAAACAGAAATCCATATTCATAAGAAAAACAGTATAACAATGAAAAATCTTTTTGTCCTTTTAGAATATCCTCATCTGTGTAATATATAGAATAAAATGGCCCTTTCTACCAGGGATTCACTATCTACTTGTACCTGTTATTAGGAATACAAATACCAATAGTACCTCCTAAGCTGTCAAGGTCCTCAAGAATCCTGCCGAATCTGTGAAGTAAAGCAAAATATGAATTCAACGAAAATCGCAATGACTTCCCTTTAAAATTTCATAATGTGCTTTGGGACAAAGAAAGGGCTTTAAAACTGAGTACAGTGATACACAAGTCTTTCACTATGCTGGAAACTACACAGTCATACATTTTAAATAGATACACTGTAAGATTTATGAATTATATCTCACAGTAGTTATTTTAAAGGGAAAAAAATGATAACAAATGACAATCATGAAAATAATAGTGTTACCTTACTGTGTTTTGAACAGTCAAATATTTATCTCGTAGTTCAGGATCACTACCCAAAGGTAAGAGAACTTCGATGTAACTGTCCTTCATTTTCCTCGGTGGTAGGTCTTTCTGTGATTTAGCCAAAAAGTTATGAAGTAATTTCCTTTCCTCCATTGCTTTTACATGGTCTCTGAGAAGAAAAGGTGAGGCTTCATAAAATAAGAACAGTGGTACACAATTCCAGTACCCATTCCCTCAAACAGGTCAGTCAGACATAATAAATGGAAGATAGGGATCAATGTCTGTCTCGTTTTCAATTCCTTCATTCCCTTCCCATGAAGTACTTGGTGAAACTGAACATTTCTGATGACATTTTTAGGCTTGCAGATACGAGTCTCATGCTCTACCAACTGAAATATCTGGGCACTAGGCATATACATAAGAAACACATACAGTGATATAGATATACCTAAATGGACCACATATTCAACTGATCAAAAAAGTTTATTCAGGAGTTGGAGATAAGGCTCAGTGCTTAAGAGCACTGGCTGCTTGTGTGAGGACTCAGATTAAATTCCCAGTACCCACATGGTGGCTCACAACCACCTGTAACTCCAGTTCCAGAGGACCTGATGCTATCTTCTGGCCTCCCTAGGTACTACACACACAGTGCACATACATAAATGCTGGTAAAACACCCATACACATAAAAAGAAATAAATCTTTAAAAAGGTTGAATCACACTAGCTAGCACCATAGCTTGGTGGTAGAACACTTGCCTAGATATGCAAAGTCCTGAGTTAAATACTTTAAAACTTTTGTTGTAAACAAAATCTTGATGTTGTTTTGAAAATTTTAATTCTAGTCTGGCTATCTCGTCTTGTGCCCCAAGTAATCTCTAGACTTCTACCAGGACCCATCCTACCTGAATACACACATAGGTCCCTTTGCCCCCATGAGTCTAGTGATTACCCCCAACAACCTGGTGTTTGTTTTTCTGTAACCTCCTGGATCTACTCTGGGTCTCACAAGCAATGCCCTGGCCTAGTCTGGCCACTCAATCCTGCACCTCAGCCAAATTCTAGACTTCCACCAGGAAGCATTCTATCTGCAAGCCCCTCCTGGGGACTAGACTGGTGAGTAACCCTGACTTATATTCATCCAAGCCTTTTCCCAACCTCCCAGAATGAGCCTGGGTCCCACAGATAGTACACTACCCTAGTCTGGCCTTCCTTGGCTTCTCAGCAAGGGAGCCCTAGATGCTGTGAGATGTTTTGTACATCAAATGTGTTGCTCTGATTGGTTAATAAATAAAACACTGATTCACCAGTAGCCAGGCAGGAAGTATAGGTGGGACAAGGAGAGAAGAGAATTCTGGGAAGTGGAAGGCTGAGGCAGAGAGACACTGCCAGCTGCCACCATGACAAGCAAGATGTAAGGTACCAGTAAGCCCCACATGGCAACTTATAGATTAATAGAAATGGGTTGATTTAAGATAAAAGAATAGTTAGCAAGAAGCCTGCCACAGCCATACAGTTTATAAGTAATATAAGTCTCTGTGTGTTTACTTGGTTGGGTCTGAGCAGCTCCTGCGGGACTGGCAGGTGAGAGAGATTTGTCCTGACCTGGACCAGGCAGGACCAGGAAAACTCTAGCTACAAATGGCGCCCAATGTATTGACAAGAGTTTCCACCTAAAACCTGAAAAAAAAAAAAAGGTTCTAAAACTGAACTAAAAACAGCTTCCTAGTTGTCTCTCTCAAGTTAGCGTCAGCCGGCCAGTTTGAGCTACTCTATGGCGGGTTCATGGATGTGTGTGGACTTGACCTATGCTATGTTACACAGAGGTGTCTCCAAGCTGCGCACTATGCTGTATGTTAGATATAGTTGTTGCTAGTTTTTTTGTTTGTTTGTTTGTTTATTTTTTTGTTTGTTTGTTTGTTTGTTTTTAAAAAGAGGTTTCTGGGCTATATGCTGCTTTGATAGAACTGCTTCTGATAGTTGATGGTACATGTAGCTCCAGAGCCAGAGCTGGCAGTAAACTGAACCACTGCCATGTTGTGAAGGTGAGGTGGAGCCAGTAGCCACAGCAGCATTTCAGTCTTAGAATGCTACAGTCTAAAGCAATAGGCTCACAATAAGACAGATTCAGATGGACTAGTTTACAATGTGTGTAAAAATGTACATAGGCTTAGAAGAGAGAGGAAAAAGTAATATATACAGTTATATAAAGAAATACATAGTTTTTAAAAATAAAGTCTTTAAAGAGACAGTAAAGGTAGTACTAAAAAAATAAGCCACATAAAGATGGATATTACACAGAGAATCTGGATTGTGTTGTCTTTGGGATTTTTAACTGCAGAAAAACAAATGATTGTAAAAGCCGTTGAGTTAAACCAATATGTATATTTTAAAGATACCTTGAATTGAAAATTTGGATCTAAGGATATGTTGCTTTGGGAAGGAGGCTCTGCTTTTGTTTCCACAGAAAGCAAGAGGCTATGGATTTGTTCCAAATTAAGATACATCAGGTTTGACCAACCAAGACCACCTAAAAGGTCTCTGATGATACCATGGCCCAGATGATCGAACATCCAGAATGGTTTCAAGGAAACTGGTTCAGATGATACACCCTTCATGGACTACTCCATAATCCTAAAATTTTCTTTGTGTCCCCATAAGATACAGCACCCCCCTCCAACAGGAAGTAGTAAGATAAGCTATGCCCAAATTCCCAAATATGACAAGCTGGCTTTGTAGATGGAACTGGCTCACTCCTTCTCTAAACTCAGGCATATTGCTTTAAAAAAAAAAGGTTAAGAGATTCTTGTGTCCCAAATCAAAAGAGCCCTCTAATGTGGGACAGAGAAAAACAAATATTTTTATGTAAAACAGGCTGATTATAAATGCAATCTCTTTCTAAAGAAAAAAGAAAATAGTATAGATGATAGGATAAAAGGATAGATTGTTGAACCTACTTTTAAAGAGGAACAATCTGTTTAGAAATGGTTTACATTACTATAGATTTTAGTTTATTGATACAAATTTAGAGGTGATTTTGTTATAGTGTATATATATTTCTACTCTTATTTGAGGTATTAAGTTTATGTATCTCATTTAGATTGTAATGGATAATTAAGAAACACAGATTAATAATTAGTCTATGATAGTCAATCTTAAAGTCATGTTGTTTTCTAGGTATACATAGATATATTTCAGATATATAGGTAATCTTCAGATACTTCAAAGACCTATATAATATGACATTTAAAATGTTTAAAAAATTTAGTCTTTCTGAACAGTGAGACATGTCTGCTCCTGGCAGCACCGATTTACTTCAGAAAAGAGGATGGGCATCAAAGTCAATCCATATGGAGTTTATCTTCACCTTGGCAAAAATAGCCATTTGGGCAAGAAACTGTTCTTGCCTGGACTGCTTGATCGACTGGACGTGCAGGACCCATAGAAAGGTGACCACTGAAGTTTGCTTGGCAAAATGGTCCTTCAGATTCTTGCTTTGCAGAGGAAACTGCCAGACATTCTACAGGACACTAAAAAAAGTGACCAAGAGACTCTAGACCTATGGGCTGAAGCCAGATGCCCCAACTTTACAGAAAAATCTTGGGTGACTGTCCAGGCTGCCTGCTGTCTCTGTCTACTCTTGCAAAACTCCCAAAAGTTGCTTGCATCCTTCTCCCATTTCTCAGGTAGTATTATATCCTTCTGAGGTCTTTGATGTAGTTGAAGACTAGAGATAGTTATAATTTTCCTTAGTTATGATAAAGATAAGTTAGATATAAAACCTTAGACTCACAAATATAAGACAGGATATCTTTCTTTAATTTTGCCAAATAGACTAGTTATTATAAATAGACTAGACATTATAACTGTAATTCTTGCTTGATAATTGTTTTGTTATCTGTAATTTTACGATGTAAAAGTTAAAACCTGCCTTTTTGAAAAAAAAGGGGGGGAGTGCTGTGGGATGTTTTGTATGTCAAATGTGTTGCTCTGATTGGTTAATAATTAAAACACTGATTGGCCAGTAGCCAAGCAGGAAGTATAGGTGGGACAAGGAGAGAAGAGAATTCTGGGAAGTGGAAGTCTGAGGCAGAGAGACACTGCCAGCTGCCACCATGACAAGCAAGATGTAAGGTACCAATAAGCCACAAACCACATGACAACTTATAGATTAATAGAAATGGGTTGACTTAAGATAAAAGAACAGTTAGCAAGAAGCCTGCCACAGCCATACAGTTTATAAGTAATATAAGTCTCTGTGTATTTACTCGGTTGGGTCTGAGCAGCTCCTGCGGGACTGGCAGGTGAGAGAGATTTGTCCTAACCTGGGCCATGCAGGACCAGGAAAACTGTAGCTACACCTAGGCTTGGGCCAAGATTAACCCTACCCATCACCCAAACCACAGGACTCTCCCAGGCTATATACCTTTGAATAAAGCAGTCAAGTTACATGAAACAGTAAAACCAGAAGACTTGAGTTCAAGTCCCAAGTCTTGACTGTAAGTTTCAGTTTTACTGTGTGTAAAAAAATGGAAAAGAAAAATATGCCATAAGCCATCACAAGTTTTCTTCTGAGAATCAGTGAATATACCTAAACATGTTTTGAAAATGCACAAATACATAAATCCCATTTTGCATGGTGATGATGAATCAACTGATTAATACATTAAAATGTTGCTTTTTCCCCCAACAGGAAAGCCCCATCTCCACACAAGGCTCCTCATCCATAAAAGGGGATTAGCACCTGAGCTAATCACTTAGCATGACCCCTTGGGGATGAAACACCAAAGTTCATACCTCCAGTTTGTGGATACTCCTACTATCTCCCGCAACTTATCCCGAACTGAAACAAAAATAAAGACATTACTCCAAGAAACAAAGAAATAGGAAAAATTGGTTAGTGCAAGATGCTCAGAAACTAAGTAAAGCTGCTCATGCATTCAAAGGGTATCAAGATTCACAATCACATTCAATGCTACAACAGCTCAGGGGAGGGATCAGGCCTCTGCTCTCTGAAAATGGGAGAAACAACTATACTGTCGACTTAGTGCAAATAAACATACTATTTGCCAATTACTAAGGTTTATTTAAATAAGTCATAAAATTTTCAATATTTCACCCAAAAGGGCTTTATCAAAGCAAGATTTGAGTCCCTTTAGGATAGAACTTTTCTGCACATGTATGCACACATATACAGGCCAGAAAACAACCATAGGTATCATTAGTCAGGTGTGATCCACTTTGTCTATTGAACCAAGGTTTTTCACTGGCCTGCAGCTTGCTAAGTAGGCTAGGTTAACTGGCCAGTGAGCCCTGAGTATCCCTATGATTCTGCATCCTCATTGCTGGGATTACAAACGTATACCAACACATCTGGCTTTTTTACATGGGTACTAGACATCAGCCTCAGGTTCTAATGTCCCCATGGCAAGTATTTTACCAACTGTGCTATCTTCCCAGTCTGTGAACAAAAATATTAATACACAGGATCTCCACCCATAATCTTATAGGCAGTTTTAGACCAAATAACGTAGTTCAGCAACTAAGACTAATATCCAAAACTGAGCTTTATTGCAATTGATTTCTCACACACACATACATACACATATATATACACTATTCTTTTTTTGTTATTGTTGTTGTTTTGAGACAGGGTTTCTCCATGTAGTTTTGGTGCCTGTCCTGGATCTCGCTCTGTAGCCCAGGCTGGCCTAGAACTCACAGAGATCCGCCTAGCTGTGCCTCCCGAGTGCTGGGATTAAAGGTGTGTACCACCCAGCCCAGCTATACTTTCTAATTAGAGCAGTTAAGCCAGAAAAATAAAGCGAAGACTTAAATCAAGGTAAAGCAAAGAGTGTGATTTAATTTTAATTAATGCCCACTATGCAAGAGTGAATTAGGTTAAATCATAAGCGCTGAAGGGAAAAATTGATACTAATTACCACACACCATGATTCACATGGATAGATGGACATGCTATATATGGAAAGGGGAAAATAATTAGATAATCAGCAGTAATTTGAAATTAGAAAATAAACATACAATATTTCAAATAATGTGTTTTTTTTCTAGCATATACATTCCAGTTATGGGAAATTAAATGTAGCTATACTTGGTCCTTCAATAACTAAATAATCAAAACCAAATTATGGCAAGAATAATATGCAGCCTCATGAAAGTGGCGGATTTTCTATCAGACCTTTGTGTATATGTCACATACTTGGTGCACATACTAATTATGGTTAAATCATAAAGAACTGCAAAACATAACTATTAGTAAATTACTGAATTTCCTCCTGAATAGAAGAATGTATACAAAATAGCCCAAACAGTATACAGAGTACTGATGCTCACTGACATAAAATAGTTCTCACTAGTTTAGTCAATGTAAAGAGTGGTCAGTGCTGAGAACCAAGAAATTTCAACTTTATATACATTCATACTGTCCCCTCCCAATCTCTCACTTAGACCCTTTATAGAGGTGACAATTTTAATTTTTAGGAGTATTTCTAATTTCTAAGACATACCATAGTCTGCAAATGATATTAGTGAAACTAAGTGCAATTAAGCATACCTTAACAGGGTCCCTCTAACAAAACTACAGACAAGTATTAATACAAATGGCAGGCTCATTTCTTCCTCATGACTATATCTCTGTTCCAGTCTTCCATATCGCTACACAGGAAGTGGAAAGAAGAAACTGCTCAGTCCCCAAGGCTTCTAGAAACTCCTCAAATTCTCTCTCAGATTTCTACCTCAAGCTATTACACAACTATCTTAATTCTTTTATAAATGTGATGTTTATGAAACATTCACACTTAATATGTATGTCTCAGGGATAGAGAGAAGATGCAGTGCTTAAAATCATGTACTGCTCTTGTGGAAGACCTGAATTCAGTTCCCAGCACCTATATCAGGTGGCTCAGAACCACCTGTAACTCCAAAGAAAACTCATGCCTCCACATGTACATGTATTTATGTGTGCATACACACCCCCAACCCCCCACATATATGTGTAATTAATTAAAAGTAAATCTTTAACATGTACAGTTCATTACTGCTGCTATCATTCTGTGCACCTCCCAAAGGAAATGGGCTATTTCATCATGTAGGCGCAAAAGGTAAAAAACAATCATGCTTGCCTTCACGGATGTGTAAGGGTCCATGGTTTTTGGTGTACTGGGATCTTTGAGTCAGTCCTCTGCCATGAGTAAGAAGCCCCCTGTTCAAGGTACAAAGCCTGGAAAACAAGAGACAGCATATTTAAAATAGTTTCCAGAGCTGCTTCTCTGGGAATCTGCAAGACATCACCTCCTCCAGAGTATCTAACTACACAGCAGTTTTAGTACATGCTTTATTCTTTATTATCACATCATATTTCCTTCTCAATAAGGAAGATAAACTCAATTACAAACTAATCATCTTTAGACTTTGAATCAGCCCTTTGCACTCAAAGATCTTACTAGACTTGTCTAGAAATTTCCTAGGACCCTAATGAATGAAACTAAAAACTATGTACCCAAAGGAACCTTGTCAATTCTCTTTAAAAAAAAAAAAAAAAAAACTGGCCAGTGCTGGGATTAAAGGAGTGTGCCACCACCACCCGGCTGAGAGCAGCTTTTGACTATGTGGATATAAGCATAGGGTTAGGGTTTCTATTACTGTGAAGAAATGCCAAATGCACATGAAATAAAAATAAATCATTATAAAAAAACTCTTCAGCTGGTTGGTGGTGATGCATGCCTTTGATCCCAGCACTTGGGAGGCAGAGGCAGGTGGATCTCTGTGAGTTTGAGGCCAGCCTGGTCTATGGAGCAAGTTCCAGAACAGCCAGGGCTTGTTACACAGAGAAACCTTATCCCGAAAAAACAAAAAACAAAACAAAATAAAGTCTTAAAAAATAAAAGAAAGCCAGGCAGTGGTGGCACACGCCTTTAATCCCAGCACTCGGGAGGCAGAGGCAGGAGGATCTCTGTGAGTTAGAAGCCAGCTTGGGCTACAGAGTGAGTTCCAGGAAAGGCACAAAGCTACACAGAGAAACCCTGTCTCGAAAAAGCATAAAAAAAGAAACTGGTAAGCTGATATTAGCTTACTGTTATTTAAGTGATGACAACCATACACTAGCTACCATATTGGTAATAAAATACACTAGCTTAGTAGGGTGGCAGATTTCTGTGAGTTCAAGGCAAGCCTGATCTACACAGTGAGTCCAAATCTAAATAGTGAGATCAATATCTCTCTCTCTCTCTCTCTCTCTCTCTCTCTCTCTCTCTCTCTCCCCCCTCTTCCCCCCCCACACACACCAGAAATTAACAAACTGATCTGTGAAAGCTGAAAAGTTACTAAAGGGATCAAGAATTCTAAACACTGTCAAGTCCTCTAGCTCAAGTTACTAGCAAATTCTTACTACATAATGTGAGTATAATGACTAACCTAAAAATTACATTTTTACATTTTCTTAGAGAAAACTACTGAGTTACAAAATTCAGTGAAAGTCACTCAGTAAAAATATTTTGTAAGAATCTACCTGCATATAGTTTTGACAATTATGTGCTGCTAGATTAAATCTTTGACCTTTCACCAAGCCTATTAATTCAGCTGCAAAAGAACATAAAGTTATGCATACTTGTGCACTGGAAATTTTAACTCCTTAGCCTCCTGGTCAACTTATTTAGCTATGACAAAGTCCCTGTTGGCCCACTGACACAGAAATGCTTGCTGGAGGACTTTAGCCTTTATGCCCTCTACATTCTGTATCAATATGGCTGCCAGTCACTTGGCATTTTTTTTCACACAGTAACCTTTCCTTTTTCTGTACTTTTCTACACTGACTAACATTCTAGTTGTCTTGATCTTAACCTTCAAATTTGAATTTTCTCACAGTGTGATTTAGATTTTCTATTTTTCAGCATTGTATACATTTTTTGTAAGTTCAAGTCTATTACTAATGGAAGTAGGTTATGTATGCCTGTATCCTGCCATCTCATAAACCAGGATTCTGCAACAGAACATAACTAGTTTTAAAGAACATACAGGGGATGGAGGGTGATAAAGTCACAATCCTGGCAACCTGAGTTCAATCCCCAGGACCCACAGAAAGGTAAAAGGAAAGAACTGACTCCACAAAGCTTTCCTTTGACTTCCACATGCACACCATCTCTCTCTCTCTCTCTCTCTCTCTCTCTCTCTCTCTCTCTCTCTCTCTCACACACACACACACACACACACACACACACACACGTACATCATGCAGGTGTACACACATACACAAAATAATATTTTTAAATAAAAAACACTGGGGAGATAACTCAGTGTGTAGGAATGCTTACTGTACAAGCTGGCCAGCCAGTCTAGCCTAAATGATAAACTCTAGTCTCAGTGAGAGCTCCTGTCTCATGGGAATAAGGCCAGTGATAGAGCAGGATATCTAATGGCCTCCTCTTGTTTCTGCATGTAAACAAACACACTTGTAAACATACATGTGCATATACCTCAACCCACATGCACACACAAATTTGAAGAACCCACTGCAAAAAAGAAAAACTTTTCCATTGCTACCACTAGCTCAAAGACAAAACAGCCCAGATTTCAAACCCCAATAACATAAAAGGGGTAAACTGAATACAGAAAAACACCTGGGTCAACATATTTGCAAAGTCAATTGCACAGCCCTAAGTTTTGTATGCAGCCTTAAAAGATAGTAAATATATTCAAAGACAATTTGAACACTTTTTTTAAAAAGCCGTATAAACTGAGCATATAGCTGAGTTGGTGGAGTGACTGCCTATCATGCTTGAGGCCCTGGATTCAGTTTCCAGCATACATAAAATCAAGGGTGGTGGCACATGCCACAGTATTCAAGAGGTAGAGGTGTGTGCCTGTATGTGGGTATGTGGACATGCATGCTGGTATATGTGGGTGCCTGTGGGGTCCTATGCAAGGTAATGACTCTTCTGAGCTAGAGTTACAGGTGGTTATGAGCTGTCTGATATGGGTGCTGGGATTCAAACTCAGGTCCTCTGGAAGAGCAGCAAGTGCTTTTAACCAGCTAGCTATCTCTCTAATCCCTGAATTGTATATCTTAAAACCTGGAGGAAAAAAAAAGGCTTATAAGACAATAAGATGAAAAAGGATAGCTTTTTAACAGCTGTACCATATATTTGTGTTTTGAGCTGACTTTACCTAGACCAACTTCTAGTCCTGTAAGCTCCATTAATGGTAAAGGAGTACATCCTTTTTTAAATTTTCTACATCATATTAATACTCTATCTTTTCTGTTTCAGACATAGAAATAACTCACCCCTGTGTTCCAACTGCCCACACCATTCAATAAAGTACTGTGCTGTACGTTTCCAGCCAGGGAGTTGTAAGTTATAAATATTTGGTTTAGGCTGTAGCTTGAGTTTTTCTGGTCCTGCCTAGCCCACAGTCAGGGCAAATCTCTCTAACCCGCCAGTCCCACAGCTGCTCAGACCCAACCAAGTAAACACATAGAGGCTTATATTACTTATAAACTGTATGGCCATAGCAAGCTTCTTCTTATCTAGTTCTTCTATCTTAAATTAACCCATTTATATTAGTCTATAAGTTGCCACATGGCTCGTGGCTTACCAGTACCTTACATCTCGCTTGTCATGGCTGTGGCTGGCAGTGTCTGTCTGCCTCAGCCTTCCACTTCCCAGAATTCTCCTCTCTCCTTGTCCTGCCTATACTTCCTACCTGGCTACTGGCCAGTGTTTCATTTATCAATCAATCAGAGCAACACATTTGACATACAGAACATCCCACAGCACTAGGCTGTCTCATCTGGGTTTGTGTAAGCATGCTCTGTGATGTGGTATAATGACAAAAATCTCTTAACAGCACTGTGCTCAGACCATAGCCCCACTGGTAGGTGATGAAGCAGTGAAGCAGAAGAGGCAGGAGAATTGCTTAATCAATACCTAGTCCCTCTGCCCCTCAAGATTCCCTAGCTTCCTTATTTCCAATAAGTCCACAAGAGCCACACAACATAATCCCCAGGCTTTCAGAGGAAACTGTCATGGGACTTTCAGGATACTCAGGCCACAGAACCCCAGGATTGAACCTTTCTAATGAAAGAAGACTGAGAATTCCAACCTCTCCATGGCTTGCCTAGGGAGCTACAGAGTCACCTGGAGTTATGAAAAGAAACGGATTGGCCCCATCTTAGGTTCCAACTATAGAGAAAATGTGGAAAAAAATTGTCAGTGTATTATCAGGTAGTGCAAGCCTGGGGGTGTTAGCTCAGTGGTAGAAGACTTGCTTAAAATGAATGAAGGCCTGGGCTGGCTGCTCCCCAGCACTTTAGCTACAATAACACAGGCAAAGTTATTCATATGCCCACTACTCTGAGAAAATACCTCAATATGCAGACCAAATCAAGTGAGGTGACTCATGTGCATCTAGCAAAAAGCTACACAAGCAAACACCAAATAACCTGATCGCCTCAGACAGTCTGTACACTGACAGAAGTTAAGCTTCAATAGGACTAACAAGAAAGGCACAAAAGGTAAAGAGTGCAAGAAAGAATTTCTAAACTGGGGTAGAAGAGCTCAAGAAAGGTGTTGTGGGGGCTAGAGGGACAGCTCAATAATTACAACCACTTCTATTTTTTTAAATGAGATATTATTTTTATGTGTATGGGTGTTTTGTCTGCCTGTATGTCTGTGCACTACATGTATACAATGCCTGAAAAGGCCAAATGAGGGGGTCAGATCTCCTACAACTGGAGTCCTTGAACCTGGGTCCCCTAGAAGAGCAGCCACTACCCTTAGCTAGTCTCTAGCCCACTGAAGAGTAGTTCTTGCTCTTGCAGGAGACCTAAGTTTGGTGACAAGCACTCACATGGTGGCTCACAACCATCTACAACTCCAGCACCAGGGGATGTGATGTCCTCTGTGGTCTCCACTGGCATCAGGCATACTTATGGAACAAATGCATACTAGCAAGCAAAACACTATACACATGAAAATACAATTTTACAACACTTTTTAAAGATCTTGTGGAAGAAAGTACACAGGCAAGGCCACACAACGTATAGAAGCCCTTTCACATTATGTCTAAAGGTAACCATGCCCTTGTAATGACTTTCAACCTGTCTTCAAATAGTTTGACAAAGCTTAGGTGCTGGTGGGTGAGGAGATAACCCACTTGGCTCACCTGATAACAAGGTTCCTAGGAACAGTAAAGGCAGATCAAGAACCCTGGTGTTTATTCTCAAGGTCAAGCTCAACCACAGCAGGATGACTTCTGAACCCAGAGCAAGTGTCATGCTCTTGGAAACCAGACAAGCAGAAAAAAGTTGAATGCTGTGGGTTAGGGACAGCCAGATATGCCTTTCATATTGGTCCTTAACTGTGCCAGCTGGAAAGAGCACATCTACCAAAAGGCACTCTAGTTGCCCCTGTGGTTCAATGGAGCACTTTTATTACAAGGGCCTTGCTGCTTACCAAAGCCATGTTCTAAACTGGGCATGATAATAACCATCTGTAAATCTCAGCACTAAAAAGTTTGAAAGCTGAAGGAGGGCCCTGAGTCCGAGGCCAGCCAGTATTACTTGGGCTGTTTCTCTCAAACCAATGAATAAATATACAGATGAGAGCTGGAAGGCACATGTCCTTAAGCCAAACACTGGAGAGCCATAGGCAGGTGGATCTTTTTGAGTTCGAGGCCAGTCTAGTTGATATACATATCAAATTTTAGGCCAGCCAAGATTACATAGTGAAAATCTGTCTCAAAAATAAAGTAACAAGGGGCTGTAGAGTTGGCTCAGTGTTTAAGAGCACTTGTTGCAAAAGGACCAGTTTGATTCCCAGCACTCACACAGAGGCTCACCACTTCTTCAGGCACCATGCATGAATGTGGTGCACAGATGTACATGCAAGGAATACATTCATACACATAAAATAATAAAAATAAATCTAAAATAATTAAAAATAGATGAATGCGCTTATGAGAACCAAACGGCACTCTACAATCTTGGCACATGTGACAACATGCTTAAGTCAGATTCCAAGTGTGTCAAGCATGTAACCTCCAAAATGTTTTTCAAAGAGAAAAGGGCTGGGCAAGGCAAGGAGGAACGAACAATACTAGCTTTCAGAAAGCGGGATACCCCAAGGTTCCAGCCACACCCCTGGTGAGCAAAGGGATAGGAATTTCAAGGGAACGCCCTGAGTCTTCCCTTTTAAAAGTGCCAGATGTCGCTAAAGTAGGGTGACATTCTTTCAGGCTAGACCGGTGGGCCCCAGTCTGGGCTGCGGGTACCTTTTCCTGCAAGGCCAAACATCCACTGCCTGTGTCCTGCCCACCGCTTCTTCCGCCCAGCTCTGCGCAGCAAAGAAAGGCGTAGGCACCCCAGGACAGCGCCCTCCAAGCCCTTCCAAGCCCTGCCACCTACCGCATCGCTGCCCGCTTCATGGCACTCGACTGCTTAGCCACGGGTGGACAACCAAGACACTCGCACTCCTGGGCGGAGGAAAACAGGAGACAGAAGAGTGTAAGTGCGAGCCTTAAACACCAGGAACCGCGCAGAATCGAATCTTGCTCCCCACTACGCCACAAGAGCTCAGGGAGGGGGTTGGGCCTCACTGTCGGAAGGGCGGGGCTAAGATGCCCGGGGGTGGGACTACCGCGTAGAGAACGGCAGGTCCTGATGTTTGATTGGTACGTAGCTGGAGACGCAGACGATGGAACTTCCCATTCAATCAGCTAGGTGGGGTCCTAGACTAACAGACAGGACTTTTCCCTCAGTTGTGAAGTAAATGAACCACTGGGTACAACTCCGCACAGCAGAGTAACAGCTGCGGCTAGGCTCACCTCTGCCGGGATTAAACTCTAGTTCTTGACTCTTGGCAGGTTTACTCCCAGTCCGTGGTTCTTTCCCTTGACATCATCTGAGCAGCTTTCCAAAATATGGGTACTAGCTTGTTCTCCCAGCAATAGGTAGACTGAGGCCGGAGAATAGCCAGCAATTAGAGGCCATCCTACGCTAAACTGTGGGTCAAGGCCAGAAAAAATAGTGTTCCTATTTTTACTTGAAATTTTGGTTTAAAAAATGCTTAGTGAGAAAAATTAAATTATAGAGAATTTTTCAAGAGAGGCCCATTCCTGTTATCCAAGCAACCCAGAAGAGTGAGGATGGGTGATCACAAATTCAAGATCTGCCTGACTACAGAGTAAGTTCCAGTCCAACCTTTGCAGTACACCTAGATATAATCGCAAAATGAAAAGTAAAAAAGGGATTGAGGGATATAACGAAATGGCAGAGTGCAAGCCTAGCATGGTACAGGCCCTGAGTTCAATCCCCAGTGCCAAAAAAAGGAGAAAAAAAAAGACAGAACAAAAGAAATTTTCAAAAATTAGGCATGATGGCATATTGCTAGATGAGTTGATTATGAGAAGGTCTTATTTACTTAATAGGAATCCCCTTACCCAGACCCAAGACCAGGTATTGAGTCACAATCTACTAATATACAGGTTTGCATAAGTGACCATTCAGAGACTAGGAAACATGTTTTAGAAAGAAATCCTGAGAGATGAACCCCATAGACTCCACAGCAGATGATATTTAAAGTGGGAAAACTCTGAATACTTGGCTCACTTATCTTAATTCTAAAGTCAGGGAAGCCATGTTAAAAGCAGCCAACCTAGCATTTGTGTGTGTCTCTATCTCAACCTTTTAATCAGGCTGGAAAGATGGCTCAGCAGTTATGAACACTTGCTGCTCCTGCAGGGAATCAGGGTTCCATACACAGAACCCACATGCAGCTTAAAACCATCCCAGGGGATCTGATGGCCTCTTCTGGCCTCTGCACATACCAAGCCACACACATAGTACACATACATACATACAAACAAAGACTCATACACATAAAATAAATGTTTTTTTAATTCTTTTAATGTCTTAGCACCCTTATGTCTCACTGTTGTTCTTGTTGCTGCTATAATGCACTTATGTATCACAGTTTGGAACTCACAGATGGAAGGAAAAGTAGTCACAAAGCCAGACAGGAAACATGTAAAAACAGTGTAATGGTGAAAATTCCTGTCCTTACACAACCCATCTGCCAACTCACCTTTTTTCTTACTTGTGTCTCACATATAATGAAAATTTAAAAATACCTAATGATAGATACATTATTAATGTCTTTACTACAAGCAGAACAATAAATAACAAAAAAAAAGTAGTTTAAAGAATTTTCCTGGGAGACTATGTCATCCACCTTCAAACTAATTTATGCTATGATTTTACAGGCTAGAGAAACTGTGGTTTTAAAATTAGCTTATTTCCAATATTATATAGCCAATCCAAAATTATCCACATGAGGTAAATGTGAAGGCAAATGGCTGAAATACTAGCTACTTGGAGACTGAAGTGAGAACGTCACAAGTTCTGAAGCTAGTCTAGTCTTTGCAGTGAGTTCAAAGCCAGCCTTCCCAAAATAGTGAGACTCTTGTCTCAAAATAAACTTAAGGAGGACCATTTTGCTGAGATGTTAGCTCACTGGTAGTATTTGCCTAGCGTGTGGTAAGGTGCCTTTGAGTACTAATGCCAAAGAGTGTGGAAAGGGTCCAGAATAAATTAGGAGACTGTCTTAGTTACTCAGTTACTTTTCCATTGCTCTGTTAAGAACAATGTAAATGAACTATTTTAGAAGTAGGTCTGAATGTCCTTCTGAAATATATTATCTTTCTCATAGTTTGATTTATTTACTTACAGGAATATATTTTAAGTTTTTCATTATGTGTGTGTATGTGGAGGTGTGTGTTTGTGCATGTGAGGGCAGGTGCTTGTGGAGTCCAGAAGTGGAGTTATAGGTGGTTCTGAGTAAT
Organism: Onychomys torridus; assembly: GCF_903995425.1. Taxonomy (NCBI): domain Eukaryota; kingdom Metazoa; phylum Chordata; class Mammalia; order Rodentia; family Cricetidae; genus Onychomys; species Onychomys torridus. The sequence goes on from NC_050466.1 coordinate 67,886,524, forward strand.
TTCGAGACAACAGATATGAATGTTGGGAACTGAACTTCGTTCTTTTGCAGGAATAGTTCCTGGCTGTCTTAGTCCCTCTTCTATTGTTATGAAAAGACACCATGACCAAGGTAACATCATGATCCCTGGAGGGGCACAAAAGCATAGTCCAAGAACAATCCTATGCTTTGGAGGTCTGAGGTCACAAGACTCTTGTCCTGTTTTCTTGGAGTCTTCTCACAAGCAATCAGAATTCTCCTCATACAGCTTCATTCATGGGCTGTGTTCCAACAATTCATAGCAAGGATCATGGTGGCAGGCAGGCAGATATGGTGCTGGAGAAGTGGCTTAGATCCACTATCCTGATCCAGAGGCAAAGAGAGAGAGACTAGGCCTAGGATGGCCTTTGAAACTTCAATGCCCACTGCCAGTGACACACATACTCACACAATCATACCTTCTAATCTTTCAAATATTGCCACTCCCTGATGACTAAGCATTCAAATACATGAGCCTATGGGGGCCAAATTCTTATTCAAACTACCACAATACCATTAACTTCTAAGCCATTCTTCCAGCCCTCTCATTTTTTACTTATATATTTTTTTATTTTAATTAAAATATAATTAATTACATAATTTCCCCCTTCCTTTCCCTTCCTCTAATCCCTCCATACACCCCAGTGTTCCCTCTCAAATTCAAGGCCTCTTTATTTTGAGTATTATTATTACATACAAATATATGTATATTTGTTACACAAATACATACACATACACACACACACACATATATCTATAAATACAACATGCTGAGTTTATTTAGTGTTGCTTGTGTGTGTATGATTTTATGGCTGACCAATTAAAGGGCTCATTCCTGGGAACGACTAATTCACCCTTTTTCAGCATCCCTTAGTTTCCTACAGTTCTTTGCCTAAGGATGGGGCCCCTTGAAATTTCCCACTCCCACTTTAGCATGTCTGTTAGTGTTCTCATTTTTTAGGTAGCCATATTATTGTAGTATGTGGGTGCACCTTCCCTGTCATTTTTAAGAAATACAATCTCACATCAGAGTTCCTGGTCTTATGGTTCCTCCATTCTTCCTGCTCTCACTTCCTCAAGGTTCCTGAGCCTTATGTGCAGGAGCTGTGTTATTCACTGGGGATGGGTGTAGTTAGAGTTTTCCTGCCTGGCCCAGAGTCAGGACAAATCTCTCTTACCCACCAGGCCCATAGATGCTCAGACCCAACCAATTAAATACACAGAAACTTATATTGTTTACAAACTGTAAGGCCGTGGCAGGCTTCTTGCTATCTAGTTCTTCTATCTTAAATTAACCCATTTTTATTAGTCTATAAGTTGCCAAGTGGCTCGTCGCTTACCAGTACCTTACATCTTCCTTGTCATGGAGGTGGCTGGAAACATCTCTCCCCTCAGCCTTCACTTCCCAGAATTTTCTTCTCCTTGTTCTGCCTACGCTATCCATCCTGCCTGGCTACTGGCCAGTCAGCACTTTATTTATTTTAACCAATCAGATCAACACATTTGACATACAGAACATCCCACAGCACTTCCCCTTTTCTTTTTTTCAAAAAGCAAGGTTTTAACTTTTATATAGTAAAATTTCAGATAACAAAACAATTATCAAGCAAGAATTACAGTTACAATATTAAAGAAAATATCCTATCTATCTTATATTTGTGAGTCTAAGGTTTTATATCTAACTTATCTTTTATCATAACTAAGGAAATTATAACTATCTAGTCTTCAACCATATCAAAGACATCAGAAGGATATAATATTACCTGAGAACCGGGAGAAGGATGCAGGCAACTTTCAGGAGTCTTGTAGGGTAGACAGAGACAGCCGGCAGCCTGGACAGTCACCTAATGTTCCTTTGTAAAGTTGGGGCTTTTGTCTTCAGCCCACAGGGCTAGAGTCTCTTGGTCACTTTTTTCAGTGTCCTGTAGAATATCTGGCAGTTTCCTCTGCAAAGCAGGAGCCTGAAGGACCATTTTGTCAAGCAAAGTTTAGTGGTCACCTTTCTATGGGTTCTGCATGTCCAGTTGATCAAGCAGTCCAGGCAAGAACAGTTTCTTGCCCAAATGGCTGTTTTTGCCAAGGTGAAGATAAACTCCATATGAAGTGTCTTCAATGCCCATCCTCCTCTCTGAAGTAAATCTGGTGCTGCCAGGAGCAGACATGTCTCACTGTCCAGAAAGTCTAAATTTTAAAAATACTTTAAATGCCATATTCTGTAGGTCTTTGAAGTGTTTGAAGATTACCTGTCTATCTGAAATATATCTATGTATACCTAGAAAACTTAACATGACTATAAGTTTGAGTATCATAGAAGACTAATTGATCCTGTATTTCTTAATTATCCATTACAATCTAAATGAGTTGCATAAACATAATACCTCAAATGAGAGTAGAAATATATATACAGTATAACAAATTTAACTTTAAGTTTGTATCAATAGACTAAAATTTATACCAATGTAAGACATTTTAAACAAGTTGTTGTTCTTTAAAAGTTCATTAATCTACCCTTTCATCCTATTATATCTATATCATATGCCCTTTTTTTCCTTTAGAAAGAGATCGCATTTATAATCAACCTGATTTAAATACAAATACTGGTTTTTGTCTGTCCCACACCAGAGGGCTCTTCTGATTTGGGACACAAGAATCTCTTAACCTTTTCTTTTAGCAATATGTCTGGGTTTAGAGAAGGAGTGAGCCAATCCCATCTCCAAAGCCAGCTTGATAATTTTGGGAATGTGGGCGTAGTTTCTCTTACTACTTCCTGCTGGAGGGGGGCGCTGTATCTTATGGGGATACAAAGAAAATTTTAGGATTATGGAGTAGTCTGTGAGGGTAAACCTCTGAGCCAGTTGCCTTGAAACCACTCTGGATGTTGGATCATCAGGGCCATGGTGTCATCGGAGACCTTTCAGGTGGTCTTGGCTGATCAAACCTGATGTATCTTAATCTGGAACAAATCCACAGCCTCTGGCTTTCTGTGGAAATAAAAGCAGAGACTCTTTTTCAATACAACATATCCTTATATCCAAATTTTGAAGTCAAGGTACCTTTAAAATTTACATATTTATTTAACTCAACAGCTTTTATGATCAAGCCTTTTTCTGCAGTTAAAAATCCCAAAGATAACATAAACCAGATTCTCTGTGTAATATCCATCTTTGTAAGACTGAAATGCCGCTGTGGCTGCTGGCTCCACCCACTCAGCTTCCCAACATGGCCGTGGTACAGTTTACCCACAGCTCTGGGTCTGGAGCCATGTATACCATCAACTATCAGAAGCAGTTCTATCAAAGTAGTGCATAGCCCAGAAACCATTAAAAAAAAAAAAAAAAAAAAAAACTAGCAAAGGCTAAATCCACCATGCAGCAGAGTAAAGTGTTGCTTGTAGACTCCTCATTCCTGCCATAGTGCAGGTCAGATGCACACGCCTGGAACCCGCCATAATAGTTCAAACCAGCAGTCTGATGCTAACTTGAGAGAGACAACTAGGAAGCAGTTTTTAGCTCTGTGTAGAATCTTTTTTTTTTCTTCAGATTTTAGGTGGAAACTCTTGCCAACACGTTGGGCACCATTTGTAGTTAGAGTTTTCCTGCCTGGCCCAGAGTCAGGACAAATCTCTCTTACCCGCCAGGCCCATAGATGCTCAGACCCAACCAAGTAAATACACAGAAGTTTATATTGTTTACAAACTGCATGGCCGTGGCAGGCTTCTTGTTATGAAGTTCTTCTATCTTAAATTAACCCATTTCTATTAGTCTATAAGTTGCCAAGTGGCTCGTTGCTTACCAGTACCTTACATCTTGTCATGGAGGTGGCTGGAAACATCTCTCCCCTCAGCCTTCACTTCCCAGAATTCTCTTCTCCTTGTCCTGCCTACCCTATCCTTCCTGCCTGGCTACAAGGCCAGTCAGCACTTTATTTATTTTAACCAATCAGATCAACACATTTGACATACAGAACATCCCACAACAGATGGGCATTCCACAATAAGTTGTTTGGTATATTTTGACCAGTTATGGATTTCTGTTATGGTCTCTATCTGCTTCTTTGATGAGAAGTGAGAGCTACACTTTATCAGGCTAAGATGGCTTATGAACAAACACATTCTTTAAATAGCAGCCAAATTCACAGGATTCTTTTCCATTTGTTACCTCAGATCATGATTTAAAAAACAAAGCTCAATATGTGAAAGGTCTGTGGTGTTTGGAAAGAGAATAGCCTCCATAAGCTCCAATGTTTGAATACTTAGTATCCAATTGACAGAACTGTTTGGGAAGGATTAGGAGGTGTGGCTTTTTTGGAGGATGTTTATCACTGGAAGCAGGCTTCTAGGTTTCAAAAGACTCATGTCCTTCTTAATGTGCTCTCTGATTTCTCCTTGCTCTCAGTTGTTCCTGCCATGAGGCTATCACTCTGAGACACTAAGCCTAATCAAACACTTTCATTTATAAGTTGTCTTGGTCATGATGATTTATCACAGCAATAAAAACCCAAACTTATACAAAGTCCTAGGTTCAATCTTCAGTACTTCAAAATGAAACTTAAAAAGTAAAACTGTGGGTGCAGTTTCCCTGAATAAAAACTATTTCTCTCTGGACTAGAGAGATAACTGAGCAGTTAAGAGCCCTGTCAGCTCTTCCAGAGGACTCAGGTTCAATTCCCAGCACCCACATGGCAGCTCACAACTGTCTGTAAATCCAGTTCCAGGGAATCCAGTGCCCTAGTCTCCTTATGTACAAGACATTGCAGGCAAAACACTCATACACATAAAATAAAATTAATTTTTAATAAAAAACCAATGATTTCTCTGAAGAACTCTGACTAATATAGTAGGCCACAAGTTACCCATAACTATCCCTTACCCATTAAACCTGGCCAAAAAATAAGTCATGTGCTCAATTGAAGATGACCAACATCCAAGCTAGTGTTTCAATACAGAGATATCACATTTTAAAGTTCATAGTAATGACCAGAGCTATGAATGTCCCTAAAATCTAATGGCAAACATAACATGCATAACTGCACTACTAGATATACTGGTTGTACTGTGCTTTAGGGCCAGTATTCAGCATAACATGCATGCTCCTAGTTCAGAGAAAGAATAAAAAGTGAGCAATTAATCTGATAATAATTCTAGATTAAACATTATTCTATAAACAGTTTCACCCAAGTGTGATCAAGAGACTATTATCTGGTCCATTGAAATATGATTTGTTGAGATTTCATACTGTTGTAAGTGATTTTCTAATCCATATTGTCAGTCATTATTGGATTAGAGGTGGAGGTAAACAGAAGTGGGATTAAGAAATGAATGAGTTCGGCTTGACTCAGGTCAGCAATCATGCATGCATTAAATTTCAAAGCTGTAAAGAAAACCTTCACATCCCAATCTTCTGATCCATATTTATTTTAAATCCTCACTATCCGTGTTCCTGGTAGTTCCTGATATCATCACTTACTTACTTCATTTCTTATTAATTACCATTAATATCAACATCAATATATAACAATTTTTACAAAGAAAATGGCTTAAAGAAGTTAGAAGCCTTGCCTAAAGTAACACTTGCAGACCCAGAACTTTAGTCCAAGGCTCCTAAGACCAAAACAAGATATTTTCATCCACCCTTTCTCTTATAGTCAAAATAGAAATATGTATAGGTGAGAAAATAGGTTTCCAATTAATCAAGCTGTGATGTCTTAAAAAATGAAAGATATTGTGCAAAAACAGAGAAAAGGTTATCAAACCATTTTCATGAATTAGTTCAGCAAATTTCACTTGCAATTTGAGGCAACAACAGATGGTACAATTCCACATTGAGGTTTCCTCTGGCTAAATTTTAGGGAATTGATCTAACACATATATGAATAATATAGAGGACTTAAATATTTCCTGGGAATAGATTTAGAAAGAAAAAAATGCTGGAATTGGCACGGACTATAAAACACAGCTTCCATTAAATCTGTCCCTTAAATTTAAACTGCCATTCTGTGACCTTTTCCCCATTTTTATGGCAGTTATAATAATTGTGTGTGTGTGTGTGTGTGTATGTGAGTGTGTGTGTGTGTGTGTGTGTGTGTGTGTGTAGATATGTGCACATGAGTGCAGATGACCATAGAGGACAGATGAGAAACAGATCTCCTGGAACTGGAGTTGCAGGTACTTGTAGGCCGCTTGGTATGGGTGCTGGAAACCCATCTCAGATCCTCTGGAAAAGCAGCCAGAAATCTAAACCACTGAGTCATCTCTCCGGGGAGCACTCTTGTCATTAAATGTAATGCTGAGCTAATAGCATCTTCCTAGAAGCTACCCTTGATACAATAAATACAGAGCAAGTCTAGTGCCATTCTTGTATACAGACCTTCGTGTGCTTTAAGTTCTTGCCATCTTACTACTTTTTCTCCATTGTTTACACTTCACTGCTAATTTCAATTACACTGCAGTTTCTTTCAAGTGCTACAACAGGGTAGTATCCACAAGGGATGTTCTAGAAACCTACTCCACACACAGAGATGCAAGATGCTATTTTTCCATGTGCCTTGTGGAGGAGGTACCTGCCATTATAACAGTAGCACCGCCTCTTACACTTCAGATATTAGATAAATGTTTCCACAAACATATAACAGGGACAGATGTTCACCCAACCCAATCTCTATTCCAGGCTTATCTTAACTTCTTACCTCATATGTCACTTGGGAGGTTTATCCCTAATTTTTCCTGATATCTGAAACCTAGCTGATGGTTGACCTCATCATTCATTCCCTTTGTTACTAAGTAGGGAAACCACCAGTGCCAAGCATTGCTGGGACTAGGGTTAGATGAGAAAGGCATATGTCTTGATTATAAATTTTGATTTTCAAAAATATTACATAGAAATATTTCTATCTTTGTCTTAGTTAGGGTTTCTATTGCTGTGATGAAACACCATGACCAAAAGGAACTTTAGGAGGAAAAATTTTATTTGACTTACACTTCTACATCATCGCTCATCATCAAAACTAGTCAGAGTAAAAACTCAAACAGGGCAGGAACCTGGAAGTAAGAGCTGATGCAGAGGCCATGGAAGGGAGCTGCTTACTGGTTTGCTCAGCCTGCTTTCTTATAGAACCCAGGACCACAAACCCAGGGATGGCACTACCTACAATGTACAGGGCCCTCCCTCAATCACTAATTAAGAAAATGCCTTACAGCCTCATCTTCTGGAGGTATCTTTTCAGTTGAGGTTCCTCCTTTCAGATAACTCATTTATGTGTCACATTGACATAAGACTAGCCAGCACAATTCTTTTTTTTTTTTTTTTTTTTTTTTTGGTATTCCCTTAAATCTTGCAAACAAAGTGAATGACTCGCTTTCCTCACCCTAATCTTAGGTACATTTCACATGTTAAAATGATGACTTTATTAGCCAAGAGGCCTCAGCTCCTTTCTCAGACAGATTAACATTATACTTCCCAGCTGGCCTTGAACTCGAAATCCTCCTGACTCAGCTTCCCAAGTAGCTAGGATTACAGTTGTATCACACTATACTCTTATTCCCAATTCATTTCAAATGATAGCTTCCAACTCTATTAAAATATTTATTTGACTCCCCTCAACATCCTACTCTCACATACAAAGAATTTGTTGAATTCCATAAAGATAGGGACTGTCACCTCAAATTAGAGATCTAAGTTCTAGTGACCAATTTCTGCCTTGTTCTAGAAAGATGTAGCTAATCACCAAGCAAAAATAGATCTGGAAATAAGGACGCCAAAGCTTCCATTGCTGGCTAGTGCATTCATCTCAAGACATCAGGGTCTAAAGCCTTTTAATTAAAAACAATGGATTTTCCATTCTAAAGTGGTAGAAATTGTAATAGTTGGCTTTAGAAAAGTCATTCAAAATACTACCAGGAGTAGTTCTTAAAAGTTTATAATTGGTTGGTAGAATGTATGCCTAGCATGCACAATGCCTTGACTTTGTTCCCCAGATGAGTTGCAATTCTAGTGCTCAGGAGGTAGAAGCAGGAGGATAAGGTCATCCATTCTCAGCTATACATTAGGTTTATAGTCCTAGGCCAGCCTAGGATAAATGTGAGTCTGTTTAAAAAAAAAAAAAAAAAACTTTTCTTACAGGGTCCCCAGTGGGTTTTCTACATTCCAATGAATGGCTAGCATAATCAGTTAAAGAAAACAGTACAAGAGCTTACATCAATAAGCAGAATGACAGGTGGATTTGGTGATCTATCTGCTGTCTTCATTTTTCAGATGCAAAGATGCAAAGACATGCAGACTGAGAAAATCTTTGCGTGTTTCACTTTGAACATTGCAGGGAGTGGAGGAAGTTGTTGAGAAGAAATAAGAATTTCACATTCTCTACCAAGCAGAGAAAGAGAACCTATTGAAGATTAGGGAGATAGCTCAGGCCTGGGTTCAATCACAGAATCCTTGATTTATTTGTTTTTTTTTTGTTTTTAAAAGCCAGGTGTGTTAGTACTTGATGTAATCACTGTGCTGGGATTGCAGAAGCAAGCAGATTCCCAGGGCTAAGTGGTCAGCCAACCTATCACACTTAGCAAGCTCCAGGCCAGTGAGAAAACCTGTCTGAAAATAATAAAGTGGACAGTGCCTAAGGAATGACTCAAGGTTGACTTCTGAACTCCACAGTAATGCACACACTAAAAAAGAAGTGTTGAACCAAGATTCATCTAATGAAGTCAAAGACAAAGGTTGTGTGGCAAAAAAATCTTTGTTTTTGTTTCTTTTAAATTAATTTAATTTTACATATCAGCCAGGTATTCCCCTGTCCTCCCTCCTCCCACCCCCAGCCTTCCCCCCAATCCACCCCCCATTTCCACCTCCTCCAAGGCAAGCCCAGCCTGGTAGATTCAGTTGAGGCAGGTCCAGTCCCCTCCTCCCTACACCTAGACTGAGCAAAGTGTCCCTACATAGGCCCTAGACTCCAAAAAGCCAGCTCATGCACCAAGGATAGGTCCTGGTCCCACTGCCTGGGGGCCTCCTAAATAGTTCAAGCTCATCAACTGTCTCACTTATCCAGAGGGCCTGGTCCAGTTCCATAGGGGCTCCTCAGCTATTGGTTTACAGTTCATGTGTTTCCACTAGTTTGGATATTTGTTCCTGGGTAATGCAGGAAAAGGGTTAGGGGAAAGAGAGCTTAGGGGAGTGGGAGGTCCCAGCTGGATCAGGAACGGAGTGGGAGAACAAAGAAGGAGATACCATGATAGGTGAGGACCCCATGGGAATAGGAAGAAGCAGAGTGCTAGAGAGGTCCCCAGAAATCCACAAAGATACCTCCATGATAGACTACTAGCAATGGTCCAGAGAAAACTCGAGCTGACCTAGTCTGGTGATCCGATGGCCAAACACCCTAACTGTCATGCTAGAACTCTCATCTAGTGATTGATGGAAGCAGATGCAGAGATCCACGGCCAGGCCCCTGGTGGAGCTCCAGGAGTCCAACTGGCGAGAGAGAGGAAGGATTATATGAGCAAGAGATATTGAGACTATGATTGGAAAAAGCACAGGGACAAAATCTTTGTTTTTAAGAGTACCAATTTTTATTTCTCATAAGCACTTGAAATCGGTCCACTACACTTCAGATCCTCCACCTGCGATCAGCCTGTCCTCATCTTACTACAGTCACCCTCCCTGATCTCCTCCAAAATGATGATTTGAAAGAAAAATAGAATCATATTACTTTTCCACCTTAAAGGCTACCCACTGATCTTTGAATAAAAACCATGCTCTGCCTGGGCTGCTGATCCTTGCTAATCCCCTCACTCCTGGCCACCAACCAGTGCCACTTCTACCTCCTCCTCTTCCTCCTCGTCCTCATCCTACTCCTCACCACCATCATCCCCCTCCTCTTGGCTCCCCCACTGCCCAGTTCCTGATTTCATACCCATGGTTCCTTCTCAGAAAGTCCTTCCCCTCACTCTTGCCTTGACCAACTTCTTAAACTCATTTCCCGAAGATAGCCTGCCCTAGACACCCCTGATCTACCCCTAACTCTGCTATGACTCCCAAGCTACAATAAGCTTCTCTCAGCCCTTTCTTCCTAGCAATTAGAACTGTCACTACCATCCAATTCCAAAATATTCTCTCTATTCACAAAAGAAATGACATAGTTTATATTCCTGAAGTCACCTCCCGGTCTCTTTCCCTGAACAACTAAATTTTCTTCTCTGTCTATACATTCCTCTATCCTGGACAGGTCATACAAATAGAAATCTCCAAAATGTGGTGGTCCTTCATGGCATATCTCATCTGAGGACATTTCTGAGGATCATCTATGTTAAAGTATGTATCAGTAACTCATTCCTTTTTATATTTTAATTTTTTCATTTAGTGCATATGTTAGAGAGAAAGGCACATGTGTGTGCATGGGTGCATGGGTGTGTCTTTTTTAAGTGTGTGTGTGTGTGTGTGTGTGTGTGTGTGTGTGTCTGTGTGTGTGTGTCTGTGTGTCTGTGTGTGCATTTGTCATGGCTCATGTATGGTGGTCATAAGACAACATTTGTGAATAATTGCCTCCTTCTATCATGGATTCTGAGAACCTAACTCAGATCATCAGGCTTGCCCAGTAAGTGTTTTTGCCCACTAAGCCATCTCATCAGCCCCATTTCTTTTTAGAATGGAATGAAATGTCATGTATACTTTATTTGGCTAATCCACTCATCAGTTGATAGACACTTATGGTATTTCTCCTTTGGGGCTACCATGAATAATGCTGCTATGACTAATCAAATACAAGTTTTTAAATCACTTTTTATCTATAACTTGAAGCCTTCACCATACAGATATTGTCCAAGGTCTCAGTTCTCACATGCCATATCAAGGGCAGAAGAAGAAATGAAGTTATTTCAGGTTTTCTTTTACCTGAACACTATAATGCAAACTGTATATTAAAACTTGGATGAGTCTTTTGATTATTTGTGATAACTAATATAACTATGTGAGTATTAGTTAACTAGATAATTAATTGACTAGTTCATCAGTACTGTGTTTCCCAGCACTGAATAATTCTCTCCAATGACATCTAGAAGTTTGCATCTAAAACACCACTCTTCCTCATTTTCCATCTGTATACTTTGGGTTGGTTTTCTCAGGCCTTTGTGTCGATGCCTGATCTCATGGGAATTCAGTCAAAACTATGAAAATATCTGTCTCTGTCTGTTTCTCTCCCCATAGCTCTCTCTGTGTCTCTTTCTGCATCCTCTTCCCCTTCTCTCTCATGTTGTGTGTGTGAGGGTGTGTGCTTTCGTTCGTACATTTATGCATGTGTTAGTGTGTTGCTGGGAATAGAAGCCAAATCTTTTTGCATGCTGTTTATCTGTTTTGAATTTCATTTCTCTTTGGATTCTGAGCACATCCCACAAGGAGCCTATTCCTTCTTCATTCCTCTTCCCAGAATCAACTGCAAAACAGTTCCATGGATGACTTATATTTAGTCAAGAGTTATAGATGATGCCATATACCTCTAATCCCAGCACTGTGAAGCTGACACAGGAAAAATCATGAGTTTGAAACCAGCTTGGGCTATATATTGTGAGATGAGAGAGAGGAGGTAGGGAGAAAAAAGAAGGGAGAAAGAGAATGCATATGCGAGTAAGAAAACTCTATCTTCAATGCTTTAAAATATAGAGAGCCAATACAGTAAATCAATTCCACTGAATTCACTTATTAAGTCACTATATGTTAAGTCCTGAGCTGGGTACAGAGCCTACCCAGATCAAAAAAAGGAGAATTCATGGATCAAGTCGTCAAGCTGTGGGAGTGTGGATAAGGGTATGGAGAAGAGGGGAGTGAGAGTAACACAAATAAGGGGTGCTAAACTTTAGGTCATAGAGATAGCAAGTGGTAGCAGTTGACTCCCAGCTGTGTGGGAGGCTGGGCTCAGTGAGCTAGAACTTCCCATATTTCCAAGGAAGCCAGAACTCTAGTTTTATGTGAATAGCATTATTTAAACATTCACTAGTTCAGAACACATTGCCAAATTCTTTGTGCTTCACAAGTTTCTCTGCCTTTCTTAGATTTGGTAATTGGAAAATATTTAAAGGACAGTTGGAAAGATAGCCATAAAATATCAATTTAAAAAGAACAGCCTTTATCTGCTGAGCTATCATGTTCATGGGCACGCAGGTACACACACACAAAAATGTAGTTTTAAAAATAAGAGCTGGGGAGATGGCTCAGCAGTTTCAAGAACTTCTTGCTCTATCAGAGGACCCAGTTTTCATTCCAGTACTCACTTTGTGACTCAAAACCATCTGAAACTACAGTTCTAGGGGATCTAGCACCCTCCTGACCTTCACAAGGCACCAGACAGGCACTGTATATATGCATATTATACAGGCAAAACACTCATACATATATAAAATAAATATTAAAAAACAAACAAACAAAAACAAGACAAGGAGGGCTCCTAACACCTAGGAATGCATCATCACCTAGAGAGAAAAACCTGAAAATGTTCCCAAATTATTATAAGTACTCCAGTGCACAGTGTGCCACCCTCTCTCAGAAGCAGCAGAAAGCAACTCAATTCATCTATCATGACAGAGCATGGGAGGTATCTAGGTGATGGTGCAGAACAGTGGCTTAGAAACTTGGAAACACCGAGAATGTGACATTTGAGGGAATTCTGCACTCAGAAAAAAAACTTTATAAGATGACCAAAACTAAAATTTTCTAGTTTCATAAACTCTTTATTATAATATTAGAGTTTTCCAAAATAAGATTTTACACTTAATATGTCATGCCACACATTGTCATACACCTAGATGCCTGGCTAATTAAGGAACGCCATTTAAACTAAAGGCACCAATAAAATATGGCCAGGTACCCTGCACCATTAGAGCCCGGTCCCCCACCTCCTGACAGCAGGGTCATCATCACTTCCAACTCAGATAAATCTTTCATGGAAGCAACTAAAGCTATGTGTCCTCAGAAGGACAGAATGCCAAAAGAAGAGACTTCATTTGCCTTACTCTTGAAGAATTTAGTTTGATGCTTTGGGAGAACTAATGCACCTCTGGCAGGGTAGCTCTGAACTGAGCACCAAGTCACTGAGGGAAATGACTGCTTACTCACTTTGTCCTGGGTAAACTATCTCTTCCATGTACTATTTTGTTCAAGTCAAATCACATAGAACACACATATCAAGTACCTGTGAGAAACTGCTGAGTCCTGGAGCAACAAGAATGAAAACAGGCTGGGGTATAGTACAATGGTACAGGGCTTGCCTAATATAGACAAGGCTCTGAATTCCATCCCAGCATACACACACACACACACACACACACACACACACACACACACACACTATCAAATAACAACAACAACAATAATAAAAAATAGTGTGAAGGCAACAGTCTCTGCCACAGAGGGGGCTTATGTCTGGCTTCTTGACTCATTTTACAGATGAGAAATAGAATATGAAACTCTCATTTCTTCCTCTGGTGTGATAATGCTTTACACCCTTTCCAGAATGTATGAATTTTTTTCAAGGCCCAAATAAAGCCATACATCTTAGAGGATTTTCTGACCCCTTAACTCAAGATCAGCTTTTACTTGCCCTCAATTTCTTAGCTCACAAAGTCTGTACCTGATAATTTGCTGTGTCATAATTTTGCTTTGTATTCTTGCTTTAATAATTGGATTGTTCATCTTGGTACTGCAGTGATACTGTTACTTATCAAAGGGAAGAGTCACATTTTAAACTTTGGGACTGGCATGTAGTTAATTCTCAATATATTCAATATATAAGATTTCCTTGATTGAGTCCTGGGCATGATTGCATGCTCCTGTAATGCCAACACTCAGGAGGCTGAAGCAGAAGGATCAATTCTCTGTCAAGGGAAAAAAGCACAACAACACTCAGTTGATTGGATGATGGAAACCAGATTGTCAACTGTCTAATAAAGAAGGACAAAGATGCTGAACAATTTTCTCACTTTCAAAAGTTAGTTTGATACTAATCCAGTCTTTAAATGTCAGCTAGATGAATTTAAACAACCAAATTCTATGAGCATAATATAAAATCAGAAGAATCTACATGATAAATAACATTCACATTCTATCTGATTGAAAATTAGATCCATTACAGTGACAGGAAGGGTGATTTACTATATGAGAAAACAGCATCTAACATGATATGTCAACCACGAAAGGACCCTCCAGAACCTCCTAACTTTTTAATTTTATAAACTTTATTATTAAAAAACTTACAAATAAATTAAAGGATCACACACACACACACACCAAAATTAACCAGATCTAGATTCAACATAACTCAATAAACTGTTACACAGAGTATGCATTTGCAATGGAAGCTGTGGAGTTTCACACTAAATTTTACACTTTCAGTGTCAAACTTATTTTATGCACTTAAAACAAAACAAAAATCCATGACATAATTAGAACTAGAAAAGCAATGACTTTGTATCCTCTTTCATAACTCGTGTCCATTACATGCATTCAAAGCATCCTAAATTGAATTTATTAAACCATCATCCTAAACCTAACAACCCCTTCACGGTGTTTTAAAATTGAAAGGGATTTATTTTCTCATTGCTTTAAAATGTTTTTTTTTCTCTATATATTGCTCCTATTCTTGAACTTCAATGCCGCCTACTAAAAGCTTGTTTAACAGAGGAGGCCATTGAGCAAGGAAAGAGACAGCGGTTCTCTGTGGCATTATAATGCGTGAGAGAACATGAGTGCTGGCAGCATGAAAAAGCTCCGCTTTTGTAGCTCATTCTTCCTGTGACAGAGGACCATAAAGACTTCTTTCTTTCTTCCTTTCTTCTGCCTACTTGCAAGGCTGAGGCTCAATGAAATGCTTACCACTTTTCTACTCCCTAGTCTCTCTCGGCCGGAAAGAACTGGGTGAATAACACTCTACTGAGGGCTGCAAACAGGAAGACATCTGTAAGACTTCGTTTTCCCTCTTCACTGGGGAAAGACAAATCCTCTAGCTTGTTCCGGCGGCGGCGTCTAGAGGGAAGCCTAGAGCCGATGTTTTGGTTTGTGTTGCTTCTGTGTTTTTTTTCCTCCTGCTTATAGTAGAATTTCTCCCCTCAGTTCTTCAGTGGAATTCCTCCCCTAGTATGCTAGTTTCTTCTAAAAAGAAGAAAGAAAACGAAAGCTAACATTTAGCCCCACCTACCTATGTGGGCACAGGTTTCTTGGATTTTGATAACCCCTGTTCTGGCCCATTAGTCAGTCAGAACCAGATACGGTGTAGGAAGGTGATTGACCGTGAACTCTCTCACTGAACAGAAGTTTTTTGGTTTTGTTTTGCAGTGAGAGGGGTGGAACCCAGGGCCTCGTATATGCTAGGTGCGTAAGCATCCCATCATTGAACTATATCCCCAGCCCTTGGTTAATGAGGCAAGGTCTCCCTATATGGCCCAGACTCGCCTCCATTTAAAATTGTTCCTGCTTTCACTTCCCTAGTGCAGGGATTACAGGTGTGTGCTACAGTGCCCGACATTTTATTTTGTGATGTTGAGGATGGAAGCCAAGATCTTGTGCATACTAAGTAAGTACTCTTACTTAACACTGAGCTACATCCAAGCCCAAAGAGAAGATTTTACCAAAGACATCCAAAGAATTAATAAGAAGGAAAAGTGTCCAGTTTGGTAGAACCAAAATATGTATCTAGAGTCGTGAAGGTTCTATCTCATTTACTACTGTGGTTTCTATATGTGGCACAGAGCCCAAATACACTGTAACTACAGAATAATATGGATTGACCAAATGACTAAATAGAAGTAGCAAGTTCCCATATATTCAGTATTTAGCTCAGTACTTACATGTTAAGTAAGTGAGGGATTTACAGTAGGCAGTATTATTTATTGAGCACTCATTGATCAATTGTCTCATGTAATTCTCACAAAAATTAAACATAGAAACTTGACATCTCCATTTTACAGATGAAGAAATCATATCTCAAAAGCATTAAATAATTGTCCCCAAAGTCAGTATGCCTAAACAAGTAATAGCTAGCAAGCATTTTCCAAATTGTTCTTATTAGATGTGCAAGTAGTTACATCCTTCTCCACCGGTTAGGTACAGACTTGACACTCCAGACTTGCAGAGAGGAAACTGGTGATGAGAGTAGATCTGAGGAACTGGTAGGCTCATGACCCCAGCTGTCTACAACAACCGTCACCACTGGAAACAGGGTTCTGCAAAATCAGTGGATCCAAACTTGGAAACAAGAAATCATCTAGAAACCTAAATGATCATGAGGTCTCAAGCTGTAATCCTCAAGTTCCTCTCTCATGGACACATTCAGCGTTTTCAAGGCCTTCAAGTAATGTTTCTCCCTCTTTGAATTGTTTCTGCTTAGGGATGAATGTCTTCTTATTTAAGCAAATTATAAGGTGAGGAATAGACACATGATTCCAGCCTAATTCATGGTTTACAATCAACATATTGCAAACAAAATGTCCTGGGAAACTCCAGCTCAGGTATGGTGACACGTGTCTGGTATCCTAGCACTTGAGAAGCTGAGTTCCAGACCAGTCTGGATTATTCAATGAGAACCCCCTTCCTTCCACACACCCCCAAAACACAGGCAAAAGCAAGAAAACTGTCATCTTAAACCCCTTTGTCTGCTAAGCACTATACCTGTAACCACAGAATTGGGAAGCAGAGGCTGGGGTTTTAAGAGTTCAAAGTCATCCTCAACTACATAGCAAGTTTGATGCCAGCTGAGGATACAATGGACCCATAAACAAGTAAACGCACACACAAACAGAAATTCCTGTCTGTATTTGGATTTTCCTAATCTAAGACTCTTTCTGTCTCAAACTAATAAAGAAAGAAACTTTACTTTTAATTTTTTCTAGTACTTTAGCAAAAATAGATTCCAAATTTCTCTCTATCTCACACAAGTAAAGAAACTTTAATTTCAACTTTTTTCTGGTGTACTTTAACAAAAATAGATTTCAAATTTCTCTTTACTGTTTCACTTGATCCTTTCAGGCAGGTCTTAGTCTGTCTTGTGCATTGGTTAGATCCTTATTTATGTCATTCTTATCTACACCATGGAAGCAATAGGTAATGATGAGAAAGAAATACGCATGAAATTCAAAGTCAAAATGCTAAGCATGTGAATGGACAATGGTAGTACTGGGCCTTTGTTGTCTGCAAAGTGAATGGACCAGCCCTCCAGTGCTTCTTTCTCTTGGTACAACACTGTAGCAGGAATAGCGTAATGTTGAAAGTAAAGATTAGGGGAAAACATAAATCTGGTAAATATCTACAAAAACAAAGCTGTATTGAAATACCCACTTCGTAAAAATGTTATTCAAATAAAAAACTATAACTATCACAGGGGCTAAGTGTGTTGGTACATATTTGTAAACCCAGCACTCCTAGGCTCAAAGAATAGAAATGCTTTGTTGTGTTTATTGTGGGTCAGGTACTGGATTTTATATTTGCAACTCAGAAAACTAATTTTCATTTCACCCAAGGTGCATCTATGTCTCTTGGAGGCCCTACATAAGCCAAGGTACTGGTATGTGAAATCAGAATATCTATTTCTTTAAAGTTTGGGAGTAAATATGGAGATAAAGTCCAGAGTAAATGTGTGTTATTGATATAAGCATGGCCATGTCATGGACCCCAGGACCTCAAACCCATAGAAATGGCAAAACCTTTCCCAGATCAGGATTAGATGAATGGCAAGACTTTTTCCTGGTCTAAGTACAGATGTTTACAAATGGTTGAATTTTAGCTAAAATCAGTGTATGGAGAAACTATCAATCAAAGTCTTCCCCTCTGACATGACTATAACCTGAGACTGCTCCCCTATAAAGACCTCCTACTGAGATTAGCTAGAACATCTCCTCTTCCTTCATGCTGTATATAATAAATGGGCTGAGTGTCCAGGCTGCTGCTGGTACGTCTCTATCAGAGCATACATCCCACCCAAAGCCAGCTTTCTGTACATGTGGCTGTCATTTCCTCATTCCTCTATCACCCCAGTTAGGTCAATCCCAAAGTCGTGCAGGCTGAAGCACGTGTGTGGTGTGTGTGTATGTGTGTATGTGTGTGTGTGTGTGTGTGTGTGTGTGTGTGTGTGTGTGTGAGAACATGCATGTGTACACTCACATGTCAGTATTTGAAAAACTCACCATTTCAGCTAGGTTGGCTGGCCATGGAGCTCCCTGGATTCACCTATCTTTATCCTCCCAACGCTGGGGTTATAGACATAATCCATATTCAAGTCTTCATGCTTTCACAGCAAGAGCTTGTACCATCTGAGCAATCTCCCAGCCCTAGAATATCTCGTTTTTAAGTCACAATGGGGTATATGACTGTAATGAAAATCAGCTTTCTGATTTGCATATGTAAAATCTAGTACCTGACCCACAGTAAACACAACAAGGCATTTCTATTCTGTGAGCCTGGGAGTGCTGGGTTTACAAATATGTGGCAACACACTTGGTTCCTTTGATATTTATAGTTTTTTATTTGAATAACATCTTTATGAAGTGAGTATTTCAGTACAGCTTTATTTCTGTAAATATTTACCGGATAAATCTTTCACCCCTAATCTTTGTTTTCAATATTACAGTGTCCTTACACTGTCATACCAAAAGAAGCACTAGAAGGCTGGTCCATAGCCATGGGAAGCCTAATTATTTGTCTCAGACTGGGTCTTTAGTATCCTTGGTTAGCCTTGAACTTGTTATGTAGCCAGGGATGACCTTGAACTCCTCATCCTTCTGCCTCTATTGGGATTACAGTCATGTTCTTCAGTTTCTCATTGAAAAGCCCAATAATAGCCAGAAAAAATTGCTGATGTGAATAGAATCTACTGTTTTCTTCTAAAATATATTTACAAGAACATGATCACTATGATGGTAAAGTGCTTTGTCTGATTTCCTCACTGCTACAATTGCAAGGACTACAAAACATGCTACAAAAACAACAACAACAACAACAAAAAAAACTTAAATAAGCAAAGGCTGGCATTCATCCCCACAGATATACCAGTCTCAAGATAGTCCTGTCACTGAGCTATACCTCTGATCCCAAAACTACTAGATTTTTTTTTTGCATCAGAGCATTTTTGTTATGGAGCAGTGTCAATTTTGGCCTCTGAGGTCCTTTTTCTGTGCTTCCATGTCTGAGCCTAGTAAACACATTTAGTTGTCTAACTTAGAGCTATCCCAATTATGTTGCAATGTTCCTAACCTCAAAGTATGATGGGTAGCTCAACATGACACAATCTAAAATTACTAGGGAAGAATTGTGATGAGGATTGTCTAGATCAGGATGGCCTATGGACCCGTCTCTGGGGGAATATCTTGATTATGCTAGTTGATGGGGGAAATCCCAGGCCATTATATAAGAGAGAAGAAAGTGAGCTCTAGGAAGCATTCATGCATTACTTTCTCTCTGCTCTTGACTGTGGATGTATTGAAATATCTGTTTGAAGTTCCTGCCATCTTGACTTCCCTGCTATGATGGACAATAACCTGGAATTGTAAACTAAATAAACCCTTTCTTCCTTAAGTTGCTTTTTGTCAGGATATTTTATGACAGCAATAGAAATGAAACCAGATACATCACTCCTCCTTTTATCATTATCAGATACTCATTTTTCCTGCCTCTCTTGCAGCCATGCATAGCCATGTTATGTGGTACTATCCAGAGATACATAAAGAGAAGCGTTCTAAGGCATTTCAGGACAGCTATTACTTCCCAGGATTAAAAATAAATCCTTGATCTTGGAGTATAGTAAAGTAATACAGTATGTGCTCAGCATGTGTGTTAGCTTTTTTTGTTGCTGTGACAAGGCAATTTAAAATGAGGAAGGATTCTTTTCCTTGTGGTTTTAGAGGTTTTGTCCATTGTGACATACAGGGCATGGTGTAATAGAGATATTTAATTCAAGATAGTTGTGAAGGAGAACGCAGCAGCAAAAGGAAGGGGCTGAGACAAAGTATAGATAGCACTCAAGGACATGTCCCAGGGGCCTACTTCTTCCAATCAGGCCTCATCCTCCACAGTTTCACCACTTCATAATAGCCCATTCAAATTTTCTATCCATGAATGGATTAAATGATTCAATAGGTGAAAGCCTTCAGGGTCTAATAACGTCTGGAAACATTTTAATTGGCACATCATCAGATGTGCTAATCTCCGAGGATTCCCTCAGTCGGATCAGATTGATAATCAATATCAACCATTCCAAGGCTGGGGATGTAGCTCAGGTTTAGAACACTTGAATCCCCAACACTGAACACATTTCCCAGATCCTGTATCTTGGTGTGATGTGGTGATCCATGACTGTAATTCTAGCACATGGAAAACTGAGACAAAAGGATTGATGTTTCTAAGCCACCCTGGGATACATGGTGAAATATTGTCTCAAAAAGATTAAAAATGGCACAACATCTAATACACTTTATGCTAATTTAAAAATAATTTGGAAATGCTAAACAAAAAATTAATAATAATATTAATAATAATGGCTTTTGATAACATGCTTAATTGCTAATGAGCCTATAACTGGTAACTTTGAGGCTCCTAATTAGGTTCAGAGATAAAAAGTATATATAGCTTAAGCTATGGTAACTAAAGTGTTATAAGCTAACATACCTTCTCTGCTAAAGTATGTGAATTCATTTACTCAGTTTATATTTACATATTATCTGGCTTGGGATACATTTTAAACATCCCTGTTTGACTATTGGTTTTAAGTCTCACTTTCAGACAGTGTTCTAATTTTAGTCAGTTCCAGTTCCATTACAAAACCCACACAACCTCCCCGATTGTAACATCACAGGATTTCAGGGCTCCCTTTCCTTGATCTGTTACCTACTTCAAATCTTTGCACATTACATACAGTTGTAGGCAGTTCTAAATACAAATCGTCTCTTTCAGAAACAGATAAACAGAAAAGATTTGATTTGCTAGTTTGAGTCATTAGAAGTAATGATGTTATCATTAGCAAAACTGACACGTTTTCTTGTGCAAATGATTATTTACTTGTTACTCATCTCATTTTAATTACCTCAGAATTACATACGGATTTAGGATTTCTTTTGGTCATTTCTTACCAGTAACAACAGTAATCCTTCACTTCTGTTTGTCCCATCCATTTCTTTTTCCTCTTTGAATGTGTGTGTGTGTGTGTGTGTGTGTGTGTGTGTCTGTCTGTCTGTCTGTCTGTCTGTGTGTAAACATATGTCATATATATGGAAATCAGAGAACAAATTTCAGTAGGCAGTTCTCTCATCCACCAAATAGATCCCAATGATAAAACTCAGGTGATCAGGCTTGGTAGCAAGCACCTTTTCCCTCTGAGCCATCACATCAGCCCAAAAATAGGATACAGAGAGCAAAATGGAAGTGGACTTACAGGATTATAGTGAAGCTCCACCTCCAGTTATTCTTTCATATTCTTGGACATGCTGATTTATCATTAATGAATTTGGAACTGTGAATTGTGTTACATTAATATATACTAACAAAAGTAAATGAAGGGCTGGAAAGATGGACCAGCAGTTAAGAGCAGACTTTGATTCCCATCACCCATGTCCTGCTGCTCACAGACGTCTGTAACTCTAGTTCTAGGGCCTCTGACAACTTCTGGCTCCCCAGGCACCTGCATTCTCATATTCTCATTCTCTCTCTCTCTCTCTCTCTCTCTCTCTCTCTCTCTCTCTCTCTCTCTCTCTCTCACACACACACACACACACACACACACACACACACACACACCTCCACATAATTAAAAGTATTTTTTGACTACTGAACCTCTGTTGACAACTCTTTAAGTACTTTTCATTTCTATTCTAACCACAGAATCAGAGAGTAGATTTGAAAGAAAGTTTTGGAAATTGTTCTTTATGCTATCCTGCTCACATTCTAACATTAGAACTGCATTACTCCTATCCTAAGTGAAAATTTTTTAAACCTGCCTGAAAAAAAATCAGTAAGAGAGAGAAAGGGAAACAGTTGGATGAATTAATATATTCCATATCATGGGCTTTTAAATATATTCTCCTACTATGTCTTTTTCATTGTTGTTGTTTGTTTAGGCAAGATTTCACAAATAAATATTAAAGGAAACAGTTGGATGAATTAATATATTCCATATCATGGGCTTTTAAATATATGCTCCTACTTTGTCCGTTCTGTGTGTGTTTTGTTTATTTGTTGAAACAGAATCTTCCAAATAACTCTTACTGGCCTGGAGCTCTTTATACAACCCAGGTTGGCTTCAAATTCACCATCCTTTTGCTTCTGTGTCCCAAGTGTTGTGATTATGAGAGTGTACCAACATACCCAGTTACCCTTGTTTTTTTTCTCTAAACTTTCTTTAAAAATATTTCCAAGTGTGACTTACAGTTGAAGGTTGATTACATTATGGATGAGATGTGATTCTAAAGTGAGATAGTGTTGTAAATAATTTATTCTAGGTGATATGTTCTTGATTGGACCTTGTTCACATAATGTCTAGCCAGGCAGATAAAATGCTCCAACAAAGGGCAATAGCACTGATTATGTGACGTCTGTGATGATTCCCAAGTGTACATCCTTTAGGACAGACTTCCTTGATTGGTTGGCAGACATCAAAATAAGAATCATTGTATATTTATTATTGCTGAGCAAGTTCAGTGTGTCACAAAAGGGCAATGATTATGACAATGAGGGGAGAAAACAAGACATAGCAATGGAATATGTATGACATGAAAGCACAAGGACAAACTATTTATATAGAGGAAGGGAACCTGCAAGGAGGGTGTAGCAGAATTGTTAGAAGTTCTTATTAATAAAATAAATTTGTGAGGCCAGTTATTGGGGTAAACACTGGAAGATCAGAGAAGCAGAACAAGCCACAGCTTCCTCACCTCGCCAGTTCCTCAGCTGGTCCTGCTTCCTCAGACTGGAAGCCTCTGTGTCCTCACCCAATGGCTCTCAGCTGAACTGTTGCTAGAAGCCTAAAAGCCTAACCAGCCAAATGCTTCTAGTTTCTGGTCTTCACGCATTATATATCTTTCTCTTTCTGCTGTCACTCCCTGGAATTAAAGGATTTCTTTCTGGGATTAAAGGTGGGAGTCACCATGCTTGGCTGAATCCTTGAACAGATGTATTTCTGCCTCTGGGATGCTAGGATTAAAGGTGTGTGCTACCACTGCCATCCTCTACATTTAATTTTGTGGCTGTTCTGTCTCTGACCCCAGATAAGTTTATTATGGTGCACAATATTTTGGGGAACACAATACCACCACAGGAGGGGGCAAGGAATATGCCAAGGCAGTAAAAGAGAAATAACAACCCAGTATAATGATATATGTGTATGAAAATGGCACATGGAAACCCATTATGTTGCATGCTAATTTAAAAACTTTTAAAATAAAAGGATGATCCTGTATAAGGCCAGGATAAAAAAAACAGATTGAGAAATAACTCCTAAACTAATAGTTGCACCATTCACAACTATTCTTCCTAATATAAAAATAGGTGTAATCTTTATGTCATCAGGTAACAACAAATGAACAGACAATTAGAGGATGCCTACTATATCCTAAGCACTCTACAGCTTTAAATCATTTAATATTCATAACCAGGGAAAGAAGGAAAGTATAATTGTGAACTCTATGTTTTATGTATATACAGAATGAAATTCAGGAACCTTGTCCAAAATCACAGTCACTGGCGGCACTTAGATCTGCATCTAAGTTTGCCTGACTTCAAAACTTCCTGCTCCTTCAGCAAGTACACTTAGGTACATTCTTCAAAACCTACTTCCTGAGTCCATGTTGGCATGTTCTCAGTCACCTAAACATTCTAAACACACACCACCACAGTACAATTCCCAGGACCTACATGGTAGAAAGAGTCAACTGACATCCAAAAATTGTGTGCACATTATGTGCCATGGCACACACACACAGAGAGAGAGAGAGAGAGAGAGAGAGAGAGAGAGAGAGAGAGGGAGAGGGAGAGGGAGAGGGAGAGGGAGAGGGAGAGGGAGAGGGAGAGGGAGAGGGAGAGGGAGAGGGAGAGGGAGAGGGAGAGAGACAGACAGACAGAGAGACAGAGAGAGATAGGGAGAGAGAGAGAGAGAACAACAACAATACTGATGATAAATACACACACACACAGAGAGAGAGAGAGAGAGAGAGAGAGAGAGAGAGGGAGACAGACAACAACAATACTAATGATGATATTTTTTTTAAAAGAAAACAGGAAGAAATAATCTAGGCTCACAACCACCTTATGGACACAAGCATACTCATTTCCCATAGTACTCTAAGTTTAATACCAGTTTGTATTAGTTACTTATATCACTGCTGCAACAACATACCTGACCAAAGCAAGTTAAGGATGAAAGGAAGGGTTTCTTTTGACTCAGTTTGGAGGTCCAGTCCATCATATCAGGGATGGTCTAGCAAGGAGAGCTTGAGTCAGAAGAGCACAATGAATGTTCATGGTTAGCTGACTGTCTCCATTTCTTGCAGTGAAGACCCAAGGCCACAGAATGGTACTGCCTACATTTGGAGTAGGGTGACCTCACCTCAGTTAGCCCTCACAGGTTTTCCCAAAAGGTTATCTCTCAGGAGATTCTAGATGCTGTGAAGTTAACGGTCAACATTAACTGTCAGAGAGCTGATACATGAGCTGGAAAACTGTCTATTACCTTTCCAGAAAGATTAATTGTGGACATGCTCAGCAACTTGGAGCCCCACACAACCTGGCCCAAAGGTACAGCAATTTCCTCCATGATGTCTTCCGCTGGGGATACAGGCTGGACCCATTTCATGGGTCCAGTGAGGGCAGTTTCCAGATCAGTTTCAGGTTATGAGAATAACTGTCAACAAGGTGGGCATGTCACAGGCTGGAAGGCACCAAAAAAGATGTGGCAGTGGGTTCCTCACAACACTGAATTCCATATTTTTTAATTGTATAGAATTTACATGAGAAGGCTAGGTGAATGTAAAAAAAAAAAAAAAAGGTGATAATGTATTGAAACTGAGATTAAGTGAAGAAGTATGGCAGAGTGGAACATGCCTGTAATTCTGGTAGTTAGTTAGGAGACAGGCTGCCACAAGTTTGAAGCCAACCTGTCTAAACAGCAAGATCTTGCATCAAAAATCAAAAATAAGGTGACCTCTACTACCCTACCCAGTACCCAGACTTCTAACATTCTCCTCCAGGATCTAGCCTGAAGAGTACCCCTGACCACCTCATCCATGTTTTTTCTGCAACCCACCAGACTGAGCCTGGGTCCCACATACAGTTCACCAGACTAGTTTGGCCTCCCCTGCCTGCACCACAAAGAAGCTCTAAGCTTGGGCCAGGATCTACCCTGCCTATCCTCAAACCCCAGAGCTCTCTTATGGCATAACATCCTTTCCATTCAGTTGATCTTTCATCCCACTCGAGGTTTGGAACAGGAATCATGTCCTGTACACCAGCCCAGTCCCCTCTGCCCACCTGACTTTATGCCACCCAAGCTATTTCCAACCTCTAGACTCAACCCATGCCCACATCTTCTCTTCTTCTCCAACCTGCTCTATCCACAGCAAACTCAGAACTAACAACAAAGCCCACATGCCAGTATCATTGCAAGAATACCAACAATATTAAAGATCAAGCCAGCATCCAGTAGTGGTGACACTGTGTTTCCCAATATATTGTGCACCCTAATAAACTTATCTGGGGTCAGAGAACAGAACAGTCACTAGATATAGAGGCTATATAGAGACATGGTGGCACACACACCTTTAATCCTAGCATTCCAAAGGCAGAGATCCATCTGGATCTCTGAGTTCAAAGCCACACTGGAAACAGCCAGGCCTGGTGACACACGCCTTTAATCCCAGGAAGTGATGGCAGGAAGCAGAAAGGTATATAAGGCGTGAGGACCAGGAACTAGAGCCTGGTTAAGCTTTTAGGCTTTTGAGCAGCAGTTCAGCTGAGATCCATTTGGATGAGGATTCAGAGGTGTCCAGTCTGAGGAAACAGGATCAGCTGAGGAAATGGCAAGGTGAGGTGGCTGTGGCTTGTTCTGTTTCTCTGATCTTTCAGCATTCACCCCAATACCTAGTCCCAGGTTTGTTTTATTAATAAGACCGTTTAAGATTCACATTACAGTATCCTCTGTCCATCATTTACCAGTTCTGTACAAATGTTTGCCAATGAGAATTACGTAGATGAACTCCAGACACATAATTTAAATGAACATCACAGAGTTTAAGAAGTTTAAAGAAGATTTGAAGAAATGGATCAATAGAATTGAGGATAAAGGGCTGAAGGAGAGCTATCCAAGAAAACAAAAACATAAGGCTGGTAGAAAAGATGAAGGCAACCTATGGCTTGGGAACAGAATTCAATTAAAAGATAGAAACACTGAAGAGGACTCAAGATGGAATGAAGTTGGAATTGAAAAACCCAATAACTCAGTAGAAAACTCAAAGAAAAGCCTCGTAAATAGAAAGAATCAAGCATGAGATAGGCCATCAGGATTCAAAGGTAACGTAGAAAATTTAGACTAAATAAGCAAGGAATGTGAAAAAATTAAAAACATAGAAAAGGAACACATAGGAAATGTGGGACAACAGGAAAAGATCAAACCTCCTAATTATAGGCACAGATGAAGGAGAAGAATCCCAAGTCAATGGTATCAACCAGATTGTCAACAAGATCATTGTCTTAGTCACTGTTCTATTGCTGTGAAGAAACACCATGACCAAGGCATGCATACACGCATACAAGTAACATACAGACAGAACAGTTCTCTGTGTGTGTGCACTGAAGAGCAATGATTGTAAAAAGAGGCCATGGATTTGAAAAAGAGCAGGGAAGGGTATAGGAGGGTTTGAAGGGAAGAAAGGAAAGAGATACTTATAAAATAAAATCATATTTGTAAGGTTTCAAGCAATGAATGTCACTCATAACAAGCACTATGAAGTTCTATTTGCTGGCTATGTGTATAGCTCAGTAATCAAACACTTCTATAGCAGGCAAGAAGACTGGGTTTGATCTCAATACTATGAATGAACGAACGAACGAACGAATGAATGAATGAATGAATGAATGAAATATGCTGCATGCACATATTTCTTCCTTGGCTGTAACATCTACCTATAACAATTTTTGAAGGAGACCTTTACAGGGTTCCAGTTTTGTCAGTTTTAAGGTCATAGGCCCCCTTTAATCTTCTTGCCTGCTTCTAACTCTATCAGTCTTCCATGAGAAATGACTCACACCAAAGTACTCTACTTCCAGAGTGAGTTCTCAGGCAATAACCTTTGTGCTGGCCAGCAGACTCTGCCAAATATCACATACACCAGGGCAAAACATAAGGCTGCTCCTTGTTGCTTAGACAAAATTGGGGCTGCTTGGGTGGAGTTTACTCTCTTGCATTTCCCTCTTTGAAGTATCCTCTATTTTCTTGAATTCTCTCTTAATTGCCAGTTTGCAAATGGTACAAAGACTGGTAAGCTGGATCCTGAACTTTGAAATCTGTTACATGTACCCAGAGGCCATAGGGAAAAGTGGGGGTGTCTTATACTTTGACTACTAACAGGCAATTATTTTCTATGATCTTCTTATTGGGTAACATCCATACCCAGATTCAAAGTGCTGATATTTGAGGAGGCCTGAGGTGGTTGATTGCACTTTTCAGATCTCCTCCATATTTATGAGGAGTTAGAGCCTTGATCTCTTGAGTTGATGGATGAGCAATAATCTCCCCTTAGGACATCACATCAGGAGGCATGATCAGACTGGAGATAAGTCACACCGGCTGGGTTACAAACTGTCCTGCACCATAGTTCTAATTGTAGCTGTTGTTTTCATCCAGGAGGCTGAATTTCACCATAACTAGACTCTCTAGAGCCTCAGTTATTGACCTGAAAGTCTCCAGAAAATAGTAATTGTGCTTATGAAATACTGGAGGCAAATGAATTTATTAAGAAAAAGACTTACTTAGCTCACAGCTCTAGAGGCTAGAAAGTCAAACAACATGAAAGGTTCTTGCAAGGGACATCATAGGCTGTCTTACCTCATGGCATAAATGCATGTGTATCTGTGTCTATGTGGTATCTATCTCCCTCTTTAAAGACTACCAAGATTCACTTGAAGGGGCTGCATCAACCTTTACCTCCTAGTTACACTGCTTGTTGCTTGTAAAGTGTGTGTTTGGAGAGGGGGTGAAAGTTGATGTCATGTGTCTTCCCTTCTCACCCTCCACCTTTTTTTAAGTGTCTCTCATTGTAACTGGAACCCATTGATTAGGCTAGACTCACTGGCAGTAAGCCCTGGGGATTTTTCTCCCCAGCATGGAGATTACAAGTTCATGTCACTTGTGAGGTTTTTCTTTTCCCTATGTGTTGAGGATCAAGCTCAGGTATTCATGTTCTAGGCAAACACTTTAATGACTGAACCATCTCCCTTTCCTCTGACCTTGACTAGGGCTTCATGCTTGCAAGGCAAGCACTCTACCAGTGAGCTACATCCCCTGCCCTGTTTCTACATTAATAGCATTAACAGATGATAGATATAAATCATATGATAGACCTAATAAAGTACCTGTTGTAAATTCACTAAGTATCAGCCCTTTCAAAACATTGCCCAGTAGATTCAATAGCAGACTCCATGACTCTGCCTCCTAGTACTTATGCCTTTGTGCACTCCCCTCCCCTTCATGTGGCTGGGACCTGTGACTTGCTTTTAACTAGTACAATGTGGGATGGACGATAAGATGCCATTCTCACAATTACGGCACATTATGTAAGACTCTAATGTGTCAAATAAAAGCAAAAAAGAGACAGCAATCCATCAAACCACAAAACTTCAACAGAAACAATCAAGAATAAAAAGGCAACCTGTGCGATAGAAGAAAACATTTGCACACCAATACCTGTAGACAGCCATTATGAAAAAAGAAACAATCAGAAAATAGCAAGTGGTAGTTAAGAATATGGAGAGATTGAAACCTTTGTACACCATTGATGGGACTATACATTGTGCAGCCACTATGGAAAACAGTGGTAAATACTCCAAAACAAATGAATGAGATGGAACAATTTCACTTCTTGGTTAAAACCTGTCAAGAATTTAAAGTAAGGTTTGGTGGCTTCTAATCTCAATAGTCATGAGGATAAGGCAGGAAGATTGTCAAAAGTTTGACATCAGCCTGGACAACACAAGACCACACAGGAAGGAATATTATTCAGTTTTAGAGGAAGATAGTCTTGTCTTGTGCTAAAACAGGGATGAACCTTGAGGACATTATGCTAAGTAAAATGAGATAGTTGCAAAATAAGTAAATATGTAAATAAATCGACAAACTTTGTGTAATTCGACTTATATAACCTGTTAAAAGTAGTTCAAACTCTTGGAAATGAAAAGTAGAACACAGCTAGCAGGAACTGGATGGAAAGAGAAAAGGGAGAGCTATTATTCCTGAGCACAGATTTTTAGTTTTGCAAGATGAGAAAGTTCTGGAGTGCTTCAACTGTTGTTATACTATGCACTTAAAATAGCTCATAGAAAAGTAGGCATCATGGTGGTTAACAAATTTAATGCCAGGATTTGGTGGGCTGAGGCAGGTCACAAAAAGATCTTGTCTCAAAACAAACCTAAACTAAAAATATTTTAGATAAAACATTTTATGTACGGTGCTTTTACTCAAATAGATTTTTTGACTGTCTAGTTAGTTACTCAAGAGATTTGCTGGCTTATAAATGTGTAAGACCATATGGCAAGGAATTACAGGCACTGTCTAGAAACCCTAAGCAGCCTGTAAGAGCTGAGGGTAGCCTCCAACTAATAGGCAGCAAGAAGCTAAGGCCTTCAGTCAAGAAACGGATACTACAGGGCATGGTAAGATGGCTTACTAGTTAATAGTACTTGTTGTTCTTCCAGAAAACCGGAGTTCTGATCCCGGCACCCCCATCAGGCAGATCACCACCACCTGTAACTCTAGATCTATGGCAGTGGTCTCAACCTTCCTAATGCTAGGATCCTTAAATACAGTTCCTCATGCTGTGTTGACCCCCAGACATAAAATTATTTTTGTTGCTACTTTGTAACTATAATTTTGCTACTGTTACAATTTGTAATGTAAATATCTGACATATGACCCAGAAAGGTCACAACCCACAGATTGAGAACACTTCTCTAAGGTATCTGATGCTTTCTGGCTTTCTCAGGTATCTGCACTCACATTCAGATACACACACACACATACACAAAGGCATACACATAATTAAAAAATAAATCTGTTTAGAGATGAACACTGCCAAGGTCAATAATTTAAGTGAACTTGGAGTGTTCCATGCAGGAATGCAGCTTAGCTGACACAATGAGCAAAGGATTCAGTGCAGCCATGCCTGGACTCTTGAACTGTACATTCTGCAATAATAAACGTCTGTTGTTTTAATCAACTGAGTGTGTGGTGAGTTTTTATGTGGCAACAGATAACCAGTACAAAAGGGATGGCATGGGATAACCTGTTTTCAAATAATTGACTTCTGGGGGCATGGTCCACATGAAATATCCTAAAATATCTTTGGAGCATTGAATTTTGTGGAGGTTTGAAATGAGACAAGGAACCAAAACCACTACTTTGGTCATTTTTATTCCTTCTACCTTCCCCATCTTTCCACCTCAGTAATAGGAATTCTCTTTCTCTTAAAGACTCAACTCCGTTATAGTAAACTTCAAACACATCTCTAAAAGTAAACTATGCACCTTTAGGACGGGTTTTAATACTTGGAGATATTTGATAATCTCCAAGTTCCTCATATAAGATTTAACAAGTTGAAATGTTAACTCATTAACCAAATAAAAGTTTCCTAAATGCTGGGCTTAATCACTATCCCAAAACACTGCCAAGCTAAATAGAAAAGTTTTGCTTCAGTAGGAAGCTATTCTTGATTCTGAGTCACATAAGTCTAATGTATTGCTAGCAGTAAATAGATAAAAAAAAAAAAAACAAAACCAAAAACTCCTGTAAGTGCTCCAGCATTCTAAACAGAAGCAAAGGAGGGAAGGGCCTGGTCATCCATGTCAGGAAAGACATCACTGGCATTAACTCATGTAGAATGGGTGCTATTTTTAAAGCTGTTTAAAAAAAAAAAAACATTGCATAAGCTCTCATGGTGACTCACTAATGCATTGAGTCACAGGAAAGTGGGAGGGGTAACAGAAAATGCCTTTCAGCTTTCATTTCTACATACAGGATATTACTAGTTAATAAAGACAAAGTCACTTACCAAATGTTAGGAGTGGCCATGTGGTAACAGTTCATCACCTCACAGGACAGACCTGATGTTGGAGACCATCTGATGCTTTCTCTCACTACAAATAAAAGAAAAAGAAAAGAAAAAAAGCCTGATTCATTACGGAACCCAGGCAAGGCCATGGAAGCAGGGCTCTCAACAGGGTCTGTTCAGGAAAGTCTGTAGCAAAAGAAAAGTCATTCCTTAGAGACTTGGATACTTATTCCAGTGGACATGATACAGGAATATGCAAACCCCACTGTCCCCAAATAATTTGACTTCTGGACATCTACAATTTAGTGACTCCAATGAGCTTACCCTGGAAAAGCCTAGAAAATATAATATTCTTGTAGTCATTGAAGTAGTGATATCACCACACACTCTAAGTTTAGAATTATTTCAAAATAAAAAGCTGAAGAAAACAAAAGAAGCACATGGACTGGAGCAAATAAGAGTCACACCAGCTTTCACACAGGAGGTGGTCAGATATCAGTGTGATGAAAGAACACTTCCAAACCTCAAAATCTATTAGCAGTGAAAGAAATCCTTCAGTAATGTAAGATGACATACATAACACACAAAACTGAGAAAGTTTTCATCAAGGAAATTATGAAGTATATCCTTCAGTCAGAAGGAAAGTCCACAGTGAAGAACAAAGGTTTAAGACGGAAGGTAAAGTAAAAAAGAAAATTTAAATCTAGCCATTGCAGCAGTTCTCAACCTTCCTAATGCTGCGACCCTTTAACACCTCATGTTGTGGTGACCCCCAACCATAAAATATTTTCGATGCTACTTCATAACTGTAATTTTGCTACTGTTATGAATTATAATATAAATATCTATTTTCTGATGGTCTTAGGCGACCCTTGTGAAAGGGTTGTTTGACCTCCCCCCCCCCAAGGTCTCCACCCACAGGTTGAGAACTACAGAACTAGAAGGAAATAAATTGAATTATCCTAAGAATTGACCTTAGAAAATTCGAGAGAATACAAGAAGAGCAGGCCATATGGGACAACCTGTTGTACACAGTGAGCTCCAGGATAGCCAAGACAACACAGAAAGACCCTGTCTCAAAAACAAAACAAAAAGATACAAACACACGCACGCGCACGCGCGCGCGCACGCGCACACACACACACACACACACACACACACACACTCCTTTAGTCATGAAAACAATGACATCACCTCACAGCAATGAACTGCTTGTGGAAAATTACAACAAAAGGGGAAAAGGAAAAAATTATACCTCCGGGCCACACTTTGAGAATGGCTGCTCTAATCTTTCTGTCATCTCCTAAAGCCAGGTTTTGTGAGTTTGCTTTACTCAGCAATGTCGGGGGTCACAGAGGCAATCCTCATTCTCTATTTATCAAGGTTACTACTAGGGCACATGCGGGCACTCAGGCTTCCTAGATGGGTCCGCCAGGCGCCGCTAGAGGACTCGAGGCTCGCTGTGGCGTGCCTCGCCCTGCCCCGCCCTCCCGATTTGCGCCATCGGTTTCACAGTCACGAGAGAGCCAGGAAGTGGGCCGTGCCCAGGAAAGAGGGTGGTGCTCCCACGGACTCGCAGCCTTACTGGCTGTGATCTCTTTGTCTCACAACCCCGGGGGAGGAGCTTCTGCGGACTTAAAAGGCAAGGTCTTGCCCCAGTTTACTGCGCAGCTTTCTAAAGCAAGTCTGCCAGTTTTCTGTCTTATTCTGAGGTTCGCCGGGTCATGGTGCCAGCCTGACTGAGAAGAGGACGCTCCCGGGAGACGAATGAGGAACCACCTCCTCCTGCTGTTCAAGTACAGGGGCCTGGTGCGCAAAGGGAAGAAAAGCAAAAGACGAAAATGGCTAAATTCAAGATCCGTCCAGCCACTGCTTCCGACTGCAGTGACATCCTGCGACTGATCAAGGTAGGGAACAGGCCGGGTTCTCCCTAGGGCAGAGGGTGGGGGAGGCTCGGTTTCCCTGGGAGTCCACATATTCGGTTCTGAGATGTTGCCTGGCCAGTAATTCCCTTTTCTCAGCCGGCCAACCCCAGCCCTGGTCAGGTTCCGCTCCAGTCACCACCCGACTCTGCCTGCCCCATTTCCCCTTCTGTGAGCTGGCTGGACTGGACAGGACTTTCATTGTCTTTTCTTTTTGTATGCATCATTCCCAGGAACTGGCTAAATATGAATACATGGAAGATCAAGTAATGTTAACTGAGAAAGGTAACAAAGTCGTGGCGGGGGATGGGGTGGGGGTGGGAGTAGGGCAGGGAGGAAACAAGCTGTCTGTTTCCTGACACCTACAAAAGTCAACACTGTCTCCCCCTCCCCCATGTTACAGATCTCCTAGAGGATGGTTTTGGAGAGCACCCCTTCTACCACTGCCTGGTTGCAGAAGTGCCTAAAGAGCACTGGACCCCTGAAGGTAATGCCTTCTCCCTGTCCAGAAGCCAGAGTGAGCGAGTGTTGTATCAAAATCGTAGAGTCTACTGTGCAGATCCCGTGACTACACGGGCAGAAGTTACTGAGAAGTTGGCCAGAAATAACAGCCAGCCAGTGTACAAATGACTGAGGAAAAAGAAAATGTATGCGCTGTACTTTATAATAGGGCGGGTTAAGAGAGCTGTTTGAGCAAGTATCAGACTGCTGTGGAAACCCGGAAAAGTTAGGTATAATGTCATTTATTGTAATTCAGTTTCATAAAAATGGTTTTTGTTTGACCCTAACCTAACCTTTTTTTGTAATTGTGTTAAATCACATTTTTTTCTTTAATTTGTCCCAATCCTCAGGTTACAGTCTCTAGCTTCGCCATGTACATGGCCCTTCTGTGTACATGGATGGGCGGGGAGGTAACTAAAAGATCCTTTACACAATAAAGTAGATGATCATGATAAATGAGGTAAGGTCCTATTATCACACACTTAAAACATGGTAGATCAGAAACTTATATTCGCTTCCTGTTTGTTTGCAAAGAAATAGAAAATGACTAGAAAGTTTAATTTACAACCATTGCCTTCATTTGGAATTGAATTGACACTCCTCATGAGGGAGTCAATTTTTAATTGTTCTTAATTTTTATTTTTATTTATATATATTTTTTGGTGACCCTTGTTGACTGGTCAGAAGAGGGCTAAAAGGGGAAGTCGTTTGGGTGGATGCTTTCTTCAGTTTTCTTCTGACGTCTGTTCCCTAGGCTAGAGGGCAATCAGAACACCCAAGGGATGAGTTAGCTTTTAAAAGTACGTGGGTGTTACGTAACACCTGTTTCTCGTTACTGCTACTTCTCCTGCCTTAAAAATTGGGGAAAGTAAACTGGAAATGTATGTGTGGGAAGGCAAGTTCTGAAAGTAAACTTTGTAATTTTGGCATGGTGTTTGAACTGTAAGGAAGCAAGAGTTGGTATACTACAAGTATTTCCTCTTCTAAACTGCTGTGTAAACTCAACTTTTGCCAAGCCGACATACCAGTATGTCATTAGGATTTGAATAATTTGTGTGTTTAGTTTAAGTCCGTGGCAGTTTTGCTCTGGCAAGTAATGAAAGTGTTCTCACTTCCTGAGTGTGAGTCCAGCAGACTGCAGACTGGCCAGCCCACTGGTGTAGCCTAGCTTCAGCTAGCTCTAATGTGTGCTGTTTGCAAATACATGTCTGAGACCAGAGAGATCGTCCATCATTGGTCTGCACTCTGCTAATAAACATGAGGAGGCAGTCCCCTTCATGGCTACTTGATTCCGTGATGCATGCATGTATATTTTCTTAAAATCTATGATAGGCTTCTGATTCTGCCAACACAGCTTGAATGGTTTGTTTTTCTTCTCTGTATCTCATGGGACACTCTTATTACAGGACACAGCATTGTTGGTTTCGCCATGTACTATTTTACCTATGACCCATGGATTGGCAAGTTACTGTATCTTGAAGACTTCTTTGTGATGAATGATTACAGAGGTACAGTTAAATTTGGGATTGGAGGCAGTTTAAAGAGAAATTGGAGTTCTATGGCATTAAAATGACTAAGTTAAATTGTATTGCTTCCTTCTAGGCTTTGGTATAGGATCAGACATTTTGAAGAATCTAAGCCAGGTATGTTCGCCAACATTTCACTGGTATACCCCAGGCTGGTATAGTATTTATTATTGTAGGCCTGGCTGGCCTCAAGTTTGTCTCCACCTCCCTAGTGCTGGGATTATAGTTGTGGCCCAACATACCCAGCTGTCCTAGATTTAGGCTTCTGAATTTGTAAGAGTTTTTGGGTTATTGTAATGAATGAATCAAAATTGGGCCTTGGCAGGTGGGTGGAATATCACTGGGCTTATGTTTTCTCTCTTGTCCTAGGTTGCCATGAAGTGTCGCTGCAGCAGTATGCACTTCTTGGTAGCAGAATGGAATGAACCATCTATCAACTTCTACAAACGAAGAGGTGCTTCTGACCTGTCCAGTGAAGAGGGATGGAGGCTCTTCAAGATTGACAAAGAGTACTTGCTAAAAATGGCAGCAGAGGAGTGAGGAGTGCTGGGGTAGACGATGACAACCTCCATTATATTTTAGAATAAATTCTCAACTTACCTTGCTTTCTATCTTGTTTGTAGTGAAATAATAGCATGAGCACCCATTCCAAAGCTTTATTACCAGTGGCGTTGTTGCATGTTTGAAATGCAGTCTGTTTAAAATGGCAGTCATGTATGTGGTTTGGAGGCAGAATTCTTGAACATCTTTTGATAAACAACCAGGTGGTGTGATCTTACTATATATGAAAAACAAAACTTCATTCTTGTGAGTCATTTAAATGTGTACAATGTACACACTGGTACTTAGAGTTTCTGTTTTGATTCTTTTTTTTTAATAAACTACTCTTTGATTTAACTTTTCAGCATAAGCATTTTTACTAGTCCCGTCTTACTCACTTTTCTTGTAACCAAAATAATATATAAAATCAAAATACCCCTTCAACAGTTCTCAGGAGCTGGTGAACATCAATGGTAGAGGTTGCCTGGTGTTTGCAATATACTGGGTTTCTTCCCTGGTGCCACAAAATAAAGAAGGGGGTGGGGAGAAAGTGGGTTGGGAAGGAAAGAAAGAAACCGAGTGATGCACATAATGAATAAGCCCATTGTTGTACAAATAAAATGTGAAGGTGGATTTATGAAACACTGAAAATCAGGAAAAAAACATCTTGTCCCCAATGACCTCATCCCACACAAAATGCTTTTTGAAATAAAACTTAAGTGGGTCATTCGACTAATCAAGCAGGGGTAAAAAGCCGTTTTTTTGGTTTTTCTAATGAGAAGATTACAACTTTAAAAAGTGATAAACAATAAGTTTATCTCAAGCAAATCAGATGAATTGGCATCATTTACAGAGAGTGAGCTTGAGGTACTGTGTTAACATAATGTCCTTCTACAGTAAAGACACAATAGGAGTCTTTCAAACCACTAGGGAGAAGTAAGCAAATACTTTTCTCAGGAACTGAAAAGGGGCCTTTAATAAAGCAAAGGGAAAAGACTGTTTTCTTAGATCTGTGAACTTTAATTACTCATTATATTGACCTGCATTCCCAAACGCACCAATTTGCACAATTATAAAAAATGATCATTGTTAAGAATCACTGAAAAGTAGTGTCCAACATTAGTGTTTTCCAAAAGCAGTTATAGGATACCTGTAAAGCAGTAGGAGATACTCAACTCTTCCACGGAAACAGATTTGGTTCTATATTCCTTTGGTTTAGTTTTTGTTATACCATTCTAGATTAGAAGGCAGCAGTATAGAAACTTGTGATTGTGCATTTCATGTAATGCTTTGGGGTTTAATGGTGGCTCAGCATGTCATGAAAACAGGCATACAAAGTAAGTTCTCAGCCAGGTCCTGCCTGGATGGCAATAACAGAACTGCTGGCAAAAATCAAAGGCTAACTGAACACAAAGAGCCTTGTGAAGAAGGAAAATATTTTGAAGGTTGTGTTTTGGAAACTGGGCCTCAGAGGAAAACAACTACATGCTGACTGTGGTTAAATATATGAATAAATTAACCCCGTGAGTTACAATCTGATCTTTTGTCTTAACATCTTAAAGACATTGTGTTGGAAAGACATAAGCAATTGTGAAATTTTGGTTCACACTTTAGAGGAATCCCTTAAAAATAAAAATCTAGAAACTCAGACCCCCATCAGTACAATTAATATTCAACTCAGTTATAGTGATACTTCTTTCCAAACAGCTACAGAGCTAGGCACAGTAATGCACACCTAGGGAGACTGAGGCAAGTGTTCAAGTTTGAGTCCTGTCTGGCCTACACAAGGCGGCTTTGTCTTAAAAGCAAACAAACAAATCAACAATAACAAAAAACCATCTGGGCACAGGAACACATGCCTGTAACTTCAACTGACAGGCTGAGGCAGGAGGATCACTTTTCACCCATGAGGTCTGTAGTTGATATATTGTGCACCCCAATAAACTTATCTAGGGGTAAGAGAACAGAACAGCCACAATATTAAACATAGAGGTTAGGCAGTGGTAGCACATGCCTTTAGTCCTGGCATTCCAGAGGCAGAGATCCATCTGGATCTCTGTGAGTTCAAAGCCAAACTGGAAACAGCCAGGCATAGTGACACACACCTTTAATCCCAGGAAGTGATATTAGGGAGCAAAGAGGTGTATAAGGCACGAGGACCAGGAACTAGAGCCTGGTTAAGCTTTTAGGCTTTCAGCAGCAGTTCACCTGAGGCCCATTCTGGATGAGAACACAGAGGCTTCCAGTCTGAGGAAACAGGATCAGCTGAGGAATTGGCGTGGTGAGGAAGCTGTGGCTTGTTCTGTTTCTCTGATCTTCCAGCATTCACCCCAATACTTGGCTCCGGGTTTGTTTTTATTAATAAGACCGTCTAACAGTTTGTGCTACAGAGGTCAACCTGAGCAGCATAGTAAGCCATCTCAAAAAAGAAATTTATGCTGGGCAGTGGTGGCACACATTTTAGCACTCAGGAGGTAGGAGCAGGCAGATCTCTGTTAGTATGAGGCCAGCCTGGTCTACAAAGTGAATTCAAGGACAGCCAGAAACCTTGTCGTGAAACATCTCCCCCTGCCAAAAGATAAGGAAAGAAAAAGAAAGAAAGAAAGAGAGAGGGGAAGGAAGAAAGGGAGGGAGAAAGGAAGGAAGGAAAGGAGGAAAGAAGGAAGGAAGGAAGAGAGAAATAAATTAATATATGTAAGCTTAAAGTCAATATGTGGATAAAAAACAGGTTATGAGGAAATTATCTACAAATAAACAACATGCA
The DNA here is from genome assembly GCF_903995425.1 of Onychomys torridus. NCBI lineage: Eukaryota > Metazoa > Chordata > Mammalia > Rodentia > Cricetidae > Onychomys > Onychomys torridus. The sequence continues at coordinate 67,925,058 of NC_050466.1, forward strand.
ATGATAAGCCTAAAAGAAAAAAAATCTGTGTAAACAATACTTCTGTAAAGATAACCTGTACACTGGAGTTCAAGGACAGCATGGGCTATAATGTGAGCTCTTTCATTAAAAATAATAATAAGATAACCTTAAGATGAATGTGTTGGTGCATACTTGTAATCCTAGCACTTGGGAGGCAGAGTCAGGAGGATCAGGAATTGAAGGTCATCCTTGGCTACATAGTGAGCTTGAGGCCAGCCTGTGTTTCATGAGACGTTGTGTCAAAAAAGCAAACAGAAGGCACTTATAAAGAACCAAATTCCAATTCTCAGCACCTATGTGGTGGCTCACAAACATCTCTAACTCCTGTTCTAGGGGGAATCCAATGCTCTCTTCTGTCCAGTATGAGCACTGCATTCATATGATATGCAGACATACACACAGGCAAGACATTCAAACACACAAAATAAAAATAAACCTAAAAAAATCCCAAAAGATTACTTTCAAATTATCTCTACTAAAAATTATGCCCAGCACCATCATTTGAAAGGGATAGTATTTCAAGGGTAAGGACTTTCCATTTATCACATCAAGATATTTTGGTGTTTACTTCTTTTCTAAACAGCTTTTATTTGCTCCATTTATGGTGTCCTCAAAGGTGTACAAAAACTCATAATTTTTTATACTATTAAAGCAAGAGATAAGATGTATTTGTTTCTGAATAGTCAGCAATGAAGCATCTCACTACTGATCAAACTATAGGATTGACAACAGAGCCATGGTTTATCATCATTTGAACAAGACTCTCAGATCATGATATTTAGATTCCATGGACTGGTCCTTCTAAGGTTTGAGAGTAGAGTCACTTTCATAGAACTGCAAAAGAGACAATTCAGAAAAGAGCTGACCTTATGACCCACAAACACTCTAGACTTTTTCTTACCCCTTCCTTTCCACTGGCTTCCAACAGGGCTCAAAATAGAGGATACTTAATTACTGTTTCTCGAGGCAAGCAGTGACTGATAGGGTTTGCTATGTCCTGGAAACCACCCATCATCATTTGCTAGGAGTGAACTATCTTCACCCCTTACAGTGACAGGCCTCCTCTCCATGTTTCTCTCCTCCCTCTCCCTTTCTCTTTCTCCCTTTCTCCTCTCCTTTTTCCTCTCCTCTGCCTCTCTCTCCCTCTTCCTTTTCCTCCCTCTCTCTCTCTCCTTCTCCCTCTCCCAGTACCTCTACTTCTCTCTGAGTCACAGACAGCCATGTCTGCTAAAATCTCATTTGTGTTAATAGTACCATCGTGTTTTCTTTCTCCCTCATCATCTCTTCCTGTGTCACCTCAGAGTGACCTTGTGTTTCCTTCTCATCCTTTTTCTTTGTGCTTCCAGTCTGGCATCAATCCAGTAAGTTCAGACTGACAGCCCACACCTTTATTGAACCAACTTCCATGATCAACACATTTGTTGTCCCACTTATAAAAGGCCACCAGATAGATGTCCTGCCTCATAATAGTGCCTCTCCCACCATCCTATTTCCTATTAGCTATTTCTTTTTGTGGTCTTAATATGCCCAATAAAATGTTTCAATAACTTCCCTCCTGCTAGTTATCAACACAATAACTAATAAGAGCTAATGTTCTCTAATCAGGCACTAAGTGTAATGTTTTTATGTGTATGTATTATGTGTGTATATACATATGTGAGTGCAGGTACCCACAGAGGTCAGAAGGGGGCATTAAATCCCTTGGGGCTAGAGTTATAGGCAATTGTAAGCTGAATGTAAGTGCTGGGAACAAAACTCAGGACCTCTAGAATAGCACCAAAAGTTCTTAACCATCTCTCCAGACTCTCTTTTTGCTTTTTTTGAGACAGGGACTCCCTGTACAATCCTGGCTAGCCTTAACCTTGTGATTCCCCCTTGTCTCAGTCTCCCAAGTACTAGGATTGCAAGCTTGTTCCCCATACTCGGTTTAAGATTAACAGTACATACATTATTATCTTATATAATTCTCACAAATACCCTATTTGGTAGGGATTATTATTATTTCCTTCTTTATCAATTGAGACACGGTCTCCCTGTTAACTTTCATGAGTTGGCTCTTTCCTTCCACACTACAGGTTCCAGGGGTTGTACTCAGGTCACCAGACTTGATGGCTACTGTGTCACTGCCCCTAATTTACTGAAATTTTAATGTGAATCCCAAAGTGAGGATACAGCTGAGACTCACCAGTCTGGGTAATCAGCTTGGACCAGAGTCCAATTTATAACTGAAATGTAACCTTTTCAGGTCATGTTCATGCTGACCATCTTAGGACCACAAAGTTAACAGGAAGCTATCTCCAAGGAAAAAACAAGTGAGTCATAACACACTGCGTGATGGAGAACCTTCTCAAGTGTTTTAGAGAAGGATACTTTGGGAAAGCTGAAGCATCCCAATGTTCCAAAGGGTAGGGAATCCACAGAATATCTCCCTCAGCAGTCAGCACCATGATCCTTGCTAAGCAACAACTTCCTTTCAGCAAAACGTCTCCCCTCTCTTTGAATCAATGTTGTTCACTTGAATTTTATTCACTCAGTAGTTTTATTTCTATTGACATGTAACTGTATATTGGTTTAGGAACTGGAATGATGGCCCATCAGTTTTGCTGCTTTTTCAGAGGACTTGAGTTCAATTCCCAGTACCTATGTTGGGTAGTTCCCAACCACCTGTGATCCAATTTCGGGGATTCTGACAACTTCTTCTGACCTCCATGGGCACCTGCACAGACATAGCATGCACACACAATAAATCTTGAAACGTATATTTTTACACTTGTATGGGGAACAGTAGATATAAAATATTCATATCTAGTTGTATGTTTATAGTCACATGAAATAATTCTAATTAATACTGAGTGTCTGTGAGAATTATAGTTCCTTTAAAGTGGCTCATGTTACTCAAGTTTGAGAGATAACATTATAAGTAAGCATTATGCAAAGTTATCTTTTTTTATTAGTTTAAGATGAAGTATCAGGGGGCCAGAGAGGTAGCACAATGGTAAAATGTGTACTGGTAATGCATGGGGTCTCAGTTTTCCTTTTTAGCAAAAACAGGAAAGGGAAGAGGTAATTTTTCATCAGATTCAGATTTGGCTTTTGTGTGTTTGTGTGTAGTCAAGAATTGTTGTTAGGTGACATTTTCCCATCAAGAGGCCAGTGATGGTTGACATTTCTTTTTGAGTTGCTAGAGGGCTTAGTGACTATCAACATGTAAGCCGGTGATTCATTAGAGAGTTACAAAATGGTGATAAGTTATTTCAGTCATTCCTCATCCTGTGTTTTTTTTACGCTGAGTTACAGCTCGCTCAGAACAAATCCTCACTTCTTTCCTTTTATTTCCTAATTTTCAAAAGAATGACCACATTCTCTAGCATCTTTCAATTAGACATTTTTTTTTCTTTTAGATACTTAGCATTCCTGTATTTTAATTAATGGCTATTATTTTTCATACCAAACCTCAGATTTCCCTAAACACTCTTTGAAAGGTTCTTTAAGTTGGTTCCAGAGTCCTTTGGAAATGACGTCAGAAGCCTTGGCGAGCTTCCTGCTCTTAAGTTGTCCCAGGCTCATCTTGTCCATTTCCTTCCTCAAACCTGACATCAATGGCTTGGTCATTTCGAGTTTCAGAGGTTCCCAGGGGGAAACAACATTTGTTGAGAGCAGGTGGTGTTCACAGCTCTCTGTTTTGATAATGTCAGAGGCACAGCAAGGAGATCCTTGTCAATGGAGACTCTGAATTGGGGCACTCACTTCAGGCTTACTGATGGAATGTTCCAGGCTGTAGGTCAGATCTGCCTTTCACCTGGTACTCAACTGTTTCCTTTCTTTCAGCAAATCCGGAACAACATTTCAAAAGAGCTAAATCAGCTGAGTGTGTGGACACACACCTGTACTGCTCTGGAGACTAAAGCAAGATCAATAGTTCAGTGCCAGCCCAGGTTACATCAAAAGCCTTCATCTCAACAAACAAACAAATAAACACAAAAACAAATAAACAAAAAAGTGGCAACGCCAGAAAAAAATTAAACCAGCTAAATTAGTGCATAACAACAGTTCTTTTTGTTGGAAGGGACACAGTTCAGAAGCACTTTGGGTCTGGTGAACATTTGACTTTGAGTCAAAAAAATGTAAACTGGATCCTGGCTCTTTTTTGTCTCCCTACATGTTCCTGGAGGGCCTGGTACTTACTAATTAGACCAGGCTGGCCTCAACTAACAGAGACATACCTGTCTCTCCCACCTGAGTGGGATTAAAGGCATGCTCCACCACATCCAACCTATTATGGCCTTTTTATATGTATATATCATTATACTTTGTTCTTATTCATTCCCTCTGATCCACTACCTCTTCTTGCTTCTTTCTTGTTAGTCTTCTTCTTCCCTGAAAAATAACCTGCCCTCAGTATGAATGAACAAAAATGTTTACTTTTCCTGACTGTAAGTATTCTAGGAAGCAGGAACCATGTTCCACAATCTTTGTTTCCTCAGGGCCCCAATCTTTGCATAGCATAGTGACCATTTTATAAACATTTATTAAGTACATGTGACAGGGAAATCTATTTTAGAAAGAAACAGAAATAGAAATCAAATTTAATATCATTCAAGAGACTTCCATTTAATATTCATAAGCCAATTGAAAAAAAGAACCTTAAAAATCTTCCTTTCTTCCTTCCTTCCTTCCTTCCTTCCTTCCTTCCTTCCTTCCTTCCTTCCTTCTTTCCTCCCTTCCTTGACAGTCTCACTATATATCCCAGGCTCGGTTTGAACTTAGTATGCAGTTCAGGCTTGTGGCAATCCTGCCTCAGCTTCCCATGTGTTAGGATTATAAGTATGCATTACCATGCCTGAAAAAAATCTAAAAGTTGTAGGATACTTTCTACATCTCAAATGTTACATGTGGATTGTGTCATTTAATCTTCTCTAAGTAACACTTCTATTTTATGAATATATAAGCAGGAAGGGCTGGAAAGATAGCTCAGTAGTTAGGAGAATTCACTGCTCTTCGAGAGTACCAATGTTTGGTTCCCAGCACCCACATGACAGCTCACAACTCTTCATAATTCCAGATCTAAGAGCTCTCTAGCACTCTTCTGGCTTATGAGTGTACTTCATGCATACAGTACAGACAAGCATCAGGATAAACACTCACTTATACAAAATCAATATGTACATAAAATAAGTTCAGCATCTTTAGCCACCAGGAAATGAAAATTAAAACTACATTGAGATTTCTTCTTAGATCAACAAAACAAATGACAACACATGCTGGTGAGCATGCATGAAAAGGAGAACAATTATTTATTGCTGGTAGGAGTGCAAAGTTGTACAGCCACTATGAAAATAAATGGAGCCAAGCAGTCAAGCAGTGGTGGTGCACACCTTTAATCCCAGTATTCAGGAGGCAGAGGCAGGTGGATCTCTGAGTATGAAGCCAGCCTAGTCTACAGAATGAGTTCCAGGACTGCCAGGGCTGTTACAGAGAGAAACCTCGTCTTGAAAAACCAAAAAGAATAAAAGAAAAAAAAAGAGAAAAAATGTAGTTTTTTTCTCAAGAAGATGTAACTTGATGTACCTCAAGATCCAACTATACCTCACTTGAGCATATACCCAAAGAGCTCTACACCCTTCTTACGACATACTTGTTCATCTATGTCCATTACTGCTCTATTTATAATAGCTAGAAAATGGAAATAGCCTAGATGTCCATCAACTGATAAATGGATAATACAAATGTGGTATATTTACACAATTGAATATTATTCAGTTATTACAAATGAAATTATGAAATTCATAGTTAATGGATGGGGTTAAGAAAAAAAATCCTGAGTGAGGTAACTCAGACCCCAAAAGACAGACATTGTATGTTTTCTCTTTTATGTAGTTGTTAGCTTTTAAGCCTTTAATAGGTGTGTTACAGTCTGAATACCCATGGAGAAAGGGACCAGTGTGGCAGGGGAGGACCTCCCAAGGAAGGGGAAATAGAATGTATTGTTATGGAGAGACAAAGGGGAAACTAGAATAGGATTCAGTAGGGAGAGAGATAGAAGAGAAGGGTAAAGTAGGGAATGTGGGGGAGGGGTGACTAACACTAGAGACCTTTTGAAAAACCATATGGAAACCTACTACTGTAGAAGCTTCTTAAAGTACACACATATATGACAGGAATCTAAATAGAGTCACCAAGTAAGAGGGGAGTCAATTCCCTAACTGGACATCTTATGCCACTGAGTAAAACTCCAGTGCCAGGAATGGATCACGTTGTTGAGTTTTTAGCCAAATGGGTCACATAGAAACCCCCAAACCACAAGCTATTGTCAAGGTTATTTGTTATATTTCACAACCTGATGCTAAGTTCCTACTGCTGAGAACGATCACTTATGTTAACAAATGTGGAGGAGTCCAGTTTGTATCCAACAAGAAACTTCACCAATACTGACTAGCATTCCTTGTGCCAGAAAGTACTCTCTCTGCGTGCTACAGGAGGAGAAAGGAAATTATCAATATCTCCCAGTCACAATCCCTGTGACCTACAACAATGACCTACCTGCAAGATATCCTGGCTCAACAGTGGCACAAATGTTATGGGAACAACCAACCACTTTCTGATTAGATACAAGGCCCAGTCCATGAGATTGAACCCATATCTGATACTGCTCAAGTATAGTGATATTTTATTTGTATTGAAATGTGACTTTATTTGTATGTTAATAAAGTTGCCTTGAGGTCAGAGCAAGCCCTAGCAGAGTGGTGGTGGTGGTGGTGGTGGTGGTGGTGGTGGTGGTGGTGGTACACGCCTTTAATCCCAGCACTTGGGAGGCAGAGCTAGGTAGATCCCTGTGTGTTCAAGGACACAGCCAGCATGGAGACACACACCTTTAATCTCAATACCAATAGACAGGCAGTGATGAGGAGGTCATGTGGCTGGGTTTACAACCAATGAGAAAACAGAACATAAAGTCTATAAAAAAGACAGGACACACAGAAGTAGGTCTCTTGCAGAGAGGAAAGACAGCAGAAGCAGTGAAGAGTAAGGCTCTCTGCTATTGCTTTGATCTCTTGGTTTTTACCTCTGCAACTGGCTCTGTGTTTCTTATTTAACAAGACGGTTACATCTACAGCTCAAGTGGCCAAGAACCTGAGACTAAATAGATCATGAACCTAGGGGAAAATCTAGTACTATTATTCTGCTAAAGGAACATGGCAATAAAATGACATCTGCTGTACCCATAGAGCAATGTCTCACTCAGGCATCATCCGAGAAGCTTCTTGCAGCAGATGGGAAATAACACAGAAACCCACAACTGGACAATGCACAGAAAGTGAGAGATTTTGGAGCACTCAATCTAAAGTGGGATTTTTCCATCCAACGCTTCCCATCAAGGTTCAGGGAACTATGCGAAAGAGAAGGTGGGATATTATAAGAACCAGAGGTCAAGGAAACAGCATCATCCAGACACAACAGGACTGATGTACATGTGAACTCGCAGAGACCTTGGCAGCACACAAAGGGCCTGCACAGGTTCAAGGCAGATGGGATCCCAGCACTGGGATGGGGGAAATAGACACAGGCTCCTGCCCCTAACTAAGATTCTATCTACAATTGATATCCAATGGCAAAGGAAATATCAGTATTCTCCAATGGAGTCTCACTGGGTATATTAGCCACTCTTCAGAGCAGGCCCCATGTCTGAGAAGTGCCAAATCAAAACAAACTCAATGGTAATTTTGTAGTTTTTTTGTCTCATTTTGCTTTGTTTTTGTATTTTTTTGTTTTACCAGTCTTTTGCTTTTTTATTTTTATTTTAAATTTTGTGGTTTTTGTTTTTTTCTGTTTTCAACAGAGAACATAAAGTTGAGTGGGTATGGGGGTAGGAAGGATCTGGGATGAATTTTCTGAGGGAGAACCTGAATAAAATACATTATATTAAGATTTTTTTCACTGAAACAAATTAAAATTAATAAATAAGCCCTCAGAACAACAACAACAAAGAAAAAGGGGCAGCAGGAATCCATATATACTTCAGGAATCATGTCAGCCCATGGTGGCCTTTTGTCATCAAATACTGCTAGTGCTTTAGAGTTGAGACACTTTCTCTGAAAAACTTTTGCTTATGTATTACAAGGCTGGAGGCACCAGGTGGGATGTGGACCTCATACCTCCACATTTGAGGACTCTGCAAGAAAGTTTTAGTTTTCTGCTAAAGACAAAACTCAGGGCCACACAAGCAAACCATCCTACTTTGTGTTCATGTTCTTGAATTATATCTGAGTGTTGATATTAGACACAATTTTTTTCTCTAAATGATCCACAAAAGCCTCCAAGCAGTTAAAAAATAAAAATCATTTTCCAGTTCCTCTGGCTTCAAAACTTGATACTCAGCCAAGATCCAACCCTAATAATCATCCAAATGCCTGTCAGTGAGATGGTTATTATGTACTCTGGCAGCCCTGAGGCAATCTTGAGCAATGTTGTTATAGCATTATGTTATAATTATACCAGGCCTTGTTTCCTGCACATGGCACAAATGCTTGTCCACCATCAGGAGGATGTTAGCTAACTATCACTCTGAATAAGCTTGGACAAAAGGAATAATAGCGGTAACTTCTGACAGAATATACAGCTAAAATTCGAGAATATTCTACCAGTTAAATATTTTCTTAGAGGCCAGTTACATCGGGCTGCATTTCCACCTTTTCCTATTCTATTGATTTCTGTCCAGAATGATGTCACTTACTCCTATCCCTTTCAACCTAAAGACTTGTGGGCTGGGTGTGTAATTCACTGGTAGAACCATGTGCCAGGCCCTGGAGTTCAATCCAAAGTATCAAAAGACAAAGGAGACTTTGAACTGCTGGGGAAAATTCTTCCAGCCTCTAACTCCCAGACAGGCACCTAAATCCCACCCCACCTCCCAGAGGAGTGAAACTGCTTAATGATGTTCTCTGTGTCTGTCTATCTGTCTCTGTGTCTGGTCTGTCTCTCTCTCACTATCCCTATCCCTCTTTCCCTCCCTCCCTCCCTCTATCTTTCCTCCTCTCTCCTTCTCTCCCTCTGTCTCCTCTCCTATTTTTCCAACGGGTTGGAGGTGGAGGTCAGGGAGACTATTCCTTCGTCACAGACCTGTGGTCTTATCCAGACCAAATGGAATGCTGAGGCAGTGTTTCCATTGGAATCCAGGGAAGTGGGGAGGGGAAAGCTCTGGAGGGAACTGTCTCAGTAGCCAGGTCCCTTGCAGGCTGTGTTTCCAAGCAGGTTTTCATTAACCTCCAGCTGAAACTTGCTAAACAAGTTTGGCAGACGATATTATTGTGTTGGTGTTTTTCTGGGTGTATTGGCCTAGGTTTGAATTTCACGGTTTATTATTCTTTTTAACTGCAGCTCAGTGGGAAAACACCATCAGAACACCTTTTTAAATGTAGGGATTTCCTGCCAGTGACTTGTGAGAAAGAATAGCTTACCAAGATTTGGATTAAGACAGAGGAAGCAATGTTTTAAAGTTGACATTTACAAGCAGCAAAGAAACAACAAAAAGTCTTTTTTTAAAATGCCTTTCTTTTAATGAAATATCCACAATCTTTTGGTCCAGACAATAATTACTTGAGATTTACCTCTTAAAACTAGCCTTTCAGTTCATATGTTCCAGCTCATATGGGAAAGATTTAGAACAGTTTGTTTCTTTAGTCAATTCTACTAAGGATGACCTTTGAGAGCTTATTTTTAATGAGCACTACATGATCTTTCTGGAATAACAACCACTGAATACTATTCACTCTACTTTCCATGAAGGGGCCACTGGAAAAAAGAAAGTAGGCTTGGGGTGTGACCTTCCCTTATGTATCATACATAAGTGTCACATAAGAAAAGAAAAGTCAAATGAGAAAACCATAGTATATTTGGATTTGAGTCTTGGGTTTTGTTGTTTTCATTTGTTTTGCTTTTTTAGATGGCATCTCAAGTAGCCAAAGTTGGCCTTGAACTTTTGATCCTCCTTCTTCCACCCACACTGTGAGAACAAAGTTATTTAAACTAAACTTTTGCATATGAAAGAGCTTGAGAATTGAAGACCCAAAGACTTGAGGAAAACTGCCCATTTTCTCTCTCTCTTTTTTGTTTTTTTTTTTTAGATGGAATCTCACTATGTAGCTCAGGCAGGCCTTGAACATGTAATCCTATTGCCTTGTTTCACCCCAACTCCAGTGTGGAGATTTATAGGCATCTACCACAACACAAGATCCATGTTTATGTTTAAATTAGATGAAGTATAATAACATATAACTATAGCTAAACAAAAATGATACAAGCTAGTAGTAGATACTCTCATGAGGGGGGGCACCAACAAGTCCTGTCCATTCAGATTTTTCTTTCTCTTTTTGCGAAATATTCTTTCTTCTGGGTACAGAGAATGATCCCTTCTAGAATGGAAATATTTCATCTATCTGTCTATCTATCTATCTATCTATCTATCTATCTATCTATCTATCTATCTATCTATCTTTAAGGCAGGGTCTCACAGTACACATCTTGCTGTTTGGTCTGGAACTTGCTTTGTAGATCAGGCTGACCTTGAACTCACAGAAATCTGTCTGCCTCTGCCTCTGCCCCCCTGAATGCTGAGATTAGAGGCTTGTGCCACCACACCCAACTTTACATTCATTTGGTTTTGTTGAGGTGGTGGAGTAGGGTAGGATGGAGTGGTGGATAGGTTAGGGTTATGCCCTAGCATCTACGTGGAGAACAGAGAACAACTTGTGGGTCTTTTCCTTTCATCATGTAAATTCTAGGGCTCAAACTCAGGCTGTTAGGCTTGGTAGTAAGCTCCCTTACTCACTGAGTCATCTCACCAGCCCTATAACGAGAATGTTATGGCCCTAACATTAGCCAAGATTATGTCAGAGATTGTCTTCATGGCCAGCTTTACCACATAGAAGCAGGGACTTCATAGTAACACGTCTAGGTTAAATGGCTGGCTTTGTGGGAGAGGGTTTTCATTTCTCTATCTTACCTTGGGGAGGATTCTACTTTTTACGTCCTGCCTTATAAGGAAAGGGGACCAGGAGAAAGAAAGTCAAGAAGTCATAAAGAGGCTTTGCTTTTGATTTCCTTCTGAGCCTCTTAGCTTTCCTTTCAACTGAAGTGTCATTGTCTCACCTCTTTCATTCTACTTCCTTCACTGAACTTTTCCCAGTGGGACCTGCTGATTACTTGGGAAATTCCCAGATTAGCATCTGTTCTGCTAGATGACAAGCTCCATGAAGTCAAGGATCAAGTCAGCTTCAGGGTAGGTGAGATGGCTCAACAGATAAAGAAGGCACGTGTCCAGCCCAATGTCTTGAGCTCTATTTCAAAGACCCTCATAGTGGAATGAAAGAACCACTGCATACTGGTGGTGAACAGATACACATGAAGACATATACTTTAAATAGATAAATACATAATATCTTGAAAAAGAATCATGTCAGTTTTAGGTCACAATTTTTTCAAGTTTTATTGATTTTTTTAATGTGTGTTTGTTTGCATGTTTATAGGCATACCATGTGAATGACTGGCACTGGTGGTCTGCTCTCCTGGAACTGGAGTTGTAAGTCCTCATGTGGGTGCTGGAACGAAATCTGGGTCCTCTAGAAGAATAGTGAGTAATTTTAACCACTGAGCTATCTCTCTAGCCTCTTAGATCCACAGTTTTTTTGGTGAGCAGAGACAAAGCTAATATTTTCATAACTTTAAAAAACTTGGTTTGATATTTATTTGCTTATTTATACAGTCTCTCATATATTTCAGGCCAGCCTTTAGTTCACTATGTAACTTAGGCTGTCCTTGTATTATTGATTCTCCTACCTCAGCCTCCCAAGTACTGGAATTAGACATATACAATAGTATGCCCAGCTCCCAAAGGGAACTTTAATTAGCCAAATCCATGTGAGAGAGTATATAGTTAAGGCACGTATGAAAAGTAATTGAATGTAATTGAAGTAGTACAATCATTGCATGGAGGCAGGACTTCCATTTGGCAGTGTTATATTTACCTATATTCAGTGATGGAGAAGTTCCTTTCTATGGTGGCTCTAAGCATTGTTTCAAAGTTCTAGTTATTGGGAGATTCAATGAACTTGAAAGTTGAAAGCTGCCCCTTTGTTGTTTCCATTTCCCTAGTTGTGCCTTCAGTTCTGGAGGATCCTTTCACCCATGGAGCTGGTGTTTGATGACTCAAAAAGATTCAGTCCTTCAATGACTGTTTATTAAATATAATTTCCTTTGAAGAACTCCATTTCCTTTACTTAATTAACTCCCTTTCCTTAGCTCTCAGCTTTCCCTTTTCTTTTCTTTTTTCTTTCCTTTAAACAATGTTTCACTATGTAGCACAGGCTAGACTGGAACTTGTGATCTTCCTATCTCTGCCATACTAGGGTTACAAGTATGTGCCACTATACCTGGTTTAATTCTCAGTTTAATGTAACTTTCAGGAAATCCAGTAAGTCCCTCCCGTTCACCCTTCTGTTCCTTCATTTAATGGTTCTGAGGATTCATACTATAGAAGATCTCTACTACTGAGGGGCACACCCAGCCCCAGTGTGTCCCATTTCTAAGGGGGAAATGCAGAGGGTCAAAAGCACAGCCTTTCCTCACACAGCATAGCTAGAAGTCAGAAATGCTTGGAATACATTTTAAATCATGATCACACCATTCCAGTTACACAACTTTGTCTGAAAAGCAAGCTGATCTCCAGGTAAACTTAATTGCTTTTTCAAGATAGACTTTCTCTGTGTAAATGCCCTAGTTTTCCTGGAACTCACTCTGTAGACCAGGCTGGCCTTGAACTCACAAGAGATCTGCTTGTCTCTGCCTCCTGAGTGCTGGGACTGAAGGAGTGCACTACCACACCCAGCTTCAACTTAATTTTTTAAAACAATTGTACACAAATGTTCATTTGACATTTGAGACAACTGAGTCAGCATGATTTCGTCATCGAGTGAGCTCCCTTGTCTGCTTTGTGACACACTGGCAGTTCTGCTTTCCGTTAAGGAAATAGTGTTCTCAGAACGTCAACAATGCTTTTTGCCTTTCTTGTTTAACTACTGAAGATAAACAAGGAACACAAATGCACACATATATTTGGAGAATATTATATCAAATATGGTCTCTGGATTATTAAAGGTGGAAGAGGATTATTTGTGCTGACTGAAAACATTTATTATCATTATTATTAATTTGTGGCACTGGTGATGGAAACCAGGGCCTGACAAATGCTAATAAGCAAGCATTCCATCACTGAGCTATATCTATAGCTCCCATTTTTTAAGAAAAGTTTTATTTATTTATTTATTTATTTATTTATTTATGATTTGTGTGAATGTGAGTGTGTGTGTCTGTGTGCCTGTATGTCTCTATCTGTTCATGTGTCATGACACATGTGTGGAGGTCAGAGGAAAACATCTTGGAGTTGGTTCTCTCCTTCCATCATGTGGTTTCTGGGGATCAGACTCAGGTCACCAGGTTTGGTAACAAGTGCTCTTACCTGCTGAACCACCTGGCTGGCCCCTAACTGATTTTTTAATAAACTTATTCATATGCAAATGTTTTTGAAGCAGGTTTTAACTCATGCTGTTTGATTCTTGTTTGCCGTTTTTTTGTCCTCTATCACAGAACCCTACATCACAATTTATGCATTCCAGACTGTCATTTCAGAGCTAAGCCTGGAGTGGCTGCTGGGGGAACAACCCCAGTTTTCTCAGTATGCGATTGTAAACGACATCTGAATGCCTTTTGCCAGAGGTCTTCATTATTAGTGTCTCATTTTAAACAAAGTTCCAAACAAGATGTGGTAATAAGTCCTCACAGCTTAGGAAGATGAAAGAGAAAGAGTTTTAAAAATCAAGTCACATGATTTACAAGCAGAACAGAGGGGCAGTGGAGTGCAGAAACAGAGCTGAGCTGTGAGAAGTCACAGAGAAAAGAGGAGTGGCGGGAGAGAGTTGAGCAATGTGTGAATGTGTCTTTACTGTCGTCACAGGGATCAATACGACAATTACCTTGAAGAATCTGTGCACAGTTCAGGGTTGTTTGGATTTTGTATTGTTTGTTTAGTTTTATCAGGTAGTTTGGATTTTTAGTGTTCTGTCTGGAAATAAAATAAGTAAAATGGCAAAATGTCAGAGCCCGTAGTGGCTTGAGCCTGTATCTCACATTTTCCTGCACTTCACATTTGCAACCTCTCCTGCTGCCTGCACAGTGTCCTAGTAGTACAACTAGCCATAATGTTTTGCCCTTCTCCATAGCCACCTACTTCTAGCTCTTGACCCAGCTCTGCAGAACAGAGGCAGCTAGGAAGGCCACAGCTCCCACTGTTTCACCATATTCCTTGTCTTGACAGTGTGCTTCTTGCAAAATGCACCTGAAATGTGGTGCACTATGCTACCTCATTAAGATGACATAAGGATTACTTTGACTGAGGGCATCTGAAAAACAGCAGACACAAGAAGGCTTTTTAATTCCCAAATTCTCCCTGAAAGCATGAGGGAAAACCTCAGGTGGAAAGACATTTCTTGTTACCAGGAGAAAGGAAACATTTTTCCATTGGGAGCACTAGCCAGGGGAATCCCAAGCAAGCACACTTAAAATAATTACCTTGCATTAGCCTTCCATATAATGTAGTGACTTTCCCCTAAGATCCTCTTTCTGTTCAACCCAGTGCATGATCACATTGATTTTTATATGTCTCTGGGTATTTTATTTATTTCCTTCAAGAACCTTCATGTCATGTGAGATTTATATTAGGTTTGTATGCTCATGTGAATTTATTATATGCCAAGTTAATGCTCAGACCAAGCTGGGCACATAAGAGAAGTGTTTTGACTCCCTTCCCTAAGCTACCAACACTGGCAGGAATCAGTACTTAGTCAAGCCCTGTGTTAACGTCAAGGGGCCTTGTGATGTTTGTCCTGTCAGGAACTCTGATCTGTCCTAAGTCCTTGAACCCCTCATCCCCCACTCCCCCACCCCCACCCCAGCTTCCACAGCTCCCTGAGGCCACAGTGATCATTCCAGCAGACTGAAACCGCTGTTTGTTAACTAACTGCCCAGTGTTTATGCTATATGTGTGTATGTATTCATGCATGTGTGTCCAGGTGGAGGACAGATTTTAACAGGCATCTTTCCCTATCCAATTCTATTTTATTTTTTGACACAAGTGTCTCTCTATGAACTTGGAAATCACCAATTAGCAAGACTAGCTATCCATAGAGCCTTAGGGATCCTCCTGGCTTTACCTCTCCAGAACAAGAATTACAGATGTGTACCACCATGCTTGGCTTTTCACATGGGTGCTGTAGATCTGAACTCAGACACTCATGCTTTTTGGATGAGCACTTTATAAATTGAACCATCATCCAAGTCCCTCATATTTATGGCAGGATTGAATGAGTGTAAACTTTCACCCCACCTGAGTTCTAAAAGAGCTATATAGCAGAGCATGTTAGGTTTTATTCTCTGTTTGTATGGTGCAAGCCTGGCAGGTAGTTAGTAGGGTACTAGGTAAGACTTGGTAAATTCAACAAGCTGCACCCCCTCCCCTCTGTGTGTGTATTCTTCCTCCCTTCTCCTCCTCTTCTTCCTCCTCCTCCTTCTTCCCCCCTCCTCCACCTTCTTCTTTGACAGGGTCTCTTGTAGCCAAATCTGGCCTTGAACTTACTAGGTAGCTGACGATAATCTTCAACTTCTAATTCTCTTGTATTTACTCCCCAAGTGCTGAGATCACAGGCCTATACCAGCATGCCAGGCTATTGGGGTGCTTAGTTTTATTTTCAGACAGGATCTTCCTATGTACTTAGGGCTGGCCTCAAATGCTTTCCCCTCCTACCTCAGTCTTTCAGTCTTGGGATTATTTTCTTATAACAGAAAGTAATGTAAAGCCAGAATTTTTCCTGTAATAGTTAGTGGATGCCAACCTGAGTGTTCTAAACTTGGTTATTGTAAAAGAAAAAGGAGGGAAGGATGTTCCTGGACTGAAAAATACTACTGTGCCTTGGTGGTTGGGGTCCAAAAAGAGCTAGCAGAATAAAAAAACTTTTCAATTTCTCTAAACAAGATGATGTCCACTAATAAATATATTGTCAGAAAGCCCTTAAACAAAGAAGGTCATTGACTCTTTAGTGAACAGCATTTACTACATATTTTTTTCCAGAGCTGAGGACCGAACCCAGGGCCTTGCCCTGGCTAGGCAAGCACTCTACCACTGAGCTAAATCCCCAACCCCGACTACATATGTTTTGTTATCTCATTTAACCTATATAATCAACTTCTGATGTTCAAGTTTATGACACAGGAGTTTTGACCTAAATTGTGAATTGAAACAAAACAAGTATCTCTGGCTCCAAATTTCACACAAGAAAACAGTTGCGCATAACTCATCCTCTTTACCATTTCTTCTCCAACAACAAGCAAATGTGTATCATGTCATATCTAGAATCTGGAGGAAAAGGGGCATTCAAGGTCAAAGAGTTACTTTCGACATAAACTGGCCCAAATTCTTCATTTAAATTTCACCAAATCTATTTCTTAAGCAGCAAAATATGTGCTTCAGTAGTGGGAAAACTAACTGCCAGTTCAGAGAGCAGCAGGTCAACCTTGACACCTCAGCCTGTGAGGACAGCCTCCATCCAAGGAACAGGAGGTACAAGGACAAGTCAGCTTGTGGACTAGGACCTCCAAAACCACAGCTGTGGCCCCAAACAGGATGGTTATCTGGGTTTTTCATTTACTTTGATATTGTGTGTGCATTTAATTCTTAAGTGGAAAAAAAACCAGGAAATGAAGCCAGTTAACATCAAGGGGACCAGGAGGCAAACTGAAAAAGAACAAAAAGAGTAAACACTTCAGTGAGTCACAATCGTTCAGGCTCACCGTGGGAACCAGGAGACACCCCAAGGGAGAAGAGAATTGGAGCGCTTTGAAGAGTAGCAACTTCTATAGAAATGGGAGAGAGCAGCTATGTGCCACAGTAAGGCTAGTTAGAGGATGGAAAAAGGATTTTGTTTGCGTCAATTAACGTGGGAATGTGTTGATTGGCAGTTCATGTATATTGTCCATTCACTCTTTGTTGTAGAGAGAATGATCCTTTAGGGTCTTCATTCTTAGGCTTAAGGTGTTGTAAATGCTATAGATTATATGGTGCTTCAACTTGGAATGAAAGTTTGTGGGGTGTTCTTGAGTAAAAATCATAAATTTAGCCAATTGTGGTGGCACATGTCTTTAAGCTCAGCTCTATGAGCTGAAGGCTAGCCTAGTTTACAGAGGGAGCTCCATGCCAGCCAGGACTACATTAGTGAGACATATCTCAAAAACAAAAGAAAAAAGGGTAGTTAAGATATTTGAAACTGTAATTACAACATTTCTCCCTCCCCTTTCCTCTCTCCAAAGCCCCCATATACAATTCCCTGCCCTCCTTCAAATTCATGGCCTCTTTTTGTCACTAATTGTTATTGCATACATAGATGTAGATACACATATATTCCGAAGTATATTCTGTTCAGTCCACATAATATTACTTTTAATGTATGTTTTCAGGACTGATCATTTGGTGTTGGACAACCAATTGGTGTGCTCTTTCTCAGTGAAGCACCACTTCTGCTCCCAGCTTTCCTCAATTGCCTCAAGTTCTTTGATTGAAGCCTCACGGGCTTTTCCCCATCCAGTTTGGTATATCTATTGGTGTCATTCTTGTTCAGCTCAGGTTTGGGTAGTCATGTTGGTGATACTCTTTCAGAGTAGTTTCTGATGCTACTAGGTGACACAACTCACAGTAAACTCCATCATCTTTTGGCTTTTACAATCTTCCCACTCACTCTTCCTTAAAAAAATGATAAATTTTAAAATCATGATGTTGAGTCAATGGTAGAAAATGGTAGCAATTTTCTTTTTCTCTGAGGCTTAGCAAATCTCACACTTGAGGATGTTTGCAAAACTACTGATGCACAGTTCCATCCCACCTTTCAGAGATTCTCTTGCCATTCAGGTGCTGTGTGAATATCAGAATATGAACAATTTTTTATTTTATGATTTATTTATTTGTTTTGGTGATCCATGATCTGATCACTTATTTTGTTACTCTTAAAGACTATTTTTTAATTGAAAACATATTTTTCATACAATAAATTCTGATTGTTGTTTCTCCTCTCCCACCCCCAGATCACCCTAACTTCCCTACACAGAAGACCCATAAAAACAAAATTAGAAACCATAACATATAAACAAAAGATCTGTAAGGGAAAAAATGTGGCCTGACCTTAACTCTGGTTTGTATGCTCAGTGAGACTCCATTAGAGAAAACTAATTTTTCCTTTGTGAGTATTCATCAATTGGAAATAGGTTCTGGGTTACCAATAGGGGCTTGTGTCCACACTGCCTATCAGCACTGGGACCCCATCCAGCTTTGATCTGTTCAGGCTCTGTGCATGGCATCACTGTGTCTGTGAGTTCTTATGTATGTCAGTTCTGTTGTGTCTCAAAGGCTTTGTTTCCTTGGCATCATCCATTTCCACTGGCTATTAAACTCTTTCTGCCTCCTCTTCTACAGGGTTACCTGAGCCCTTAGGGGAAGGATTCGATGGAGATATCCCATTTAGGACTGGGTGTACCAAGGTGTCTCACTCTCTGCACATTGTCAAGTTGTGGTCTGTGTTTGTTCTTATCTACTGTAGGAGGAAGCTTCTCTGATGATAGCCTATGATCTGAGTATAGCAGAATGTCATTAGGAGTCATTTTATTGTTACATTCCTTTAGCAGAACATTAGTATTTGATTTTCCCGTAGATCCAAGTTCTACCTAATCTCAGATTCTTGGCCACCTGGGCAATGTAGGTGTTGGGTTCCATTTTATGGAATGGGACTTAATGAAGTTGGATGTTTATTGGTTACTCCCACAACTTTTTTTTTTTTTTTACCACTATTGCACTAGAGATCTTGTAGGCAGGTCACCATTGTAGATTGCTGGGTTTTGTAGCTGGGTTGTCATTTACCTTTCTAGTTTGGTAGTGTGCAGAGTACCTTCCAGTACCATGAACACTAGTCAGTAAGGGTGAAGACTCCATATGGACATCTCCATTGTCAGCAAGTTATGTAGGTGTTGAACAATTCATATTTTTGGCTGGACTCAGATGTAGAAGCTTTCAGTGAGCATAGCACATGTCTCTTGACAATCTATTCATAGTGTTTTTCTTTGTATTCCTTCATTATCTTTATCAAAATTTTAGCATATTCTTCATACTCCCTATTTTTCTTAGTGTATTGTTTCTTCAGAGCAGTGGGTTGGCATTAGTGTTTCAGGACACATGTAAAAAGAAGATGCTGAATCTTGGGCGCTTTGGTCCTAGGCTTCTTACTCCCTTAATTCTGACAGCATATAGTCAGACATTATCTTCTTTAGAGAAATTGAAAAAAGTTTGAATTCTGCTAGTTCTCTTGGGCCTCAACCACTGAGGCATAATAGTATCTCTTAGTTCAAGAATCTCTCTCTCTCTCTCTCATGTGTGTGTGTGTGTGTGTGTGTGTGTGTGTGTGTGTGCACATGTGTGCATACATGTGTGCATATGTGTTTTATACACTAACCAAGTTGACAACACATTGGCATCCACAGACTTATGCTTCTTTTCTCCTTGGTTTAGAACAAGAATGCTCCTTCCTCAGCAACAGACACACTCTGATGTAGGTCAAGACACCTTGATACATGGAAGAACCTTGTTTGTCATTCCTACTACAGATTCAGATCACACACAATCCTTCCACTCTTCTCCCAGAGCATCAGCAGCTACTTCTGCAACCATGTGCCTTCTCATAGAAAGTACAAAGCTTGTGTTCATTACTTACTTCAATAAGTTTCTGACATCAGCTTCTTCTTAACACAATCTATGGCCTACCAGGTACCAAGAAAAGTAGGAAAAGCTTTTAAAATGGCTTCAGATGATTCAAATCTATCCAAACCACTCAAGGATGTGTTCTAGTCAAGAAATCTAAACTTCAAATAATACCACCTAAAGTCCTCATTCTTTCTATGTTAGAAAACAATATAAAGAAATGTTCATGATTGCATTGAAAGTAGTTCCATATATCTTACATTGTACAAAAATGAATTCAAGTTAGGAGTGGTAGCTCATGTTTATAATCTCAGGACTGGGGGAATGAGTCCAGAGATTGTTGTGAATGTGAGGGTAGCCTTGGCTACACAGTGACTATCAGGGCAACTTGAGATATAGAATAAGACTCTGACTCAGTATCAGTATGTTTAAGTGAAGCTATTTATAAGATGACTCAGCAGGTAAAGTTAACTTTCAATCCAGCCTGACAACCTGAGTGCTGTCCCAGGGACCCATAGAGTAGAAGGAAAGCAGCAACACCTGAAACTTGTCCTCTGACTTCTACATGTGTACTATGACATGCCCAGATGTACATATACATACACAAAATAAATGAACAAAATAATTTTAAAATGTGTAGTTTTTTAAAAGGCTGTGCATATAGCTTAGTGGTGCAGCACCTGCCAAGAATATGCAAGGCCCTAAGTTCCATCTCTAGCACTACAAAAAAAGATGACAAGTTTTATATTATGTGTTTTTTTACCATAGTAAGAAAAAAATCTTGGTTTTGAGCATCAGAAATAGAATCTGGGTATTTTAAGGGAGGAAATATTTGTAAGACATATTATATTATATTATATTATATTATATTATATTATATTATATTATATTATATTAGATACTATTATATAAGCTACTCTCAGGTACTCTGGGAAGGTTGAAGGGCCAAAATCAGGCTATAAGAAAAAAGAAAAGGCTGGTAAGATGGCTCAGCTGATAGGAAACTTGCCACCAAGAATGACAATCTGAGTTACATCCTTAGGATCCATATGGTGAAAGTATAAAATTGACTCCTGGCAGGTGTCCTCTGACCTCCATTCACAGGCATACAACAACAACAATACACACACACATACACACACACACACACACACACACACACACACACACACACACACACACACCAAGCAAATAAATAGATAAATTAAATAAATGCAATCTTAAAAAAGAACAGGGAAAACTGGAAACTTTGTTTCTATGACTGGGGAGCATCCTGTGATGAATTTCAGGTTTTCAAATATCCTTAAAACAAAACCAAGAAACACACACAGAAGAAGAAGAAGAAGCATAATTTAAAAAGAGTCAAAGGTTTGAGCAGGAGATGCAGCCTACTTTTTTGGGGATAGGAAAACTATTGCAGTCAAAAATTATGAAACTGCTTGGCTGAGGACTCATTAGTGTGCCTCAAAGATACTCAGTATTTTATATAAGCCTTTTTTACATGATATTGTCTCATTCTGTAGCCTTGACTGGCCTGAATCTCACTATAGAGACCAGGCTTGCCCCAAACTTAGAGAGATCCTTCTGCCTCTGCCTCTTCCAAGCATTGGGGTTAGAGACATGCATCACTAAGCCTGGCTTTCATTATGTAATTTTAAATGTTTCTCTTTAGTGCAAGCTAAAAAACAAAGTCTGATTCATACTGATTTTTCTCCAAAGTTATACAAAGGGAAGTAATAATGCTGACTGTGAGAATTAAAGTAAAAATCAGATCTCAGCCCAACCAGCATAACCAGTGGGAACAATGGACAATAACCATGACTCTGATGAAATTCATTTCTCAGCTGAAGGCACTGGGCCGGTGTTTTTCTTGCTCTATTCTTAGTTCTAAATCAAGCTTTGGGGAAACAGCTCCCATCAGTTTAAAACAATGGATATTCACCCTGCATGCCATATATGTTCTGGCTCTCAGTGTGGTGCAAATGACATGACCTTCTTTCTTCCCTCACAGAGTTATGACAGAGGTTTCCCTTCTGAGAGGGCATCACAGCAGCCTTAGGAAGATCAGTTGGTAGAGTCAATATTAGGTGGCCCAAATCTGCCTTGAGATAGAAGCGGTACTACTGAAGCATAAACTATAAAGGAAGGCCCACATTTGGAGAATAGCTAAAATCCACCCCAACAGCCTTGCAAGCTTAAGCCACTTGCATATTACAGTGGAACTGAGGACTGGGAAAGACAGACAGGGCACCCTTGTTTCCTTTATGCCATAACTTCCATCTTTGGGAAAATAACTGATTAAACAGGATGTATGGGTTTACAGGATGCAGCCTACCACAAAGAGCCTGAGCCTAAATGGAATGTATTTAGTCCAAAGAAGCAGAAAGTCCATGGTGGTTCCATCTTTGACCATAATTGGATCCAGAGCAAACAGGCTTTGGAGTTCAGGGATGAAACTCAGTGGGAGCACACAGAATGGGTTTCTCAGTGAAAAGAGACAAAGGGGGAAGGAGTCTTAGGAAGACTGAAATACTCGACATAGTCTGCCTTGGGAGATTTTGAAGATTGAAAATCATGGTCTATTTACCTATTAATCTTTAGTATGATGGCTGGCACTCAGAGAATGTTTGTTGACTAAATAAGACAAAGGTATTTTTTATCTGTATACACACCACATTGAAAGAAGCTCTGGAGTGTATTCTTAAGTAAATTGGATTTCCCACTGAACAGGCCCTGGTTGGAATCACACTCTTGTGATACAGGTTATAGCTGCCTACCAAAGCTCTACTCTGCAGTGCCTTCCTAAATTAAAAGAATCCCAGGTCTTCACTAAGTATATCAATTTCCAGTGAAACCAATACATTTGTCAGTACAGTGATGTCTCTCTGTATGATGTGACTGTGTTGCTCTGATTGGTTGATAAATAAAATGCTGATTGGCCAGTAGCCAGGCAGGAAGTATAGGTGGGATAAGCAGATTAGGAGAATTCTGGGAAGATGAAGACTGATCAGGAGTCACCAGCCAGACACAGAGGAAGCAAGATGTGAAGGCAGAACCGAAAAAAGGTACCAAGCCATGTGGCTAAACAGAGATAAGAATTATGGGTTAATTTAAGTGTAAGAGCTAGTCAGTAATAAGACTGAGCTAATGGCCATACAGTTCATAATTAATACAAGCCTCTGTGTGTTTACTTGGGTCTTAGTGGCAGTGGATTGGGTGAGATTCAGGAAAACTTCCAGCTATATATTTCCACTAGGTTAAGTTACAGTCAATGAGTAAACTGAAGTGTTGGGTGGAATTTGGAAGACATCTTGGAAGGGAGATAACATGTATTCTTTCCTCTCTTCTATTCTTCCATTTGGAAGATGGAATGGCTAAACTTTGAGTAGCTATATTTAAGCTTCAAAGAATAAGGTCTAACCTTGTAGATGACAGTGTGGAAGCTAAGAGGAACTTGAGTCCTTTGTGTCTTGTAGATGTCTTATTAGCTCTGAGTGCCTTATTTATAAAGTTTTATTTAAGAAGCAAGCCTTTTCCTTGTAACTGCTAGTTTTAGAGCTATTGTACTACACCCAATCTGTGGGTTCCCATTTTCAGGTTCCTCGTGGTTTTACTCAGCAGGTCTGCATAGAGAGGATGATTGGGCCAGGGCCTGAGTGCAGGTGTCTGAGATGGTCTGCACTTGGCTGTGCTGGGGGGAAGTCTTTTGCTCTGCCCCTTTGCGTTTCTATAAATACCCTAGGGCAGAGACAGTCAGGGCCCATTGGAATAGGTTCCAGGCCCTCTCGAGCCTATCCTGTATTTTCTATCTGTTTATCTGCACAATCTGAATCCTTCTATCTAAAATTTCCTGCTGATCACACTCAAGAAAACTCTGGACAACTGTGGGGTTGGTGGATAAACTCCCCACACCAATCATAATTCAATCAGATACAACTGCAGCCTTGGAAAATATACAACTAGTGGAGATGTCTCAAACCCCAGAGCCCTTCTCTCCTTTGCCTTTTCAAAGTTATCAAATAGTCTAGTTAAGGTATGAGTTCTCTGTCTCCCCCAAGCATCCCAGCTTGGACTGTCTTTATATTAAATTCTTTTCTCTATTCTCCTACCCCATCCTACCCTACCCTACCCTACCCTACCTTACTGTATCTTAGCCTACCCTACTGCATCCTATTCTATCTTATCCTATCATATCCTACCCTACCCTACCCTACCCTACCCTATTGTATCCTATCCTACCCTACCCTACCCTACTGTATTTTATCCTACTCCATCCTACCCTACACTACCCTACCCTACTGTATCCTATGTTACCCTATCCTAACCTACTGTATCCTACCTCATTCTACCCTACCTTATCCTACTGTATCTTATCCTACCCCATCTTACCCTAACTACCCTATTGTATCCTATCCTACCCAATCCTACCTGACCCTACCCTACCCTACCCTATCCTACCCTACCCTATTGTATCCTATCCTACCCAATCCTACCCTACCCTACCCTACCCTACTGTATCCTATCCTACCCCATCCTACCCTACCCTATCCTACCCTACCCTACCCTACTGTATCTTATCCTACCCCATCCTAAACTACACTGCCCTACCCTACTGTATTCTATGTTACCCTATCCTAACCTACTGTATCCTATCTCATCCTACCGTGCTTTATCCCACTGTATCCTATCCTACCCCATCTTACACTATGCTACCCTACTGTATCCTATCCTATCCTACCCCATCCTACCCTACCCTACTCTACCCTATCCTATCCTAGTCTATCCTAGCCTATCCTAGCCTACCCTACCCTATCCTACCCTACCGTACCTTACTATACCCTATCCTACCCTACCCTACCCTACCCTATCCTATCCTATCCTATCCTATCCTATCCTATCCTATCCTATCCTTGTTGTGGGGTATCAACCAAAGACGACTGCTCAGACATGGGTTTAAGCCAATAGAAGTTTTTATCAGCTCATTGGTGACTACAAAGTGTGTTCAGGATCCCAATGCAGCCCTGAACCTTTCTCAGAGTGAGGTTATAAGTATAAAAACTCATGTCCTGGGTTGACATACTTCAGTTAACAAGAATGGTTAGCCAAAGTGGAACTATCAAAGTCAAAAAACAAGGTCAGTACATTTAGAGACTTTCCCAGAACTATGGACTTTGATGGACTAGGTCTTTTTCATTTTAACAGGTGATGAAGTTGACAGGTTGAGTTTTTATGGCCTGAATGGGACTTCTATCATGGAGTCAGTTATTTTAAGGTCTGGGGGCCTACTAAGGTTTGGGGTTCTGTTACATCCTATTTTCTCCTCTATTTCGTTCTTCCTTTCTTTCTTTTGTTTATTTTTTCCTCAATGCTATGGTTGAACCCAGAGCCTTTCCCATAGTAAACAAATGTTTGGCTCCTGAGCTAATATCTCTTGTTATAGTCTGGCAGAACCATGATGGTAGTTTAACTTGTCTGGCAGTCTTCAATGCCTGACTCTCCCTGCTGCTCCTAGAAACCAAGGCAGTATCTTGGTGCTTACCCACAATTCTCCTTGCTTGACATCTTTTATTCCAGATATCCAGCCTGACTTTCTCCATGTTGCAACATGGATAGTTAGAGATTGATTGATATTAAGGCTTACTCAGAGGTGTAAGGAAGAAGCACATGCATTCTCCAAGTGTATAATTCAGAACCCATTCCTAGGAGACAGTGCATAGGGAGGCTTTGGAGACATATGAGTGGAACATGGAAAATGACTTGTTGAGGTCACAGCAGTTGAGAGGCAGAGCTGAGATATAAATACAGGCCTTCTGGAAGATACCTTTGGCAGTTCCCTTCATAACAGGTGTCAACAAATCTAGAATTGCCACAGAAAGCACACACAGAGTAAGCCTTGTGTCTTAGGAGCCAACCTGAATTGGAATGTGTTGGCAGAGCCAGAACTTCAAGAAGTTTCAGGAGGGGCAGCATTTGGTGATAACCTTGGGCTAAACTTTCTTTCTTTCTTACTTTTTTTAAAACCATAAATTATTTTATGTATAGCAATACAGTTAACTCAATAAATAACACTATATTAGAATGATTTGATATATTGTAAGACTTTTTATTTTTGATTGTGAATGTGTTTATTTGTGTAAGTGTTTGTATAGGTACATGGATATTCAAGATCAGACAGTGTAAGATTCCCTGGAGCTGGAATTACAGGCAGCTGAGATACACCTGAAATGAGTGCAGGGAACTGAACACAGGTCCTCTGCAAGAGCAGTGGCCATCTCTTTAGCCCAATAATTAGATACAGTTTTAAACAGAAGAACAAAAGGAAAAAATCAGGTTACAAAACACCTGTGTCCCAAACAAAAAAATTTAAAAATCACTTTTCTTTCTGTTTTAAAAAATTTGATTGACTGATAGATTTTGATACAGTAGCCCTGGCTGGCTTGCAACTCACTATGGGTTCCAACCTTTGCTTCAAACGCACAGAGATCCATTCATCTGCCTCTGCCTGCCTGGTGCTGGGATTAAAGGCATGCATTACTATGCTTGGCTTATTATTAAAGTGTGTGGGGGGAGATATGCATAGAGAGTGCAAGTGCCTGCAGAGGTGTTGGCGTCCCTATAATTTGACTTTAAAAAGTGGCAATGTGCTCTGCCTGATATGGGTGCCAAGAACCAAAATCAGATAATCTGCAAGATTAGTATGGGCTCTTAGTCACTTAGATGGCTCTCCAGCCCCCAAATTACTCTTCCTAAGTGAATCAATAGAATAAATATTCTCAGTGACTCTTCATTTCTAGTTCCAATTACAGTAATGGGCAATGTGGTAACAAAGAAAACAACTTTCACAATCGCTTCCTCAAAAGAACACAAGTTGCATTATTTTGGAATGTAAAAAGGGTTCTTGCTATTTCAATATCCAGAAACTGAATTAACGTATCAGGGCTAAATTTTCCACTCAAAGTCTCTGAGCAGCATGTGATGAGAAAGAGAAGTGGTTCACTGAGCACATGCCTTCTCTTTCTTCCACAAAAGTCTCATGAGGAAGAAATGAAACTGTCTAGAAGGCATCAGTGCAGCTACTTCCAGAGATGAGTTTCTGGCATGGGTTGCATAACTCCTTGGTAATATTTAAGAGTAACAGACTGTGTAAAACCTGGAGGGTGGGGGAAGGCTGTGTGGGTGCAGTGGTTGAGCACTTGTCAGGCATACGGTTCTGGGTTCATTTTAACACTGCAAACAAGTAATATGTTTTAAAAAATGACTGAGATGTGTTATGTTATGTGGCAAAAATTCACGTAACCAAACATTTAACATTTCAGTCTCTTTTGTTTGTTTTTTGTTGAAGTCTTACTGTGCAGACCAAGCTAGCCTCAAATTCATAATTCTTCTGCTTCAGCCTCCTGAGTGCTAGTATCACCACCATGTTTGGCCACCATTGTAACCACTTTTTAAAATAAAACCAATATAGAGGATTGTGGCTTTATACATGGTGGTGAAGTACTCAACTGAGCTATGTCCCCAGACCCATAGTAAGCAGTATTTTAAAAAGATTTATTTACTTTGATTTTATGTGCAAGTGTTTTGTTCGGCATGTATGTCTGTATACTATGTGCATGCAGTGCCTGTGAAAGTTAGAAGATTGTGTAAGATCTTTTAGATCTGGAGTTACAGAGTTGATAGCCATCATATCAGGGCTTGGGACTGAACCCAGGTCCTCTGCAAGAGCAAAAAGTGCTCTTTAGTCACTGGGCTATCTTTTCAACCCTCTCATAGTAAGCACTTTTTCTTATTAATTAATTATTTTTCATTTTCCATGCCAACTGAAATTTCCCCTCCCTCCTCTCCTTCCATTCCCTACCGCTGCCTCCTCTCTACCACTCCCATCCACTCCTCCTCTGTTTCTGTTCAGAAAGGGTCAGGCCTCCCAAGGGTGTCAAAAAAGCATAGCATATGAAGTTCAGGCAAGACTAAGCTCCTCCCTTTGTATTAAAGCTCTAATTAAATAACTTCATTCACACCAGCAATATCCATCTTGTAATATTCTCTCTGTCTCTTTTTTTAAGATTGTGTCTTATATATCTAAGACTGGCTTTGAACTCGTTATGTAGCCTTAAGCTTTTTCTCTCCATGACTCCATCTCCCAAGTGCTGGGATCACAGCTATGCCAGGTTTATGTGGTACTGGAGGTTATGGCTTCCACCATGCTAGGGAAACACTGTACCAATTGAGCTTCACCTTGAACCTGAACCATTCCTCTTTCTGTCTCCATCACTTTTATTACTCTAGGTTTCTTCCATGGTATTTGTCCCTTTCTGCTTATTAATAATATGGCATTGTATGTTCATATACAAATTGCTTTTGGAGAAAAAATGCATATACACATATTTATGCATGCACGTGTGTGTGTATGTGTGTGTGTGTGTGTGTGTGTGTGTGTGTGTGTGTGTGTGTGTGTATGTGTATGTGTAAAGGGAGGGAAATATATCATATGACAAAAGCTGTTAATTTTTAACTCTTATTTGAACTTAGGCCACTGATAGTCTTGTCACATATCAGGTGGTGGGGAAAGGAAGTAATATAATGTGCCAGGGCCTGAAAGAGTTCATGGCTTTAATATAGATAGTAAATGCTATACCAGAACAAAAGAGCAGATAAGTTCTTCCTACAAGGCATTAGAAAGATTGTTTTCAGGTTAATTTTTAACCAGACTTTTAACAACAATAAAAGCAGGAGTGTCTGGACTGGTGATCTCAGTGGTGCAAACTCTCATGGGTGGAAAGGGGGTGGGCCAATTACTACAGCTGAATAACAAATTTTTCCCAGATTTGGAAGCATAAATCTAACCATCTCTGATATGTCACTTATCATTTGGAAGAAAGATGGCCACCTTTTGAGTTCTGTGGGTTTTACTCAGTTGGTAGAGTGCCTGAATAAAGCTCTAGGTTCAATCCCCAGGACCTTATAAACTTGACATGGTGGCACACTCCTATAATCTTACCACTTGAAGTCAGGGGTTTAAGATCATCCTTGGCTATATAATGAATTCAGGGCCAGGCTGGGCCACCTGAGATCCTGTCTCAAAAAAATGTCCTGGTGCTGGCAGATTCTATCACAGTGTGGCAGGGGCAGTTTTCACTGCTCATAGTGTTCGGGTGGAAGACCAGAAGACTCTGTACTACCAGAAGGAATAACTTCAAGATTCACTCAACTACTTGTCAGATTCATATACCATGTACTGATGACACACCAATGAGTGGCTTTTCTGTGGCCTGGCCTTTCTCACAGTATGGTGGTTAAAATCTGAGCATACTATGAAACAACTAGGTAAAAGGTTATGGCCTTTTTTTCAGAAGTTATGTAGTGTTTCTTTTGGGTCTAATCCAGTAGGACAGTGGTTCCTCATGTTGTGGAGATCCGCTACTTCATAACTGTAATTTTCCACTATTATGAATAGTAATGTAAATATCTGATATGCAGGGTATCTGACACATGTGAACCATTGCGTTTGGAGGAAGTTATTAAGGGCAATCTGAATAGCAAGGGAGGAGAAGGCTGGCAAGGTCTTACAAAAACATGTATAACCAGAATAATTGCTGTGGTCATTTTCAGTGCCAGCAGGTTTGGTAGTATGTCTCTGAGATAGGAAGCATCTAAGTATGACATGGGACTCTCTTGGGATAATGGCTGAATCTTTGAGTACATCAGCAATGGTAACCTCAGATACCTGTTCTTGCAATGGCTAATTTTCAGTAGTGGCCAGATAGTAATAGCCACATTCCATTTAGAACTGATTCATTCAATCAAAGGTAACTCCATGGTTCCTAAATATAATTTGGTGGATAGCTGAGAGACTTAATACAGGACTGTACTGCATACTAAATTGGGTCTGTGTGTGTTTCAACAATTAGTTCAATTATAGGAAAGTGACACTTATACCTCCAAACTGGCCAAGGGTCACATCTACTACACTTTTAGTACATGGTGTGTTGGAAGCCACCACTAGGTTAGAAACTTTCTAAGATTGTCCAGCTTGTCTGATTCTCCAAAGGATTAATTATGAAAAAAATAGCACACAACTAGACGGCTCCCTGGAAAAAAATCTTGTATTTGTAACCACAAAAATCTTTATTTTGTTCCAATAAGGTAACTTTCTAGTTTCATGGCCTTAGATACAGCACTTAATTGTGATGAATTTTAGTGCTCTCATTTTGTCTTACATCTATATATTTTTGATATATTCTATTAATTATTATTATTATCCAATGATATGTTCATTACATGTGGTACTGAGTTTCATAAAGACAATTTCATATAACTATATAAAGTACTTTAAGCATATTCCCTCCCCATAGCCCCTACCTTTACCTTCCTGTCCCTTCCCTCCTGTTAGTCCCCTATATTTCCCTAACACTTCCACTTCTGCTTTCATGTCATATATGTATACACACACACACACACACACACACACATATATATATATATATATATATATATATATATATATATATATATATATATGATTTCATGTATCTATATATATCTAGGATTCAAAAATAAGAGAAAAATGTGATTTTTGTTTTTCTGAGACTGACCTAACTTGCATCTGACTTCAAATGCTAGGCATAGTGGAGAATGACCTTAAACTCTTCATCCTCCTGCTTCTACTTCCCAGGTGCTGGGATTACTGGCATGAGCCACTAAACCTGCCTTTCTTTTATGCTTTCCCAATTAAATATATTGGATGGGAGCTCTGGATGATGGTTCAGCAGTTAAGAGCATTTGCTGCTAATGAAGACCAAGGTTCAATTCCTAGTACCCATGTCAGACAACTCACCACCACCTGTAAGTCCAGTTCCAAGAGAATCCAGTGCCCTCTTCTGGCCTCTGTGGGTACTGTATGAACAGGTTGCACATACATATATTCAGCCGCACATATATACACATATGGGTTTCCATGGAATCTGGTGCTTGTGGTATGGCACCTTGCACAGCCTTGGTGCAGTGGTGAGGGTCTTGGACCTGCCTATGCTCAGTGTCCCGGGCTCTGCTGACTCCCATGGGAGACCTTGATTTGGGGGATTTGGGGATGTGGGGTGGCTTGGGAAAGAGGGCTGGGGGGTGGGAGGAGGGAGGAGGGGGTTCTGTGGATAGCATGTGGAGTGAGTAGAAAATTTCTTAATAAAAAAAATGAAAAAACAAAACAAAACAAAAAACGAATCCCTACTGAATGTTTCATTCCTCCTCCTGCCTGGTGAAGGCAGACAAGATCTGAGGGAGACATTAAGAGAGGATCTGAAACATAAAGACTGAGAGGAAAATGAGGAGCTGCCATGCTCTGAGGGCCAGGTTGCTACCAGTGTGAAATTATCCCATGCATCTGAGGAAAGAAATGTTTATTGTATTCTAATAGATGCCTAGCACTGTTCAAGGGGAGAGGATTCATCAGCAGTGTCTCTAATCTTTGCATTTTAGGAATTAGTATTATTCATTAGCATATTGTATATGGAGGAAGTAAGGTGAGATAGTATAAAGATAAACTATATATAGTGAAGGTTCAATAAGGGTAATAAAAGTTTTCTCATAGTGACTAGCGAGAACCCATTCAACCAAGGACAGATTCAAGTCAAGACCCAGAAGACAGGAGCTAGCCTTGAAAAGCCCCAGGGCTCATCCTTAGTATCCCTGACACTTGCAACTGGGTCATCTTTGCTGTAGTCCTGTGAATTGCTGGGCTCTGCCTACCGGATGCCAGTAGCGTGCCCTCCCGAACAGAGACAACTCAAAATTGAGAACACTGAGTAGGAGTCACCTCATTGAAAAGCACCAGGCCCACACAAAGGCATTACCCAAAAAAGAACAGCAATTGCAAGGGAGGAAGGCCCAAGCAGGTCTGCTGAGCCTCTGCAGTTCCAGCTGCCTCCCTCTCCCTCTGAGTGAATTTGTCTACCAGGACAAATTGTTAGAGAGGCAACAAAAGAGGAAGTGGGCTGGCCAAGAAAGCTCAATACTTCCTCATTCCAAAAAGGTCAGCTGCTGGCTGGCCCTTTTCATAGTCTGAACAGGACCGGGCAGTCTAAGAATTCATTTGGGCACACAGTCAGGTTTTAGAAAATTAGCAAATAAATGAATTCAAACCCCATGTTTTTGTTATGTTGTGTTCAAACGCTTCTATCAACTTCTAGTAAGTAAGCAACTGAACAAGTATAGCTTGAAATCCCTAAGAACATTTTGATTATATTTGAAGAAAAATATTCTCTCTTGTTCTAGAGAGTACCTACAAAGACATATAGATTAAAAGATAAAAAAGGGTGGTGGTGGTGGTGGTAGATAGGGCAAGGTTCAGGTAATGCAGAGCACAATCTTTTTCTGTGATAAGAAACAGATGACATAAACCATATAAATGTAATAATTTTTCTGAGGGTTGGGTATCAAACCAAGGGCCTCTTCAGCATTTTATAGTTTGGTTTAGTATTGCTAAGAATATTCCTGGGCCTGAGAGATGGCTCAGTGGTTAAGAACACTTGTTGCTCTTGTAGAGACTGATGGTTCAGCTGTCTGCTGTAACTCCAGTTCTAGGGTATCTGACATCCTCTTCTGCTCTCTGTGGGCACTGCATGCTGCTGGTATACAGACATACATACAGCAAAATACCCATGCATGCAAAATAAAATAAATAACTCTTTTTAAAAAGTAATAATCACGCTGGAGAGATGGCTCAGAGGTTATGAGCACTGGCTGCTCTTCCAAAGGTCCTGAGTTCAATTCCCAGCAACCACAAGGTGGCTCACAACCACCTGTAATGAGATCTGGTGCCCTCTTCTGGCCTGCAGTCATACATGCTGTATACATAACAAATAAATAAATCTTTAAAAAAAATAGTATTCACAGTGCTGTCATGCAACAGATTTCCAAAACTTTTCATTTTGTAAAATTAAAAAAACTCTACTCACTGAACAATTATTCCATGTCCCACACTTCAGTACCTAGGAACTACCATCTACTTTCAGTTTTTGTATATTTGACAGCTTTAGATAGATAACCACATAAGTACAGTAATGGCAGAATTACTCCTTTTCTGACTTGGCATAATATCCTCATGGAGCACACATTTTGTAGTATGGAACAGGATTTCCTCCTGTCTTAAGATTAGTATTCTATTGTGTATATGTGTCAATGTGTTCATACACTTATTTAAAAAAATTATTATATTTTTATGTATTTACTCATTTTGTGTGCATGTGGTGTATGGGTGTGTGAATATGCCATAGGTCACAGGTAAGCCAAAGGACAGCTTGTGGGAGGTAGTTCTCTCCTTCTAGGGATTGAGCTTATGTCATTAGATTTGGCGGCAGGTGCCTTTACCTGATGAGCTATTTTGCTGGCCCTATCTGTTCATTTTATGATGTTCATCTGGCTTCTTTTCATCACTTGACTACTGTGCCATGAACACAAACAAACCTGTAAATAGGAAACACTTTCTGATACAGAATTCATATACCACACAATTTTCCCACTTAAAGTATACAATTCATTTAACAATATATTTAGAGACATACAATCATCATATGCCCCCTAAAAAAACCTTAAGAAACCATTCTCTAGCAGGGTGGCTGTGGCACATGCGTTTAATCCCAGCACTCTTGGCAGGTGAATCTCTGAGTTTGAGGCCAGTCTGGTCTACAGAGCTAGTTCCAGGACAGCCAGGGCTACAGAGAAACCGTGTCTCAAAAAACCAAAAAAATAAAAATAAAAATAAAATAAATAAAAAAAAACAGAAAAAAAAGAAAAAGAAAAAAAGCCTTTCCCCAT
This sequence comes from Onychomys torridus, assembly GCF_903995425.1. NCBI lineage: Eukaryota > Metazoa > Chordata > Mammalia > Rodentia > Cricetidae > Onychomys > Onychomys torridus. The sequence goes on from NC_050466.1 coordinate 67,958,725, forward strand.
TTCTGCTTCCTCATGATCAGTTCATTAGTCAACTCAACCACAGTTTCCAGGTATTCAAACACTAATCTAGTCAGCCATGGTGATCCCCAGATTTCAGAAGGCTAAGGGATGAAGATCATGTATTTGAGGCTAGCCTGGGCTATACAGTGCGAGTCTGTACAAAAAAACAAAAACAAAAACAAAAAACAAACAAAACCAACAACTACAAGAAACACAAAAACAAAACTTTAATCTCTGTACTGCTACGTCTGGTCTCTTACAGATGTGATTAGAATCTATAGTTAATTGAGTTCATCTAAGAGAGCCTGATTCAATAAGGTGAAAGGTTTTCTGCTGTAGAATGAAATTTCAGCCTGAGAATTCTCATTTGTCCTTTCTAACTACCTGTCCTACGAATTCAGTATTGCCTAGACTGCCAAAAAAGCCAAGACTTTGCAACAACCCTCTCAATATATTACTTCTACCTATTCTTTTCTGTCTCTCCCTTATGTTCAATGATTGATTTTTTTTTTTTTTTTTTGGTGCGGAGGAGGTATGCCTGCCACAGTTCATTTGTAGAGGTTAGATAACAACTTTGAGGAATTGGTTTTCTCCTTCCACTCTGTGGATTCTTTTTTTTTGGTTTTTCTCTGTGTAGCTTTGTGCCTTTCCTGGAACTCACTTGGTAGCCCAGGCTGACCTTGAACTCACAGAAATCCGCCTTCCCTTGCCTCCCAATGCGAGTGCTGCGATTAAAGGCATACGCCACACCCACGCCCACCCACCCCCTCCCGCCCCCTCAAAAACTTTGTGGATTCTTAAGGACCACCCAGCCTCATGTTGTCAAACTTAGTAGCAAGCATCTTTACCCACTGAGCCTTGTCACTGGACCTCATTACTCTCTTTTTCTTTAAAAAAAAAAAAAAGCAACCAGGTTGTAGCAGAGAATGACCTTGAACTTTTTATCACTTATTTCTGGAGCACTAGCATTACACCTGTGCATCAGCACACACAGCTTATAAAATTCTCCTTGTTCTGTTTACTAGTTGAACTCCTTGATATGCTCTGTCCTCTTCACAACCCTTTCCACCCTGGAGTCTTAAGTAACTGCTAATCTCCTTTCTGTCCCCATGGATTTGTCTGTTCTGGACATTTCAAATGCATGGGTTCATAAGTCTCTCTTTTTCTGTGGCAGACTTCTTTTATTTTGGCATTAAAAAACTATTTTTTAAACTTTTTAAGGATGTGTCTATTTATTTTAAATTATTTGTCTTTTACGTGCATGGGTATTTTGTCTGTGTGTATATCTGCATACTTCATGCATACAGTGTCTTCAGAGTTTAGAAGAGGAGGTCAGATCTCTGGGGACTGGAGTTACAAATGGTTGTGAGCAGACAGTGTAGGTGCTAGGACAAATCTGGGTCCTTTGAGTCCCCTGAGCTCTCTCTCCAGCCCAGTGGGATTATGTGTAGCTTGCAGACCAGGCTGGCCTTGAACTCAGAGGTGTGCCTGCCTCTGCCTCCTGAATATTGGGAATAAAGTCATGTGCTATCATACCTGACTCTCATTTGGCATGTAGCATATGGACTAGTACTTTGTTCCTCTTATGACTGGATAATATTCTACTGTATGGAAATGTTTGATTTACCTATTTTCATCAGTTAACAAATGTTTGGTTGTTTCCACTATTTGGCTACTGTTGCTATGAACAGTACTGTTCTACTTGTTGTTATGAACATTTGTATATAAGTTTGGTGTAAACATCTTATTTTTTTAGTTTTTGTTTTATTGTTATTACTGTTATTATTGTTGTTTTATTGTTATTATTATTACTACTATTATAAATGTGTATGGTGTGTGTATATGTGAACACAGGCATGCCTGTGGATGTCAGAGAAATTTAGGAGTAAGTTCTCTCCTTCTATCTTTACACGGGTTCCAGGAATCAAACTCAGGTCCTCAGGCTCAAGGGCAAGTGCTTTTAGTCACTGACTCAATTTACCAGCTCTGCTTTTGTTTCTCTTGGTATTTACCTAAGACAAGAATTTCTGGGTCATAGAATGTAATGCTTATTGTTTTACTTTTTATTTACTATTATTAGGTCTGTATGATGCATGTGTGTATGAGTGGTGTGTGTGTGTGTGTGTGTGTGTGTGTGTGTGTGTGTGTGTGTGTACTCATACCATGGCACATGGGTGGAGTCTTTTTTCTTTTTTTTCCTTCCTCCAATCCACTCCTCCTCCATTTTTGTTTAGGAAAGGTCAGGTCTCCCATGAGTATCAACAAAACATGGCATATCAAGTTGCAGTAAAACTAAGCACTTCCCCATGTATTAAGGATGGACAAGGTGACCCAGTATGAGAAAGCTTGCAAAAGAGTCAGAGGGATGGGAGGGAGATCTGTGGTTGGTATGAGAATAAGTGGAAAATTTACATTTTACTTGGGTACCAGAATTCACTCATGTCATCAGACTTTCATATCAGTCTTTCTTATACACCGAGCCTTCTAGCTGGCCCTATGCATTATCATTTTGAGGGTCTAGTAGACTAGTTCTGCACATGCTCTTGAGCAGTTATCATTTTTTTTGTTATTCTCTTTTTTTCTTTTTTTAAAATTTTATAATTAATTTAATTTTACATTTACAGCCACGGGTTCACCTGTCCTCCCTCTTCCTGCACTCCTCCCCCCAATCCACTCCCTATTCCCATCTCCTCCAGGGCAAGGACTCCATTCTTAATTTAGCTATCCTCATGGTGTGAAGTGACCTGTCACTGTGGTTCATGTACATCTACCTGATGAATAGTGGTGGTATCTTTTCATGTGTTCACTAGTTATTTGTGTCTCTTTTTCTGATTAAAAAAAAAAACCTGTTCAAATTGCTCAGTTTTAATTTTTTTTAGATGTTTAATGATCACCACTCAAATTCCTGCTTTACTCCTTTCCTGAGATTTACCCTACATTGTCTTCTGAGAGTCTTTTTAATTCCAGCTCTTCTGCCCAGTTGTATGACTCCACTTAGACTTCTAAAAGTTCATAGCATCATGAAAAAAAAAGAAAGAAAAGCTGAAGAGAGAGTTCAGTTGTTAAGAGCAGAGGCTGCTCTTGCAGATGACCATTGTTCAATTCCCAGTACCTTCATGGAAGCTCACAACCAGCTTTAATTCCAGTTCCTGGCTATCTGATGCCCTTTTCTGACCTCTTCAGGTACCAAGCACACATGGAGTGCACAGACATACATGCAGGCAAAACACCCATACACACAAAATTAAATTAAAATGAAAAAATTACAGCTGGGGATATGGCTCTACTGGAAAGCATTTGTCTACCATGCATGAAATTCTGGATTCAATCAGGACCACAAAAAGGAAGAAAAAACAAAACAATTATCCTATTGTGCTTAAAACAAAATGTGCAATGTGTACTCTTTTTGAATCTGGCTCAAAACATCTCGGCTGAGAACAATATTTGAAGTGAACCAGCACTCAACTCTGTAGGACAAATAGATGCTTTCATGAACACATCACTCTTGAATGGAGTGCAGCTTATGACCTATTTACTTATAAAGTAGCCCTAACAGCTTGTCTTCATGGCGTAGGCGTAGGGGGAAGGAGGAAAGATTCTACTGTGAGAATCAGGGCAAAAAAATAAAGAAAACCCACAAAAAACTAATTTGGTCTAAACAAGGGTGCTTAGAATTTTCTGTGTCTTTCAAAGACTACTTTCTCTTTGTTAAAAGAGTATAAATAAAACTGTCTTTTGATGTCTTGTGACCTGGAAATATTTAATGTAAACATAATAGCTCTTTTATTTTTAGGAAAGGAAAGATGTATAAGTTATACAAGACTCATTGTGCCTGGTTGTTTGTTAAATATAATTCACAGGACTAATGGTATAGCTGCATTCATGACTTTGTTTCATTATAGCAAAAGGCACATAATGAGAACAGGAAAGTAAAAATGAGACACAGGCTTCCTATCCCCTTTATTTTCTTCTTTTATCCTGGCAGGGGTGGGGAGGCACAGCAACAAAAACACGGGCACACGTCCGGCACATTTGCTGGTGCCATCTAGAGAAACTTAGCACCCAAGATTTTATTTTTATCTTATATTTTAAATTTATTTATTTATTCATTCATTTATTTATAAGTGAGCACACACATGCACATGCATATATGAGTGCATGCATGTGTGCATATGTGCCACTGTGTACACGTGGAGCTCAGAAAACAACTGGTCAGAATTGGTTCTCTCATTCCCCCCCCACAGAACCCTGGGTTCAAACCCAAGGCATTAGGCTTAGCAGCAAGCAATTTAGCAAGCAACTTTAAATGATGAACTATCTACACGACCTAGAATCCAAGACTTTGCTGGGACTGGTAGTCTCATGGTATTGTATAGCAATTTTCTCCAGATAAAATATTGCATCCTGCAGGGAAGTTTGTTACTGAAGCTCAGGAAGTAAACAAAACTTTCAGGATATCTCTAAAACTAGGCTTTTCCTTCTTCAAGAGAGTATAATCTGTAAAAATGGCTGAGAGGCAATAGCAGATTAGCCAAGTTGCCTGCAGATTGTACAGTGAACTTCAGGTTTCCAGCTTTTATGAACTGTCACCCATGCTGGGGCGGGCTTCAGGTGATGTAGCTGTCTTTGAGTCATTTATGTTCCTGTAAGTAACCATTCACCCATACTCCTGTGAGTAATCTCAATAAAATTCATTGGTTCAGCAAGCTGGATTTTATTAGTAGTCTTACTTTGGTCTGATGTCACTTCCCTATTTGGCGTGAGCAGACATTTGCTCACTTCTCCCAAGGAATAGGATCACACAGCACACAGACATTCTGTCTAGTAATTGCCAAAAGTACAGATGCCCAGAAGAAAGCCAGATGTCTACCATAACTCATATCATATGTGTCATCTATATGACCTGATATAATAGGCATTGCTGCTTCAGCCTTATGAGCATAGGGAAGCTTCTTCTGAAAGCAGACATTTTCATTATTATTCATTTGTTTTGTGAGAGGGTCTCATGTATCTCAGGCTGGCCTCAAATTATGGAGCCAAGAATGGCCTTGGACTCTTGATCCTCTGGCCCCCATCCCCCGAGTGGCAAGATTACAGAGCCACACCTGGCCTTCATATTCTGTCCAGTCCTCCGTTCCTTTAGCTCTCTTCTCTACAATTAAGCCATAAAACCTTTAAAATATACTTGTACTATTATTGAATGTACTACCATTTGTGACTTTCTGAAGAACTAACTTTTCAGACATGATAACCTTTTCTATTTGAACTCCCGTTTTCTTTACTAGATGGGTTCAAAGGTGTTCTCCTCTACTAGTTCCCATGTGATCTTCTCTGAGGATCACCTCAGGGGTCATAGGACAGGTATTTTTTTGTGTGTCAGTATTCTCACAGTGCTGAGCAGATGTCAGGGTGTGTAGATTTCAAATATCTGTCAAGGGAAATGCTTGACAGTGTATAGTAGTAGTATGATTCAATTTTAAGTGGAGCCTTTAGGTTCTCAAGTTTAGAGGTTTTCTGTAGATATGTGATCTGGTTGATGGCCACCATGGTTAGAGTATATCTCTTTGTTTCTAACTTTCATGTGTTATAACAAAGGGAGGTTGGCTTAAATGTTCTTTAAGGACCTTCTAACCTGTGTGACCTCTCCACCTCTGGTTTGTTAGCAGGGGAGGAGAAAAGCTATTCACAGTTTAAATTTGAATATTAAGTACATGAAATAGCATAATCATATGGAAGTACTGCCATAATGTAAAAATGCAAATGTTTATAAAAGAAAGAGGCTTCACAGCCAGGAAGATGGCTCATAAGGAAAAGGTGCTTGGTGTTCAAGCATGGTGACCTGAGTTTGATCCCCAGATCTCATGGTGGAAATAGACAACTAACTCTTACAAGTTGTCCTCTTACTTCCACACACACTCTGTGGCACATGCCTCTCCTGCCACCATGCACATACATACAATGATAAATAAATTTTAAAACTTTAAAAAAGGAAAATGGAGGGTTGGGGATTTAGCTCAGTGGTAGAGTGCTTGCCTAGCAAGCACAAGGCCCTGAGTTCGATCCTCAGCTCAAAAAAAAAAAAAAAAAAAGGAAAATGGTTTCATAGTGTTTTTGTATGAAATGATACTTAAGGAAATAAAAATAAAACCCAAGTATAATTTAGTTAGTAAATATTTACTTATTTTGTATACAATAACTTTTGAGGTAAAGAAAAGTAACTATAGAATACATGCATTGTAGGCAGAGGGCACTGGCTTTGGAGGGATGTTTTTTCTGAGTTCAGGCCACCTCAGGTTCTGTATGTAGTTGCTGTTTTTCCCTTAGAGTATCTTCTGTCTCTAACAGGTCCATGACTAGGGATTTTGAACATTCTTGATATATCCTAACTTACTCATTAATATATATCAATACTATTGTGTATAGAAAACAGCTGAAATTTTCTTGTATCCCGCCCAGTCCTGCAGCCACTCAGACCCAAGTTCTCAGAGGCTTATATTAATTAAAACTGCTCGGCTATTAGCTCGGGCCTACCACTGACTAGCTCTTACACTTAAACTCAGCCCATTTCTGTTAATATATATGTCGCCATGAGTTCTGTGGCTTTACCTGTGTGCCATTACATGCTGCTCCCTGGATGGCAGACTGGCATCTCCTCACTCAGCCTTCCTTTTCCCAGAATTCTCCTTGTCTGTTTGTCCCACACATACTTCCTGCCTGGCTACTGGCCAATCAGCATTTTATTTATCAACCAATCAGAGCAACACATTCACAGCATACAGAGTGATATCCACAGCACTTCCCCCTTTTTTTTTTCAAAAAGGAAGGTTTCAACTCTAACATAACAAAATTACATATAACAAAACAGTTATCAAGCAAGAATTTCAGTTACAATATCCAGTCTATATTTGACAAATTTAAAGATAATATTGTATCTATCTTATATTTGTGAGTCTAAAGTTTTATATCTAATTTATCTTTTATCATAATCAAGGAAAATTATAACTATCTAGTCTTCAACTACATCAAAGATGTGTTAGAAAATGCTGTATGCATATTTCTAATCATATTCAGGATATTGTACTTATACAGTTCATTTAACAATGTAATGCAATTTACTAATCCTTGAATGTTATTATTACCAACTATTAAGATATAAAGAAATAAAAGTTAGTATTTAGCCATTACAATAGAACTTGTAGTCATTTTAGGTATGTTTTCCAAGGTCAAGCAGAGATATATTAGATAGACATGTTATCTTCAAACCCTTCAGAGATCTATAGAACATGGCATTTAAAATGTTTTAATAACTTAGAATTTTTTCTTTTTTTATGACTATGAGACATGTTGGCTCCTGGCAGCACCAATTTACTGCAGAGAAGATATGAGCATTTTAGAAACTACATATGGAGTTAACTTTCACTGTGGCAAAAGTTAACCACTGGGCAACAAAGTGCCCTCGCATTGACTGCTGACAGTATGCTAACCAAAATGGACAGACAGGACACAAAACAAAGGACTGCCAATCCTTGCCAAGACAAGTGTGGTTGCCACTTTGGCAACAAGTGTCCTCTGAGGCCAGGACAATATGGCACCATTGCTGAAGTGGCTTTGCAATCCAGAGAAGTTACAGTGCCCCTTTTGTTGAAGGCAGCTAAACAGGCAATGGCTTCTGTTTGCAGTAGAACAGTATCTGAAACAGTTATTCTTGAAAGTGTAACTAGGTTGACAGAGTCTAACGTCTCAGTGGTAGACTGGCATTTAATAAAGGAGATGAAGACACCCACAAGCTAAGAAAAACGGGATGCCGAGATGAAGCCTTCTATAAACCAAGTAGAACAGGCAGCCCAATTCCAAAAACACCAGCAATTTCCAGAATTTAAAATCCTGAATCATGACAGGACACTGGTGGAATTCAGGTTTATGTGGTACATGGAATACTTGAACCAAATGTGAGGTTGACCTGTAGGCCTTGTGTACATCCTACTTTACAAAT